>NC_041383.1:88561830-88581232 GCF_002162155.2 Triticum dicoccoides | reverse complement strand
TCTTCTTTTCCCCCTCGGATTTGGGATTTCCCGAAGTTTTTCCGCCCAAATCCACAATCCCCGAGTCTCTGTTCTTGGCAGAATCGCGACCCCCGGAACTTCCGGCCTTGCCCGGAACTTCCGGCCCACGGACTTTCCGGCCGTCCCCGGAACTTCTGGACCCCGGACCTTCCGTCTTGCCCGGAACTTCCGGCCTAGACAAAAAGTTCGCGCAGCTCCCGACTTCCGCTTTTCGCTTGCACCACCACCGCTTTCCGCACGCACTACCACTACTTACCGTTACCACCTCCGACACGCATTGACACGTTTTGGGTCTTTGAGTTTTTGAGTTGTGGTTCCCATGTCCTATTGTGTTTCGGCTATATAGGTATGGTTCGAAGTCACAATCACCACCGCTCATCTTCACCAAGGACTCGTCATCGCCAAGGACGGTAACTTCGTCGACATCTTTGTCATACCATGCAATTGCATTGATACCCACATAGTCTTTCTTTTGCGTTGCTTACCCATCGAGACTAGCCATTGAGTATTGCCGGCAACGTGACTTGTGCACATTAGTGATCATACTCCATAGCATACATACCATACCATAGTGGTGCATATGTTGACATCATCTTTTGTGTCACAAAGTTGTCATCGCATACACAATTGCTATCTTGGTTCGTGAAGTTTTGCATGAGAAAAGAGCTCCAAAGTGAAAGAGCCAACCAAGCTTTTAAGCAAAGAGGAAAGATAAGCAAAGAGCTTATAAGCAAGAACCATAGCATCATACTACATTAAGATTGTCATATCCGATCATCTTGGATCATAGCACCGAAATACCATACATATAGCATACTTGGAATAGAGGTCGTTGCATTTTTGCCTAGTAGGTTGTGCACAAGTTCCGTATCCGCCTATTGTGCAATCGTGCTAGCTTCTCTCGTGTATTGTGCAACAAGAGCATTTTCGTGGATTCCACATTTTGGCTCACTTTTGTTTTGCACAATCCCATCTATCTATTTGCGTGTGTGTTTCCGTGTACAACTTCTTGCTTTGTCTACTTGTTGCATTTGCAAATTTGTGAATCTTTTCCAACATTATTGAAGCTCACTTACAATTGCATCAAATCTTGTGCCACCATCCTAACCAAGCTCCACCATAAGCTTTTACTTGTGTGGGTGTGAGAACCGACGAGAATTGGTACCAATTGTGCTATTTCATTGTCCGCATTGAGTGATCTTGATCCATCTTCAACATCGGTCAAGGTACATTTGGTATACGTTCTTCTCCTTCTACCACTTACATTTTGTTTGGTATGATGGATAGGCCAAGTTCTTCTACCAATCCACCCCTCATCGAGAACGGCGACGACATGTCATCATTCATCACCAAGAGCCACCTCTTTGGTGCTCAACGAGCGTTGCATCAAGAGCAACAAGCAATGAGCGACCGCATCGACAACCTCGCCACCGACTTGCGACTCTCCGAGCAACGTACAAGAGACTACTTCGACAACAAGTTCGGCACTCACAAGCAAGAGAATGATGCAAGGATGGACGAGATCCGCGCCTTGATGGTGAACCACCATTCCTCTACTTCTTCATACTCAAGACGGAGCCGCTCGAGTCGACACTCTGATGACACCCTCTCTGGATCAAGTACCCCGACTTCGAACACTCTTCGCCGAGCCGCGCGTCAAGACCATCATGCATCTCACAATCCTTTACACAACAAGCATTCACAAGAGCAAGCCGACGAGCAAGTACTTCATCCTCCACCACATGAAGTTGCCTTTGCCCAAGCTCAAGAACGACAACGTCAACATCGCCAAGAGGAAGAACAAGCACGACAACATCAAGATGAACAAGATGCCGAGGCCCAACGTCTTCAACAACAACAACGTGAAGCACAAGCTCTTGAGGCGCAACGTGCCCTTCAAGTTTCGAGTCGAGCCATTGCCAACCGCAATCGAGAACGGCGCAATCAAGAGGAAGCACTTCGAGAAGAAATCCAAGAGCGGAACTACCAACCACGAGTGCAACGTCAAGTTCCTCAAGCTCCTCAAGCTCGACAAGTTCCACCTCAACCTCAAAATCAAGAAGAGCAAGATGATCATGGACTTCCTCCACGCCAAGAGCAACATGAGGTTGATTATCCTCCACGTCAAGGGCGTCATCATCACCATCACAAACAACACAATGAAGAGCAAAGCTACAGCAAGCTAAAATTCACAATGCCCAAGTTCAATGGAAGCAATGATCCCGAAGAATACCTTTCATGGGCATTGAAGGTCGACAAAATCTTTCGTTTGCACAACTATGAGGAAGAGAAGAAGATCGCTATGGCATCACTTGAGTTCCAAGACTATTGTATGGCTCCCACTCACTTTCTTGTAAAAAAAGGCTTCACCGCGAGTCTGTATAAAACTATATGCTTTGATCAACTCATCAAAGCGTATATTCCAACTCCGAGATGCTTGCACCAGTCCATAGATGGATCGCTGGAGCTTGCATATTTTGTTAGCACCTTTAGGATCAACAAAACCTTTTTGGTTGCATCACAGATAATTCTTCTTTAAGAAATCCATTAAGGAATGCAGTTTTGACATCCATTTGCCAGATTTCAAAAATGCGGCAATTGCTAACATGATTCAGACAGACTTAAGGATCGATACGAGTGAGAAAATCTCATCGCAGAAAACCTTTTGCGACAATCCGAGCTTTTTAGATAGTAAAACTACTATCAGCGTCTGTCTTCCTCTTGAAGATCCATTTATTCTCAATGGCTTGCCGATCATTGGGCAAGTCCACCAAAGTCCATACTTTGTTCTCATACATGGATCCTATCTCAGATTTCATGGCCTCAAGCCATTTTGCGGAATCTGGGCTCATCATCGCTTCCTCATAGTTCGTAGGTTCGTCATGGTCTAGTAAAATGACTTCCAGAACCGGATTACCGTACCACTCTGGTGCAGACCGTACTCTGGTTGACCTATGAGGTTCGGTAGTAACTTGATCTGAAGTTTCGTGATCATCATCATTAGCTTCCTCACTTATTGGTGTAGGCATCACTGGAACTGATTTCTGTGATGAACTAATTTCCAATTCGGGAGAAAGTACAATTACCTCATCAAGTTCTACTTTCCTCCCACTCACTTCTTTCGAGAGAAACTCCTTCTCCAGAAAGGATCCATTCTTAGCAACGAATTTCTTGCCTTCGGATCTGTGATAGAAGGTGTACCCAATAGTTTCTTTTTGGGTGTCCTATGAATACTTACTTCTCCAATTTGGGTTCGAGCTTATCATGTTGAAACTTTTTCACATAAGCAACGCAGTCCCAAACTTTAAGAAACGACAGCTTAGGTTTCTTGCCAAACCACAGTTCATACGGTGTTGTCTCAACAGATTTAGATGGTGCCCTATTTAACATGAATGCAGCTGTCTCTAATCCATAACCCCAAAATGACAGTGGTAAATCAGTAAGAGACATCATAGATCGCACCAAATCTAATAAAGTACGGTTACGACGTTCGGACACACCATTACGTTGTGGTGTTCCAAGTGGCGTGAGTAGTGAAACTATTTCACATTGTTTTAACTGAAGGCCAAACTCGTAACTCAAATATTTTACCTCTGCGATCATATCGTAGAAAATTTTATTTTCTTGTTACGATGATTCTCCACTTCACTCTGAAATTCTTTGAACTTTTCAAATGTTTCATACTTGTGTTTCATCAAGTAGATATACCCATATCTGCTCAAATCATATGTGAAGGTCAGAAAATAACGATACCTGCCGCGAGCCTCAACACTCATTGGACCGCATACATCAGTATGTATTATTTCCAATAAGTTAGTAGCTCGCTCCATTGTTCCGGAGAACAGCGTTCTAGTCATCTTGCCTATGAGGCATGGTTCGCAAGCATCAAAATGATTCATTAATCAAGTGATTCCAAAAGTCCATCAGCATGGAGTTTGTTCATGTGCTTTACACCAATATGACCTAAACGACAGTGCCACAAATATGTTGCACTATCATTATTAACTTTGCATCTTTTGGCATCAATATTATGAATATGTGTATCACACGATCGAGATTCAATAAACCATTCACATTGGGTGTATGACCATAGAAGGTTTTATTCAAGTAAACAGAACAACAATTATTCTCTGACTTAAATGAATAACCATATTGCAACAAACATGATCTAATCATATTCATGCCCAACACAAACACCAAATAAGATTTTGAAAGATCGTGGATGTCGCCTAGAGGGGGGGTGAATAGGCGCTTTAAAATAATTACGGTTTAGGCTTGAACAAATGCGGAATAAACCTAGCGGTTAATTTGTCAAGCACAAACCTAAAACAGCTAGGCTCACCTATGTGCACCAACAACTTATGCTAAGCAAGATAAGTAACTATGCGATAGCAAGATATATGACAAAGAACAATATGGCTATCACAAAGTAAAGTGCATAAGTAAAGGGCTCGGGTAAGAGATAACCGAGGCACGCGGAGACGACGATGTATCCCGAAGTTCACACCCTTGCGGATGCTAATCTCCGTTTGGAGCGGTGTGGAGGCACAATGCACCCCAAGAAGCCACTAGGGCCACCGTAATCTCCTCACGCCCTCGCACAATGCAAGATGCCGTGATTCCACTAAGGAACCCTTGAGGGCGGTCACTGAACCCTTACAAATGGCAACCCTTGGGGGCGGTCACCGAACCCGTACACTTTGGCAACCCTTGGGGGCGGTCACCGGAACCCGTCAAATTGCTCGGGGCGATCTCCACAACCTAATTGGAGACCCCGACGCTTGCCCGGAGCTTTACACCACAATGATTGAGCTTCGAACACCACCAACCGTCTAGGGCGCCCAAGCACCCAAGAGGAACAAGCTCAAGGGCACCAAGCACCCAAGAGTAATAAGCTTCTCAACTTGTAACTTCCACGTATCACCGTGGAGAACTCAAACTGATGCACCAAATGCAATGGCAAGGGCACACGGAGTGCCCAAGTCCTTCTCTCTCAAATCCCACCGAAGCAACTAATGCTAGGGAGGAAAATGAGAGGAAGAACAAGAAGGAGAACACCAAGAACTCCAAGAACTAGATCCAAGGGGTTCCCCTCACATAGAGGAGAAAGTGATTGGTGGAAATGTGGATCTAGATCTCCTCTCTCTTTTCCCTCAAAAACTAGCAAGAATCCATGGAGGGATTGAGAGTTAGCAAGCTCGAAGAAGGTCAACAATGGGGGCAAAAACGAGCTCAAGAGATGGGGAACCATTGGGGAAGAAGACCCCCTTAAATAGGTCCCCACGAATCTGCCCGTTATGTGCAGAAACCTGTAGGACCGGTACAACCGGTGCACGAACCAGTACAACCGGCCAAAGCAAAGGAAAAACCAACCTGGGAAAAGCTCTAAGCGGTACAACAGCCTGGGGAACCGGTAGTACCGGTTAAACCGGTTAAACCGGTCAACAACCGCCCAAGAACCGCTCCAAAACATAAACTAGTCCGGTGGTAGAGCGGTACATGGCCGGTACAACCTCCGGATCAATTCTGGAGCGGTACAGCCGCTCCAAACACCGGTTGTACCGGTCAACCGGTACAACCTCTCTACGGGGCGGTACAACCTCTCTATGTAAAACAGGCAATATCAAAACAGCCACAACTTTCGCATACGAGCTCCGAATTCGATGAAACCAAGTTTGTTGGAAAGCTAGCAACAAGGGCTAACACAATCTTGAGAGAAATATCAATAAGAAGCAAATGAGAAAAGGCCCATAAGAAAATGGTGAGAACCATTCCTTGGATAAGACCGGTAAAACCTCCAACACCGAAAACATCATAGAAGACGCATGTGAACTCCGTTTTTGATGAACTCAAGCTTGTCATCAAGATGACCATAAGCTCTAAGACTCACAAAGAGAACCAAACAAGAACAAAGAAACATGATGCAAGGATGCAATGGTTTGAGCTCTCTACTAACGATACGATCAAGCTACCAACTTGAGAGCCCCCCTTGATAGTACGGCAAACGATCCTATAACCCGGTCTCCCAACTACCACCACGAGACCGGTAAAATAGAAAACCTATCAAGGGCAAACCTTTGCCTTGCACATGGTCCACTTGAGCTAGATGAAGACGATCTTGACTCCCTCAAGTTGGACCACCTTTCTTGATTGTGTTGGCTTGATGAAGACTAGATGATTGCTCCCCCATAGTCCACTATGGGTGAGAGACTCTTCGGCACATCTTCACAAGTCCATTGACACCACAATGGATGGCAAGATTCAAACTTGATTGCTCCCCCATACTCCATTATGGGTGAGCCACTCTTCGTGTTGCTCCACTTGAACTTGCACACAGCAAACTTGATGATGATCACCACTTGATGTCATCCTCCATGGGTTGTATGGGATCTTCCTCTTGACGCAAGACCATGGAATCATACCTAACCCCACAAAGAACTCTCACGTAGACCATGGGTTAGTACACAAAGCGTAATGGACAATGCTTACCATACCATGGGAACACTTGGTCCCTCTTGGTACAACTTGTGCGCTTTGTGTGTTGATCAACTTGAATCACTCTCTGTACTTAGTCTAGATTAACCTTGAATCTTTCCAACTCTCTTCATTTGGATGATGTCTTGAAGGTAAACATGAATGATCACATAATCTTCTTCTTCAAGACATGCTTGCAATAAGCTCAACACTCACATGACCAATCTTTGGATAATTCCTTAATAGCACCTTGGTCAAATCATAAACTTCTTGAAACCAACACATGGACTCCAAGAAAAGCCCATGGACAAACCCTTCAAATATAACTCAAGGCAACCATTAGTCCATAGAGATTGTCATCAATTGCCAAAACCAAACATGGGGGCACCGCATGTTCTTTCAATCTCCCCCATTTTGGTAATTGATGACAATCACTTTCAAGAGAGTTTATACAAGGAATTATGCATCACCATGCAATGCAACAACCAATAGTGCATGCGAATGAGATGCAAATGCTAAGGAACAAAACCAAAGCAAGAGAAGACAACTCTCTAAACATCTCCACAAAACTCTCCGAAACTTCTCCCCCATTGGCATCGATTGCCAAAATGGGCTAAAAGCTTAGAAGGCCAATATAAAATGTGTTCCTTCATAAGTTGTGTATTTCTCAACAAGAGAGTGGAATGCAATACACATATCCAACTGCCAATACTTGGAGCAAGACAAACTATATTGATGACCAAAGATTGCAACAAAAAGATATGCCACAAAGACATAACAAAGAGAGACACAAGCAATCAGAAAATACCAATTGAAGCAAGCAATCAACGGAAATCAATTGAACCAACTAGACCAATGATCCTACATGCCACAAGAATAAAGATATTATGAAAAGCGCAGAGGAGTGTTCTAAAGAAACTAGAGAAGCTCCCCATGATTTGTGCACACAAAAGAATTTTTGTATTTGAATACAAAGTGCACAAAATAGGATCATAGCTCCCCCAAAATCAATAGAAACTCACATCCAGTGCAAGTGAGCATATAGGAAACAAAGCCTAGCGCTTGCAACAAGCACATGGTTGAGCAACATGTAAAAGAGGCAACTTAAGAATAGCCTCAACCAAAATGATGTGTGTGAGTCATGGCGAAGCACTTGAGAAGACTAAGATTAGGATGAGCATTAAGCATCAACATAGTCTTGAAAGAATGAGGCACATGGTGCAAGGCCTATCATTCCCACACACAACTGGCAAATGGGTTCACAAGCTTACTAATAAGCAAAAGAGAACCTATGCTTGTGACAACCCGTGGTGAAGATAGACGAGGGGAGGCTCATCAAGACGAGGGATACCAATTAAGATGGCAAAAACCTCGTAAAGATAAGAAAGAGGAAAATAATCTTCATCACACAAGAGTGCAACAAGATGCAACGATAGAGGACACGCACTCAAGGCAAAAGCTTTCACGGAGCCACCAAAGAAATAACATAAGAAAGACAAGGTGGACGTGAAAGAAAAGATATCAACTAGAGATGTAATTTATCTCAAGTGTATAAGGTTCTATGTAGACTAAATCATGATGATATATATATCTACAAAGAAGGGTGTACACCCGAAATAGTTACAACACGAAGGAACAAGATATCCACAAGGAAGTCATAAATATACCAATAAGATATTTGCTTGAAAGCATAGCACTTGGCTAGATAAGGTCTTATTGTATATAAATGAAGTCCAAACACACATCCATCAAAGGCATCACAACTAGCAACGAGAGATCATCGTTGGGATGTTTTGAGAAAGGAAACAAGTATCACAAGATATGAAATGAATATCATGCCAAGATGCAACCTACACAAGGTTGAATGCAAGAGGAGAAAGCATGAATAGATACTTGTTACCGAGATATCATTGGAAGGATGTAGTAGATACCAATTGAAGGTAGATAGTAGTTCATTGATCATCCTTGCTTGACTCTAATATGCACATGGTGACAACACCTTCCTTGTGAGTGAGCCGAGCATCCAATGCATCTCCAAATGTTCCTAGAAGAACAACACAAACTAAACGGTACCCAAACTCATCAGGACCAAATAGTTAGAAACACCAATACATAGGACAAACTCCACATAAATATGTGCATATGAATTTCATCCACATCTCATCCAAATTGAGACTAGGTGGAGTTACCCTTATATATTGAGGTACAGAAAGAAAGCATGCCAAATGAAATACATGAAGTAAACATGCATGCTCAAGACTTTCAAAATCCGAAACCTAAAGAGAAAGAAATGCCAAGTGAAAAGGATACCAAATGGAGAAATCATCACTTGGAAGATATCATTAAAGATACATCAAGGAATGAGATATCCATTGATACACACTAAACTAAAGATGTCAAACTCCCAAAGAGAGGATGGTTCCAAACAAACCAAGCTCTCAACACAGTTTCATGATGGCACAAAGTACCAAAAAGAAAAGGCTTGCCTTCCACCAAAACACACTTGATAAGGATCAAAGAAGAGCGTTTTAGAGAAAATAGAATAGCTCACTCACAAGTTGTGCATTACATAGGATTTGCACTTGAATACAAAATGCACAAGGTGGGATCATCACTTTCACTATATCTAGAAAACACTAGACAAGAACAAGAAATAAACAAGATCCACAAGTGGTAGGGAAGAAAATGGGAGTTGACACAAACTTGGCAAGAGATAAGGCAAATAAAAAGCAAACGCCAACGTGAAGATGATCAAAAATTTCTACCACACATAAGTGATTACCAATTGTCAAAAGACAAGAAGTATTTGGAAATAATTCCCGTTGGTAGATAGCAATGATATCCAACATCATCTTCACACCAAACACACGCAAATTGCAACTTGTAGAGCTAACATGCCACCTAGGAACAAGATAATTTACAATATCAATTCTAGGTGACAATATCTCAAATATACACATTTTCTAGGCTTGTAATATGCACATAGCATATTACTCCCCCATAGTGTGATACCAATAAAAACTTAACAAGAGGCAATAAAAAGGATCCAACAAGAGATAATTAATGGACTATTTAGAATTTGAATTTCTCATGAGAAGACATACCACATAGCGACTAGATAATCTTGTAATATCAATACTAAGTGATATTCCCCATGTACCCACCTTTATAGGATTGTGAAGTGCACAAAGCACATCACTCCCCCATAATGGGATATTCCATTAATCTCTCACACGAGCCAACTAAGATACAACCAAGATGCACTAAGGCTCAACGAACGACACACAAGTACATGATGTGCAAACCAACACACACATACTTGATTGCTCAAGATAATCAAGTTGGAAGCACAACATATACAAACACATGCAAGGAACAAAACCAAAACATGCAAGGGGGCAAGTAAATTTTAATGTAAGCAATTTTAAGTACAAGTTACCGCAAGGAGGCACATTGGATATAAGATATAAACTTGATGATTCAATTGACTTGGCTTGAGACAATAAGAGTGATGAAGTCCCCTTAATTCTTCATAATGTAGCCAAGTCTACAATGCCCTCCAACAACACCTATTGATCAAGTTTGAGCTTGTTGGTCCCCAACCAAGTTGGGTCCTAAGAGGTTAGTCACAATAGGTTTGGCTACCCAAATGGTTCTTGGCCTGACACCACTTTGAGTACCAACAAACTTGGCAAACACATTGCCAACCTTATCCTTACCAAGAGAATAGATATCATCAATAATAATTGGGTTGGATAAGTTACCACTAGTGCATGAAGAAGCGACGTGACCTTTCTCACGACATAAGTAGCAACGTCTACTCTTCACTTTCTTCTCACTTGATTTCTCAATTTGAGAAGCATTAACTTGAGTCTTCTTGGGAAGAGGCCTTTCTTCAACTTGATGTTGAGCATGAGATTGAACTTGTGCCCTCTTCCCTTGTTGCTTGACACTAATGGCCTTCTTCTTCAATGGGCAAGATCTAACACGATGCCCTTCTATTTTGCACTTGAAGCAAACAATCTTGGCCGAACTCTTGACTTGTTCTTGGCCCTTCTTTTTGTTAAACTTGGACTTATTCTTCTTATTGGAGTTGAATCCAAGTCCACCTTTGTCATTGGGGGATTTTTGTACACTCAAGATATTGTTGAGTGTGGATTTCCCTTCATGACACTTTTCCAAGTCTTTCTTCAAAGAAGTGACTTGGGCCTTGAGCTCTTTGATTTCCTCTACATGGTTAGTCTCAACACAAGTACTAGAGGAAGTATAAGCTTCATCGTTAGAGCAACAAGGCAAGGAAAGCAATTCATCACAAGATGTACCAACATTGTGAGTAGATGAATTACAAGGACTAGCACATGGCAATATACTATTTTGACTAGAAGTAGTGCTAGTACCCACATGAGGCTCACTAGATGTTACCTTAGCAATCATGGCCTCATGAGCTATATTTAGCACACTATGGGATACTAGAAGATCATCATGAGAGCTTGAGAGCTTTTCATGACTTTCTTCCAATTTCCCATAATTGCTAGATAGCACCTCAAGTTGAGCCCGTAGCTCAACATTCTCCTTCAAAATGGATGCTTCACAAGTAATAGAATTAGTAGCACAAGTATCATCATTAACAACAAGAGGAGAAGGCAACTTGGAAAGCTCTTTTAAATAAGAAGCTTCAAGTTGGGCATGAGACTCGGTGAGTTTGATGAGCTCACCCTTGATGACACTTGAGCCATTTTCGAGGTGCTCAAAATCCTCACGGAGTCTAGCATGAGAAACTTCAAGCTTAGCATTTTTAGTTTTGAAATCGTTGGCCACCTCAAGAGCTCTATCATGAGATTCCCTCACTCTAGATAATTCTAGAGCAAAAGTCTCCTCAAGAGATTCGGAGGTGGTTTGTTCATGTTCAAGAGCTTGATATAGCTCCGCGATCTCATTTGCGTAATCACGCCCATGAACTTCCATTTTCTCAATGGTGGCCTCATGCTCCTCTAGATGAGATTCCAACTCCTCAATGTATTTCTTGCCATCAATGGCAATGGACATTATTTCCATGAAGTTGGAACGAGCAATTTTATTTTTATGAAGAGCTTTAAAAATCATTTCCCCCTTAGTTTTTAAGGAGGCAACATTATCATTCTCTTCATCATTATCCTCATCATCATTAGTATCAACATCATCATCAAGAGACATATTGGGGTACAAAGTAGGAGATACCTTTGACGCCTTAGCCATAAGGCAAAAAGCAATAGATGATGGTGTAGGATCCCTTGAGGCACCATTAAACACCACATCTTGTTCCATGGAGTGTTGGGTTTCCTCTACATTGTTAGCACAACAATTCGAGGAAATAGATGCATTTTTATCATGGCAACAAGACATAGCAAGCATATCATCATGAGATTTAGTCAAGCAATTTCTACATGATATGCAAGGACTATCAACACAAACATGTGAAACATTTGGAGTGCTCGAAGTGTTAAAGCCCAAAGAAGGAGCATTGCAATAATATAGTGATGAAGGATCATCCACAATAAGCATACTATCATCATTGCAATGACCAACACTACTCACCATATCATTACCTTGTGGCAAACCACATGTAGGTGAAGTAGAAGAAGTTGAGAAGACTAAACGACCAGAGGTGGAGGGAGAACAATCATCCCCACAAATCTTGGACACACCATATTTATCTTGAAGCTTTGTCCAAAACTCATGAGCATCCCGGAACGGCATGAGTTGAAATATAACTACATTGCTCAAAGCATCGAAAAGCACATTAGAAGCTTGAGCATTGAGATAAGAGGGTTTCTCATCCTCTAAAGATAATCTTTGGGGATCCTTTGGAGGAGAAAAACCCATATCTACAATTCGCTCTAAATTTGGGTCCATGACCCTAAAGAGGTTAAGCATGCGAATTACCCAAACATCAAAATTTGTGCCATCGAAACTAAGAGTGTCAGAGAAACCTAAACCTCTAGTCGACATCTTTACTCTCTAGGCGGTTAAGCCCAACAAAGAGAGACGAGGCTCTGATACCAATTGAAAGATCGTGGATGTCGCCTAGAGGGGGGTGAATAGGCGCTTTAAAATAATTACGGTTTAGGCTTGAACAAATGCGGAATAAACCTAGCGGTTAATTTGTCAAGCACAAACCTAAAACAACTAGGCTCACCTATGTGCACCAACAACTTATGCTAAGCAAGATAAGTAACTATGCGATAGCAAGATATATGACAAAGAACAATATGGCTATCACAAAGTAAAGTGCATAAGTAAAGGGCTTGGGTAAGAGATAACCGAGGCACGCGGAGATGACGATGTATCCCGAAGTTCACACCCTTGCGGATGCTAATCTCCGTTTGGAGCAGTGTGGAGGCACAATGCTCCCCAAGAAGCCACTAGGGCCACCGTAATCTCCTCACGCCCTCGCACAATGCAATATGCCGTGATTCCACTAAGGGACCCTTGAGGGCGGTCACCGAACCCTTACAAATGGCAACCCTTGGGGGCAGTCACCGAACCCGTACACTTTGGCAACCCTTGGGGGCGGTCACCGGAACCCGTCAAATTGCTCGGGGCGATCTCCACAACCTAATTGGAGACCCCGGCGCTTGCCCGGAGCTTTACACCACAATGATTGAGCTTCGAACACCACCAACCGTCTAGGGCGCCCAAGCACCCAAGAGGAACAAGCTCAAGGGCACCAAGCACCCAAGAGTAATAAGCTTCTCAACTTGTAACTTCCACGTATCACCGTGGAGAACTCAAACTGATGCACCAAATGCAATGGCAAGGGCACACGGAGTGCCCAAGTCCTTCTCTCTCAAATCCCACCGAAGCAACTAATGCTAGGGAGGAAAATGAGAGGAAGAACAAGAAGGAGAACACCAAGAACTCCAAGAACTAGATCCAAGGGGTTCCCCTCACATAGAGGAGAAAGTGATTGGTGGAAATGTGGATCTAGATCTCCTCTCTCTTTTCCCTCAAAAACTAGCAAGAATCCATGGAGGGATTGAGAGTTAGCAAGCTCGAAGAAGGTCAACAATGGGGGCAAAAACGAGCTCAAGAGATGGGGAACCATTGGGGAAGAAGACCCCCTTAAATAGGTCCCCACGAATCTGCCCGTTATGTGCAGAAACCTGTAGGACCGGTACAACCGGTGCACGAACCAGTACAACCGGCCAAAGCAAAGGAAAAACCAACCTGGGAAAAGCTCTAAGCGGTACAACAGCCTGGGGAACCGGTAGTACCGGTTAAACCGGTTAAACCGGTCAACAACCGCCCAAGAACCGCTCCAAAACATAAACTAGTCCGGTGGTAGAGCGGTACATGGCCGGTACAACCTCCGGATCAATTCTGGAGCGGTACAGCCGCTCCAAACACCGGTTGTACCGGTCAACCGGTACAACCTCTCTACGGGGCGGTACAACCTCTCTATGTAAAACAGGCAATATCAAAACAGCCACAACTTTCGCATACGAGCTCCGAATTCGATGAAACCAAGTTTGTTGGAAAGCTAGCAACAAGGGCTAACACAATCTTGATAGAAATATCAATAAGAAGCAAATGAGAAAAGGCCCATAAGAAAATGGTGAGAACCATTCCTTGGATAAGACCGGTAAAACCTCCAACACCGAAAACATCATAGAAGACGCATGTGAACTCCGTTTTTGATGAACTCAAGCTTGTCATCAAGATGACCATAAGCTCTAAGACTCACAAAGAGAACCAAACAAGAACAAAGAAACATGATGCAAGGATGCAATGGTTTGAGCTCTCTACTAACGATACGATCAAGCTACCAACTTGAGAGCCCCCCTTGATAGTACGGCAAACGATCCTATAACCCGGTCTCCCAACTACCACCACGAGACCGGTAAAATAGAAAACCTATCAAGGGCAAACCTTTGCCTTGCACATGGTCCACTTGAGCTAGATGAAGACGATCTTTACTCCCTCAAGTTGGACCACCTTTCTTGATTGTGTTGGCTTGATGAAGACTAGATGATTGCTCCCCCATAGTCCACTATGGGTGAGAGACTCTTCGGCACATCTTCACAAGTCCATTGACACCACAATGGATGGCAAGATTCAAACTTGATTGCTCCCCCATACTCCATTATGGGTGAGCCACTCTTCGTGTTGCTCCACTTGAACTTGCACACAGCAAACTTGATGATGATCACCACTTGATGTCATCCTCCATGGGTTGTATGGGATCTTCCTCTTGACGCAAGACCATGGAATCATACCTAACCCCACAAAGAACTCTCACGTAGACCATGGGTTAGTACACAAAGCGTAATGGACAATGCTTACCATACCATGGGAACACTTGGTCCCTCTTGGTACAACTTGTGCGCTTTGTGTGTTGATCAACTTGAATCACTCTCTGTACTTAGTCTAGATTAACCTTGAATCTTTCCAACTCTCTTCATTTGGATGATGTCTTGAAGGTAAACATGAATGATCACATAATCTTCTTCTTCAAGACATGCTTGCAATAAGCTCAACACTCACATGACCAATCTTTGGATAATTCCTTAATAGCACCTTGGTCAAATCATAAACTTCTTGAAACCAACACATGGACTCCAAGAAAAGCCCATGGACAAACCCTTCAAATATAACTCAAGGCAACCATTAGTCCATAGAGATTGTCATCAATTGCCAAAACCAAACATGGGGGCACCGCATGTTCTTTCAGATTTATTTATGCTTAACACTAATCCCGAAGATAGAGGGAGTGTGCGATGGTGATCATATCAATCTTGGAAACACTTCCAACACACATCGTCACCTTGCCCTTAACTAGTCTCTATTATTCTGCAACTCCTGTTTCTAGTTACTAATCATAGCAACTGAATCGGTATCAAATATCGAGGGGTTGCTTATGAGCACTAGTAAAATACACATCAATAATCTGTATATCAAATATACCTTTGTTCACTTTGCCATCCTTCTTATCCACCAATTATTTGGGGTAGTTCCGCTTTCACTGATTATTCCCTTTGCAGTAGAAGCACTCAGTTTCAGGCTTAGGTCTATCTTTGGGCTTCTTCATGGATGCAGCAACTTGCTTGCCGTTCTTCTTAAAGTTCCCCTTCTTTCCTTTGCCCTTTTACTTGAAACTAGTGGTCTTGTTAATCATCAACAATTGATGCTCTTTCTTGATTTCTACCTTCGTCGATTTCAGCATCACGAAGAGCTCGGGAATCGTTTTTCGTCATCCCTTGCATATTATAGTTCATCACGAAGTTCTAGTAACTTGGTGATAGTGACTAGAGAATTCTGTCAATCACTCTCTTATCTGGAAGATTAACTCTCACTTGATTGAAGCGATTGTAGTACCCAGACATTCTGTGCACATGCTCACTAGTTGAGCTATTCTCCTCCATCTTGTAGGCAAAGTACTTGTCGGAGGTCTCATACCTCTCGATTCGGGCATGAGTCTGAAATACCAATTTCAGCTCTTGGAACATCTCATATGCTCCGTGTCGTTCAAAACGTTTTTGAAGTCCCGGTTCTAAGCCGTAAAGTATGGTGCACTAAACTATCAATTAGTCATAATACCAAGCTTTTGTCAAACGTTCATAACGTCTGCATCTGCTCTTGCAATAGGTTTGTCACCTAGCGGTGCATCAAGAACATAATTCTTCTGTGCAGCAATGAGGATAATCCTCAGATCACGGACCAAGTCCGCATCATTGCTACTATCATCTTTCAACTTATTTTTCTCTAGGAACATATCAAAAATAAACGGGGAGCTATATCGCGAGCTATTGATCTACAACATAATTTGCAAATACTAACAATACTAAGTTCATGATAAGTTAAAGTTCAATTAATCATATTACTTAAGAACTACCATTTAGATAGACGTCCCTCAAGTCATCTAAATGATCACGTGATCCAAATCAACTAAACCATGTCCGATCATCACGTGAGATGGAGTAGTTTTCAATGGTCACTACTAGGAAAACCCTTACCAGTAGTGCTGGTTTTTTGCCTATTAGTAGCATGGGCAGACGCGCTACTGCTACGGTGCTACAACTATTTTTTAGCAGTAGCGCTTGTTTAGGACAGCGCTACTGGTATTTTCAGATACTAGTAGCGCGCCTCTAGAGAGCGCTACTGGTAAATGAGCGCTGCTGGTAATATTTTGGCCCACGCTATTTTGGCGTTGTACATGTTTAAACAGATCTATCTTTTATAAAATAACAACCCATCATGAACTAGTCTGTTTAAATAGCATATTCATTACCACTAGTCATCACCACCAAACAATGCTCGTCAATGAGACATCATATAACAAGTTGGTCACTAGTCATAACCACAACTCCTCCTCATCATCATCAACTCTAACACATTGTAGCACATAATAACACATTCTACCTAGGACCTACTCCTCTCATAGGACCTACTCTACCCTCTCTTAGGTAAAATATCATGAAACAAGATAGGCATTGACTCTCCATTAAGGAAAATGGACTCTCCATAATGAAGAACGGAGACCATCCTGTCTCCAAGTCTTGGCCTATGCACAATGTTGCTTCCAAGTAGCTCTCTACGATGGTCAAAACATTTTTTCCAATCATTTATTATCATGGCTTCCTCCCTATTAGAAATCCAGTATGGACAGGAGTGATGTGGATACTACGGCTGACCTGGCCGTGGTGGCTGTAAGCTCATAACATCAACGCGACCTCTCGGCAACATCAGATGAGGCACAAAATCCATCGGGATTTTCTGTTCAAAAACATAGTAATAACTTTGTAGTTAGCATAGTTTAGTTTTAGAAGAATTTATGCAAAAGATGCACGGATGTCGTAATAGTAGAAAATCTTACCATGATATCTCCATTCATGTTACCGTAGCACACCGCGTGCACTAGTGGCACATATTGACCATAATTTTGAGGAATTCGATAATAGCTATTGTAATTCTCAAGATTAGTAAAAAATGCGATAAGACCATCTTTCTCCTTATAGGTTAATTGTGCTTCATCATTGTAGTAGTAGGTTCTGTCTACCATCTTCCGTACATTTTTTGAAGAATGAAAATAAGCTGTCAATGGAAATGAGCTGTCAACTATTTTGAAATAAACAATATAAATTACTTAATAAATATGTTTGAGAAACTCACACAGCGGTAGAACTGTAAGTGTGTCAACAAGGACCCAAATGGTCATATTCTTTTCGTCGATGTCAGGATCACCAAGATCGTAGGTGAGAAGCATACCCTCATGAAAATCATACGCCTTGCAAAGTGCTTTCCAATTCAGGGAACCAAAATTGGATGAGTTCACAGAATTGTATAGATTTACAGCAAAATCATAACCATGATGGGTCCTTAGTTGAATTATCTTTGTCTCCATGCTTTCATGATCTTCAAAACCCATCTTCTCCAAGACATAGCGTCTTGCATGGCATGGGATAAACTAGTTGAATTGTAAAAGACGGAAATTACATGTTGAAGAAGCAGAGAAGTCATGCAAAAAATAACAAAAAACACTTGTCGTCGTTGCGTACCATTTTCAACATCGAAGGTCTCTTGGAGCTTGATGCTAAAGCGCCGACCTTCTACTAGGTGAGGCCTGTCGCACAGACCGCGCTCATCTTTGCAGTAGTCGCACATAGCGAATTTCCTTTCGTCGTCAGACATTTCCTAATTAATAGGTAATTAATAATCCATCGTCGAATACATATATAGTAGTTTGTAGCAAAGATCATCATATAACAACTAAAACACCTAAAATTTGTAGTTTGTAGTAGTTTGTAGCAAAGATCATCATAGAACCTAGTTTATAGCAAAGATCATCATATAAACCATCATCGAATACATATATAGTAGTTTGTAGCACAGACCGCGCTCATATTTTGCATTCAATAAGGAAATAACTAATAGGTAATTAATAATCCATTATCGAATACATATATAGTAGTTTGTAGAAAAGATCATCATATAGTATCACTAATACATCTTGAATAATAGCTCCTATAGGTTCAGTGGGCCGCGGTGGACACCCAAAGAGAAGGAACCATCACCGGATCATAGCTCCGGTGAGATCCCCAAAGAATCTGGTAGGTATTGGAGAACGCGTCGTCCGCCAACGCAACCATGTAGCACTGGACGTGCGCGTCCTCCTCCATGACACGGTGTTGTACCACCTGCGCAGGGGACTCAAGCCTCTGCACCGATGCAGGCCCACGTGACCGCCACTAAAGAAGCTCCGGGTCGATGACAGGCTAGGTCCTCACTAAGCTGCGCTCACCAGAAGGTAGCACAACCCAGTACCAGCCCGGCGAAGCCCAGTCCCGGACATGGCCCCTCGGCTCAAGCAGGAGTCCTCCACCGAGTCGACAACGAGGATGCGGGATAGGCATCGTCGACGTCGAGAACAAAATGCTTAATTATGAAAACAAAAATAATAAACACTTAGCAAAATTCGGCATGACCTTTGCTAAAAGCAGGACATATCGAGCGCCTGAAATTTGCCAGAACGTAAACGAATCGACATTTCTGGCAAAACATAGGCCACTCGGTTAAACAACTAAGATTGTGACATGTTCAAAATATGACATATATTCACTTCAAATTTGCACACAACAGGAATAATTGTTTTTACTAAAAAAATAACAACAAATGTAATAGTTCAAAATATGATCCTAAGATTAACTAGCTAGGGTTCATACTAAATTAACCTAAGATTCATACTACATTATCCTAAGATTATACAACTAAGATTAAACAACTACGATTAAAAACCTATATTATCCTAAGATTCATACTACATTATCCTAAGATTAACTAGCTAGGTTTCATACTACATTTTCCTATGATTAAACAACTAAGATTAAAAACCTAATTTTTTCAACTTGCTAGGGTTCAAAAGAAACTAGGG
>NC_041383.1:88558577-88561545 GCF_002162155.2 Triticum dicoccoides | reverse complement strand
GGGGGAGGGCGGCCGGTGGGGAGGAGGGCCGGCGCGGACGAGGGCGGCCGACGCAGGAAGGAGGGCCGGTGCGTGGGACGGCAGCGTGCGGGGGTCGACGGCGGCGCACGGGGGATTGAGTAAGGAGTGAGAGTGAGAGAGAGGAAAGAGTTGTGTGTCTATCTAGGCGACTAAGCTACAGCACGGGGCAGCAACACACGCTACTGGTAAAATGTTATACATAGAAAAATTAGCAGTAGCGCTCTTGGATAAACAGGCGCTATAGATCCTAAACTAGCAGTAGCGCAGGTTGGACGACGGGCATTGCTACTATTTTTTGACCAGGGGGTGTGGTGTGTTACACTTAGTAGTAGTGTGGGGCTAGGTAACAAGCGTTGCTGCTAACTGATACCAATAGCGCTCTTTATAGCCAGCGCTACTACTAACTACTAGTAGCGTGGGGTTATAAACAAACGCTACTGGTAAGCTTCTATCTATAAGCATTTTCCTAGTAGTGGGTGAACATCACTATGTTGATCATATCTACTATATGATTCACGCTTGACCTTTCGGTCTCAGTGTTCCGAGGACATATCTGCATATGCTAGGCTCGTCAAGTTTAACCCGGGTATTCTGTATGTGCAAAACTGGCTTGCACCCGTTATATGTAAACGTAGAGCTTATCACACCCGATCATCACGTGGTGTCTTGGCACGAAGAACTGTACCAATGGTGCATACTCAGGGAGAACATTTATACCTTGAAATTTAGTAAGGGGTCATCTTATAATGCTATCGTCGTACTAAGCAAAATAAGATGCATAAAAGATAAACATCACATGCAACCAAAATATGTGACATAATATGGCCATCATCATCTTGTGCTCATGATCTCCATCACCGAAGCATCGTCATGATCTCCATCATCACCGGCGCGACATGTTGATCTTCATCGTAGCGTCGTTGTCGTCTCGCCAATGTTGCTTCCACGACTATCACTACCACTTAGTGATAAAATAAAGCAATTATATGGCGATTGCATTTCATACAATAAAGCGACAACCATAAGGATCCTGCCAGTTGCCGATAACTTTACAAACCATGATCATCTCATACAATAATTTGTATCTCATCACGTCTTGACCATATCACATCACAACATACCCTGCAAAAACAAGTTAGACGTCCTCTACTTTGTTGTTGCAAGTTTTACGTGGCTGCTACGGGTTTAGAAGAACCGATTCTTACTTACGCAAAACCACAACGTAGTGTAGTGATTGCTTTTTGATCTTCTAAAAGAACCCTCTTCATTGAAATCGGCTCAACTAAAGTGAGAGAGACAGACACCCGCCAGTCACCTTTAAGCAATGAGTGCTCGAAACGGTGAAACCAGTCTCGCGTAAGCGTACGCGTAATGTCGGTCCAGGCCGCTTCATCTCATAATACCGCTGAACCAAGTAACAACTAGTAACGGCAAGCAATATGTATACACCCACGCCCACAACTCCTTTGTGTTATACTCGTGTATATAACATCTACGCATAGACCTGGCTCGGATGCCACTGTTGGGGAACATAGTATTTCAAAAAATTACCTACAATCACGCAAGATCTATCTATGAGAGGCATAGGAACGAGCGGGGAGAGTGTGTCCACGTACACTCGTAGACCAAAAGCGGAAGCGTTTAGTAACGCGGTTCATGTAGTTGAACGTCTTCACGATCCGACCGATCCAAGTACCGAACGTACGACACCTCCATGTTCAGCACACTTTCAGCTCGATGACGTCCCACGAACTCATCTACTGTTAGCCGTGTGCGGCGCTCCCCTCCACAATTTACACCCCCGGTCATATTCTCGCGGTGTTTTGGCGAAGCCCTGCGAGGATCACTTCATCATCACCGTCAGCACGCCGTCGTGCTAACGGAACTCATCTACTACCTCGACACCTTGCTGGATTAAAAAGACGAGGGATGTCACCGAGCTGAACATATGCAGAATTCGGAGGTGCCGTATGTTCGGTACTTGATCGGTCGGAGTTAGAAGAAGTTTGACAACATCAATCGCGTTGTCAAACGCTTCCGCTTACGGTCTATGAGGGTACGTAGACACACTCTCCCCTCGTTGCTATGCATCTCCATGGATATGGATAGATCATTACGTGTGCGTAGAATTTTTTTTGTTTTCCATGCGACGATTCCCAACACTTAGGTCCTTGTAGTCGTCGCTAGATGTCTATGAATCTGAATGTAATTTTTATTATTTTTGTTGTTCGTTGTAGTACCATGATTGGAGATGAATAGACTAGAAGATTTCTCGTAAAAATATATACTCCATAACTTTCTTTTTTGATTTGCATTTCCATCGTATAATAACCTTTTGGTATGTGAATGATATTTTTGAGTCCCCCGTGGTGATGAGTGTGAAAAAGCGAAGCGCCGAACCGCAGCCCTCCTCGTGCGTGCCGTTTGCTGGGAACCGTTCGCTGGTCGATCCAACTGTCCAAGCGAGTCCCCTCTTTCCCTTTACACCGGTTTCCCTGCTGCTGTATTTTAGATCTACTACGAGCATCTCCAACAGACGCCCAATATCAGCGCCGCGCCCAAAAAATCACAAGTTTAGCGCGCGCCGGGTTAAAAATAACACTCCAACGGACGCTGCATAATAGAGCACGCTAAAAAGTGTTCAGCGCGCCGGATGAAACTGGACTCGAAGCTGTATATTTGGGGCGTGAGCTCCAGCGCGCTGAACTTCCCACACGCGCTGAAAAGTGTCCCGTGCGCCCTTGGCCGCCAGCCTCCTCGCGTGCGCGCACCAGCCCGCCAGCCGACCATGGGTGGCGGGGCGCGGACACGGTCACGGCAGGGCAGCCCGGCCACGGGCAGCGCAACGGCGGCGGCGAGGCGAGCAGACCACAGCCACGAACCGCGGAGCGCGGGCGCGGGCGCGTTCGCGGCCACAGGCGGCGAGCTGGGCACGGCCACAAGCGGC
>NC_041383.1:88501464-88558115 GCF_002162155.2 Triticum dicoccoides | reverse complement strand
CGGCCACGACCACGGGCGGCGGGGCGAGTAGGCCGAGGCCATGACCACGGGCCGCGGGGCGCGGGCGCGGCCACAGGTGGCGGGGCGCAGGGGCGGCCGTGGCCACCGCCACGGCGGCGACGGGGCGAGCAGGCCGCGGCCACGGGTGGCGGGGCGCGGTCGCGGCTACGACCACGGGCGACGGGGCGAGCAGGCCGTGGCCACGACGGCGGCGAGGCGAGCAGGGGAGGAGCGCGGCCACGGCCACAGCGGCGAGCAGGCCACGCGCGGCGGCGCGTGGCCATGACCATGGCGGCAAGCATGCCACGGGCGGCGAGCTGGATACAGGCGCGTGTGATTAATTTTGGGCGTCTACTGAAGATGTAGCTTGATGGTATATTTTTAGGCGTCTGCCGAAGATGTTCGGTTATCCGGGGCGTTAAAAAGCTATTTTGGCGCTGTAATAATTTTTAGGGCGCGGCTTCATAAGGCGTTTGTTGGAGATGCTCTACCAGGCAAATCCCCCTTCTCCTTTCTCGCTCAATCCCCAAATCAAATTGCTGCCTCCACCCTAATCCTAACCCTAGCCGCTGCCTCCACCATCGATCCGATCCCCAAATCGGGAAATACACTTTGGAACCTGCATGTATATACACCCTATATGGGATTTTTTTATTATTATTTTAATAAAAAATAAAAATAGGTAAGAACTATTTTGACAAAACACTTGACTTACTTTTGCACTAGTAAAAAAATCTGGATGAAAAAGAAAACAAAAGTTGACTTCACAGCAAAAAAGACAAAATTTATTTGCTATTATAGGTCACTATTCACACTATTTTAGCCAAAAAATTGTCTTTTTTGAAAAGAAGTCAAAGGGATATTTTTTTTGTGGATTTATTTTCTCACGAGTACAATAGAAGGTCAAGTTTATTTCAAAAATATTTTCAGGAATTTTCGACTTTTGGTTGAATTACTAAAAATTTTTTGCATATAGGGTGTATATACACCCATAGACCAAAAGTTCCCTCCCTCCCCAAATCCCCCTTCTCCTTCCTCCCTCCACCAAACCCTAACCCCTAGCCGCCATGGCCCCCCCGATGGTTCTGCTCAAGCGCCATGTTGATTTCTCCCACGACGCGGCCGCAGTGCCAATCCCCTCCCCCTGCCCGTGGGGAGCAAGCAAGAAAGTGACGAGTGATGCAGTCATCGAGTACCTGCGCGCCCTCAAGGCCCGCGCAGTCGTCGCCTCTCCGCCGCAACTCTCCTCCCTCCGCATACTACCGCCGCCGAATTCCGCCCCGCTCCTAGGCCTGCGCTCGGGCCACATCTCCAGCGCGGACAAGAACCTGGTCGCCCTCTACGCCGGAGGGTACCACCCTGGCGCCGATACGATTGCGGAGATGGGAGCCTATCTCATCTACGACGCCAGGGATGGCTCCTTCTCCGTCATCCCCCCTATCCCCTCCGACGACGAGTATATGGCCACGGGGCACCAGTCGGCCGTCGTCATGTGCGACGCCACCGGGACCGGGGGTGGCTACCTTCTTGCCGAGCTCGTCTGGGTCATGCCAGGGTTCTCCCGAGCCGCCGTCTGGCTGTGGGTGGGAGTCGTCTGCCAAAGAATGGGTCTTGAAGCCCGGCTGCCTGCCCCTTCCACCCAACATCGCCATGGATTTCTCCATTCACTCATGCTTCTCTTATCGGGGCTCTACCTTCTGCTGGGTGGATCTCCACCAAGGCATGGTGCTCTGTGATCTGAACCAAGGCTGCAAGTTCAGCTTCATTGAGTTGCCCCAAGGACGTCCAAACTATGATGCCTCCCACTATCCAGGCGGCCTCTGCGCTGAGGAGTTCCTTTCCGTGGCCTCTGTTCGTGGCTCCATCAAGTTCCTTGCCTTCAATAAATTTGTTGAACGCAAGCCCGGCGAAGAATATGGATTGACCGTCTGGACTCTCTACCCTGACCACTCAGGGTGGAGCATAAGCTACCAATGCAGCGTCCGAGACATCTGGGCAAACACCAACTACCAGTCTGCTGGTTTGGGACAGCTTGCTCCGTCGTTCCCTGTCCTGAGTATCCATCAAGACGACGTCGTCTACCTAGTCGTAAACGATACCCGTGTGGTGGGGAAGGACCGTCGACTAGTGCACAAGGCCCAGTATTTGCTTCGTGTCGACATGGGGAATAACAACGATGTCCAGGTCTATCAACAGAAGACGACGCATATTTATTCCCAGCTCTTTGCAAGTGAGTTCAGTGCGCACCGACGACAGGATCACCCGGTACTACTACCACCACCAAGCATGGTTTCATTTGCATACTACTGTCATTTTATCTATGTATGTTCACTATCACTGAACATGCTTTCATTTGCAGGCGTGCTACTATAATTTTGCTTAGGTTTTATAAAATGATTAAAATTCCAATGCTTGCTTATCGCGTCCAGTTTGCTTCATACTTGCTAATAGAAATCAAGATATTTGGCCACCTCCTCATGTTGAACAGTAGATGTCTGATATAGATGCTCATCCGCAATCATGATTCTGTAATCAATTGTCACTACCTGAACATGCTTTCATTTGCAGGCGTGCTACTGTAATTTTGCTAAGATTTTATAAAATGATTAAAATTCCAATGCTTGTTTATTGCATCCAGTTTGCTTCATACTTTTGAATAGAAATCAAGATATTTGGTCACCTCCCCTTGTTCAACAGTAGATGTCTGATATTGATGCTTATCGGCAATCATGATTCTGGAATCAATTTTTACTACCAAATTACTCTGCCCCCTTGTCATGTCAGTACCAAACTTCTTGCACATCATGATGACACTCTTTTGCATGTTTTAAGGCTGTTTTTTCTTATCTTTTTTCTTGTCATATCAGTACCGAACTTCTTGCACATTATGATGACACTCTTTTGCATGTTTTAAGGCTGTTTTTTCTTATCTTTTTTCTTGTCATATCAGTACCGAACTTCTTGCAAACCATAGTGTTGTCATTAGCTTCACCCCTACACTTTAAGGCATTCAGTGAATATAGCAGCGTATGTGTAGTTTGTTTCTGAACTTCGAATTGGTGTGAGCCAAGTCCATTCAAAGATGCACATAGCAGATGAAGCATAATTTCAAACTAGAGCTGAGCACCGCCGGTTTCTTCCTTCTCTCTCCCGACTCCCCTCCCCCGCCTCAAACCAGCCGCCGCCTATGCCAGCGACCTCGTCGCCGTGCGCCGTTCTCCGCCCTCCCCCCACCGCCGCCGCTCCCAGCCTCTCCCCCTCTCCTCCTCCCACCCAATCTCCCTACCCGAGGCCCCAAATCGAGCAGCAGGTCAGGCCGCGGCCAGATCCACCACGGCCGCCGCGGTGCGTCCGGATCCGCGCCGTCGTGACGCGGCGGAAGTGCTCGACGGCGGCCACGTCTCCCTCGTCACTCGCGCTCCAGGAGAGGAGGAGGCGATGGCCACTGCTGCCGTTCTCGGGCGACCACGCGGCTCCTCTGCTCCGACCCTATCAAGGTGCTCTCCTCCCCCTTCTCTATCTCTCGATTCAATGCTGCTTTTGTTGCTCTATTCGTGAAGTTCCCTCTGTGCTGCAGGCCTGGAGGAGGTGCAGGAGATGCAAATCTTCGGCCCCAACAAGCTCCTGGAGGACAGCAAGTTTCTTTCCTGGGTCCAACGCAGACGCAGGGGTATGCACCACGACCTCCTCTGCTCTCTTCTCCTCCTTCCAGGTTCGGTTTGGGTGGAAGGGTGGCATAGGGGTGGTGGTTCTTGGTTTTAGTCGGTTTAAACCTGCTGCACATTTAGCTGCATTTTTTCTTTAGTTTCGTCAGTGAAATAAGAACATAAACGTGAGCCTGTTCACGTGCATGGAGTCATTTTCTGTTAAGTAGTTGTAGCTAGTCCGCCACTGCTGCACATTCGTGAGATGGCACGAAGTAGAAGCGAGTAATGCATTCTGCAACTCTGCTGTGGATGAGTTTGTTATCAGTCGGAGATGCTTTCGGCAGTAGGTACATATCTGCAGGACATATCCCGTGGGTGGCTTCTAAATGATTTTGAGTCACAGGTCTGCAGCCTATTGCAGTCCAAGCTGATTTGTTACAAATCACAGGGAGAAATAAGGTGTCTTAGTACGCCAATATAATGATTGTGTATTTTATTTAAGATAAGAGTAAGTTCAGTAATTTAATTTATCGCTCATTTCTCATATACTCCCTCCGTAAAGAAATACAAGAGCGTTTAGATCATTACTTTAGTGATCTAAACACTCTTATACTTTCTTTACAGAGGGAGTACTAGTATGATAGTACTGTTGTTTAGGCATTACTGCCTTCTGGTTCTGGTGAAGACATACTGGATAATTAATGAAGTGTTAAAAAGCATCATGATCTCCACCTATAGGAGGACACGTTGAAAAATAATTTACACACGACTACTTTATAATTCACATGTGGTTATGACATCGACATTGTGCTATATTTGGTAATTGTAGGTTGGGTTCCTTGGCTTTGTTTTCCAGGCTTGCTCATTCGTGGTTTAGTTATATACTGGCTCTAGTAATTATCCATGCTATTTCGAGTATCTTATCTATACTATTACTTGTATCTTCTCAGCTATTTGGTACATTTCCTATATCATTGTGAAGTGTCCAAAATATTCAGAACAGTTTATTACTTATCTCATGGTCACACTGTCGATTTGCCTTGCTGGTTGTAGGCAATGATGATTGATCCAGATGATGCAACGGTGTACTAAAATGGAGCGTTTACTCGCTTCTCATGGGCAAGGGAGGCAAGTAAGATGTTCGTGAAGCTCCATCTCGACTACAGGCCTGGAGGAGGTGTAGGAGATGCATATCTTTGGCCACCCCAACAAGCTCCTGGACAAGGAGGGCAGCAAGTTCCTGGGGTCCAACGCAGGGGTAAGCATCGCCACCTCGTCTCTTCTCCACAGAATCCTCCAAATTCCCCCCTATGATCTAAATAGCAAGCTGTGCTGATTTCAGTAATCAAGTTGAGGCATTGTCGATTTTATTCCAACTTGCCAATTCATATATATTCAAATAGTTGAAATAATTTTGTCTAGTATATTAAAAAATATGCTACTGTGAAATATAGCAGACCACACAAATCAATTGAAAAAAGCTATGAAATAGCTCAAGGACACGTTAATTTACATAATCTTGTGTCACGACAAGAACCAACAGATTAATATTGTAAATGTCAAGCATGCTGCTGCTCGCTTATCTGTTAGCTTATCTTTTATGGTAGATATAGTATTAGTTCTGCATTATGTGCAATGGCATCTGTGAAAGCCAAATGCATGTTGATCTCGCCCTGGAGTTGCCTCGCAAATTCCTGACATGTGGTATTTAATCACATGTAAGAATAGCAGATCCCACTTTTACTGAAGTTAGGTGTACATGTATAAATTCAAGCATAAGCAGTCTGTTCACAGGAATCAGTTGTTACAACTCACAAACCAAATGAAAGAAGATTTATTTCAAGTGAGAATAGCAGCAGTATAGACGTCAAAATCGTAGAGATGATAACGCAATCAAGAAATGCACTCATTTCCCTGCTATCTGTACTGCTGATTGCCGGCCTTCTGGACTCCTTCCCTCTTGCGATCACCATTGCTGTCGTAAAAGGATGTTTCCAAGCTAGTAAAATGCAGGATAGCACATAAGGAGAATGTAAGAAATTAGTAACCCATATTAGAGAAAGATGTTATACTCAATCTTCAATATGTAGCATAGATGTACCTAAAGCATTATAACACCTTGATTAGCAACTTGTGGAATTAGCTGATTATGCTTTGTACAATAACTAATTTTAATTCTTGATTCAGTGAAAATTTAATGCTCTTTGAATGATATCTTTGTGTGATATTTATGCATTGGCAAAGACCACATTGACGTGGAGCATTTTCAGGTTGTTTTGTGTGTTCTGCATCTTGCATTTATGTGAACCCAATAGTATATCCAGGGTCTCTAAATGCTAGAGTTCTCTGTTGTCTTTATCATACTTAAGTTTTTGGCCTGGTTGGGTCCATTAGTATTTGCTTATCAACCCCTTTGGATTGATGAACATTCAAAAGATCAATTTGGTCTGGAATTTCCTGCGTGGAAGCAAAATCATATGGTCACATTCATGTATTTTCTGATATTTCAATTTAATGGGCATGATAAGAACTCGCAGAAAGCAGGAGCAAGGCATTCGCGGATTGTCTAGGAATTCAGTCTTTGGGCTGTTTATAAGGAGTACCCATTTTATTATCTTGTAATGCTTCCTGCTTTCTTAAACATTCTCACATATTCTGCAACTACTTTCAGGTGCTGAATACGCAGCGAAGGATCTTGATCTGCTGGTTTAGAATAAAACCATAGACCAACTCGGAACGACAAGGAAAATCACAATCCATCAGTCTACAACCCGCCTCATAGCAGACGCTACTAGCAAAAACGGGATCCAGGCGAGGGTTCCACAACGAAAGAAGCAACTCTCTTAATTTGATTCCGTATATGATTCTGAGAAGTTGGCAGAGAGAATTGCAAAGCTTTCTGGTGACGTGTCTGTCATCAAGGTTGGAGCGACAACCGAGACAGAGCTTGAGGACTGGCAGCTGCGGATCGAGGACGCGAAGAATGCCACTTTTGCAGCCATTGAGGAGGTCATTGTTCCCGGTGGTGGCATGATGTATGTACACCTGTCTACCTATGTCCCTGGTGATCCAAGAAACAATCGAAGACTATGATGGGCGCCTCGGTGCCGGCATCATTCAGAAGGTAACTTGCTTAGATATCAGTGTGTTAAATGGGTTGAACTGCATCGATCTCTTCAATGGAAGCCAGTTGGTAGAAAGTTCATTTGCCATAGAACTAGCCTGATAATGGTATCTTGCATGTATGCTTACCTATACTGTTATCTATTCAGTACGTAAAATGGGCAGTGTTCTTGCTAATTAGACAAATTTATTTATTTTGACATCTCCCGTTGCCAACATTGAACTACCTAGATGCTAATATCTTCCCTGCATGGCCTTCTATTCTACTTGTAGATTGATTTCTTAATTTTCCTAATACAGTGTATCTGTTACAGTGCATCGTAGGTCATCCATAATTTGCACATGTAGTCTGGCAGAAGACCAAAAAAAATAAAAAGCTGTAGGATATGGTTCTATTTATAGGGGGCAAGATAAAAAAAGGTCATTTTGGAACTGAGCTTCGTCAACACTGATCCCTTATAGATTTTCAAGCCAATTATCATGGCTATGTAATTTTTGATCTGTTCTCAGCCACAATTTTATTCGAGATATAAGAAAGTGTGTAGAAAGTTCATACCTAAAAGACATAGCCTGGATGAGTGTCGCCAGCAATCTAGCTGGACATAAACAGCCATAGTATCATTTTTAAGTCAGCCGTTCATGCCTACAAGGTTTTTGTTTTTCTTGCCGCATGTAAGCACCCTGGGACAGGTGTCTAGTCCATGGACCACACTTTTTTATGCTTAAGAGACAAAAAGTAAGATCACTGGTTTACTTTTTACCTTCGATTAATAGGTAATCATTATATTTGTGCTTTTGATGGAAGTAATAGCAGTGCCATTGCAACTAAATGTTTCATATCGACTCCCTTTGTAAACTAATATAAGACGCTTTAAGAGTTTACAGAGGGAGTACTTAAAAATGATTTTGGCCACAAAAATCTGGTTAAATGTTTCCAAAATTGGATCCCTTATGCGGACCAACATTATTCTCTCTATTATTCTAAAATAGCATTTTACTCATATCAGTTCAATTGAGTGTTTGAGATATTGATACTGGCCTGGTGCTACATTAGAGGGAACTATCTGGATTTGAACTTCTTCTAGCTTGGTGGTCGGCTGTAACGCAACCTTGATTTCGTGCACTGCGCTGTTGTTCTAGTCTGATTTGCCATGATGTGCTTTCCTCACACAGGTACCATGATGATTCCATCGTTGATGGTGGCCATGTAGATTGCCTGATAAGGTTCTACCCAACTAGATGACTAATGTGGCGCCGAGATAAAATGGTGACTCTAAGGTTGAGATGAAACCTACTGTAACTGATATTGCTCACTGTTGTTGCCTTCAGTTGTTTGTGTCATTAGAGTTGAAACAGTTACCATTTGAGCCATAACCAACCTAAAACAAGTGGTTATCTGGTACTTCAATTGTTATTAGGAGTTGTCACTATGCTTTCCAGTAAATTGTTGATCTTGTGTATGTGTGCTGGTATATTAGGTGGCTAATCTGAAGTTACAAATTTAAAACTGGTGATTCTAAGTGTCAAGAAATCTCACTGTAAGTAATATTTCTCGTGGTTATGGCCTGGGAATTGCGAGTGCTGTTTGTAATAGTTTAGATGACAAATTTGAAGTGCCGAGTTAGAAATTATGATTCAGGCATGAGGGCGATCCAACTGTAACTCATATTGCTCATTGTTGCTGCCCTAAGTTGTGTGTGTCATCACAGGTGAAACAATTACTACTTGAACTGTGACCAAGCTAAACAAGTAGCTATCAGGTACTTAAATGTTTTGTCTTGTTATCTAGGGATGGCCAGATAGTTTCATAGAAGGCTCCATATCACAGTAAGCACATGAATTTTCAGAAGCAGAAATAAAGTGACAAAAGATGTCAGTACTACTTTGCTATGTGGCAATGATCAATGTGCTAGTTGATGTGATTCATCCATTCTGTTTATAAGTTTCTTAATACATTGTGCAGGTGACTCTAGAAGTAATGCGGAAGCAATCCGAAAGTGCAACTTACATATGTGGAAATGAAATTGGAAAGACATCGAGGGAAGTTGCAAAAGTAATGAAGCGGCGTACTGTCAAGAGCACTCTCTGTAATGAGAGAAGTTTGCGAAGTCATTGCATGGTACTCCTCCGTTCGGAATTACTTGTCTCGAAAATGGATGTATGTAGAACTAAAATACATCTAGATACATCCATTTCTGCGACAAGTAATTCCGAACGGAGGGAGTAGGTTGCAATGAGCAGTTAGCGCTTGTCATCTTGATTCTATTGAAAGGGCCAACTGTGTATGATCTTATGCTTTTTGTCAGTTCTGTAGATAATCTTGAATGTGTCGTCGATGGGAGGAAGGTTGATGCTGGTGGATATGGCTGGCTCTGGGAACAATGAAGCTGCAGGTCAAACTGGATTCGACGCCAAGATGCAGGTTGTTACCAATCCTTATAATTTTCGTATAACGCAGTTTATTTCAGTTGCCCCTTTGAAAAATGCTGCATGTAACTATTCAATTCATGTTTAAGTGCGTCAAACATATTTTCAACAACCAGTGATGTGCAACTTGCAATGCAACTATATTAGAACAGAAACCATATCAACGACAGCAGCAGTAAGCACAAAGGATTGTTTTTGGCATTCTGCAAAGAAACTCATCACTGGATTACAGATACCACTATGTTATTATTATTAAGAGGGGAAGCATTCCATTGCATCCCAGTACAGGACAGCAGCAACCCTCACTTAGGTAGGAACAACTTATATTATACCATGAGATCCACAAATTGACCTTTGCACTTTTTTGATAGTTGACTGAAAAATGCACACCTTCATCTTTCTATTTAAATAAATATTGCATTTTTTATGTTTTTGGGAACATGTCAAGTCTTGCATTTTTCTTCAACTTGTGACCCCTTAGATTTGATCTTGTCTTGATGTTTGGATTCTGTTGTGGTTTGGCACTTTTGCTGGTGATATGACTCCATCATTGTGTTGCAGACCGGAGCAGAAGTGGAAGCGGAAGCGGAAGCTGATTGCCGCCGAGTGCAGGTGGCTGACCTGGTGGTGCTCACCAACGCCTACAACTACTACTGGCTCCCAAGAGCGTAGCCACATATACGCTCCTACTGCCAACCCTACTGGTTGCCTCCTCTTCGGCCACTACTTCGACTTCCCCCGCATCGTGATGATGGCTCCACGGCGGTGGTTGGCGCCTCTTCCTCGGTTCTGGTTAGTTCCTGGTCTCCGCCCTCTCTCCCTTGTGCCTTTAGATTGTCTAGCCATCGAGCTATGGCTGATTGTCTGGTGCTGACTATCGAGCCAATGACTGTGGGATCAGTTATGTGTTCATGTTGTCTGTGGTGTCGGTCTTCCGGACAACACAATCTTGTGATTGTGATGATTTTGTTTATGAAACTGCCCATGTGCCGATTAGGCCCTTGTGCTGTTGTATGCTATTTGTTGGGGTTTGATTTTTATTTAGGATCTTGGTGTGTTACTGTCTAGGGTGTAGAACTTGATATTAAAGGAACAAGTCCGTTGCTGCACTTTTCTGCACTAGATAGGAATTGCGGCTTGCCGCACCCGGCAGCTATGCTGCCGGGTATATTTATGTTCAATCTATTTACACAACTGCCGAAGCACTTCAAGTATAAAAAATGGCAAACACAATAAAGTAAATATAGTGGTACTCCTTCAGAGAAGAGTTCGAAATAGATAATATAACATCAAAAAAAGTCACGGAACACAATCGTTCAAACCCAGCATCCAATTCACTCATTTCAAAGCTTAAATAAAAGACCGGATGGGATAGTCCATAGTTGTACAGATCCAGCGTGAGTAAATCCTCGTCAGATCCAACATTTGATTGATAAACAAAATAAAGAGGGCCTAGTAGTGATAGCACAGAGGCAGCATAGATATTTGAGGCATAAACAGAGGCAAAACTCCTTCAACACGGTAATGTGTGCTCGCCTTTGAGCAACGTCATCCCCGTCTATGTATCCTGAATGTTGGGGATGATAAAGCAGTTACATGTTGACATTCAAAGGCATATACATAGGTGATAAATAAGCTTTCTTGAGCACAATATTTATATGTATCAAATACTCTATCCGTCCGGGAAAACTTGTCCTCAGCTTAGTTCATTTATAATTTTGCAAATAAACCCTTATCCTTTTAATTCTCTTGCTAATCAACCCGTCTTCCACCCCCGTCGCCCGCGGGCACTGCGTGCCCCAGCCACCGTCTCCCCTGTCGCCGCGGGGCACCGCGCGCCCCAGCCGTCGTAGAGCTCAGCTTGCACCGCAGCTGCCAACTTGCACCCCTGCTTACCTGCGCACACGGAGGCGAGCTTCCCCCCGCCCACCTGCTCCTCTGCGGTGACACCTCGACGGACTGCAGCTGCACGGCTGACGGGCAGAACCTCCTTGTCGTCCTCCTCGAGTCACCAGCACCGCCGCCCACCTGCGCAGCTGCCACAGAGGTGACCACCACCGCTCGCAGGGCCTGCGCCGTCCGCTTCGGCCGTCGGCACGTTGTCTTTCGCCACTCCGGCCTCTTCTGTTGTTTCCGTCTTCCTCCGCCTCTGTTGCTTCTGCTAGTGGTGGTGCAGCTCCCGATCTTCGTCCAGGTGGCCCCAATCTTCTTATTCGTCCAGGTGACCCCGGCTCTGCTGCTGTTGAAGGTACCAGCGCCCCTCCCAGAAATTGCTGTCATATGGACAAATTGATGTGAGATTGTTTGGATAACATCATTGTAGATCAGATTGATGTGAAATTGATTTGAATTAGATCACCAGTGGATCATCCAGTTGGATTAATTGGATGTTTGTTCTGTAATTTGATGAGCGCCTAAACTGAATTGTATATCTTGTATAGTGACTGTAATTTGGAGTAGTGGCTGTAATTTGGATTAATTGGAGTAACCTGGATTAATTGGAGTAACCAAATGTTCAGTCTAAGCTAAGAATTAATGGACTGGGTTGACTAACTAAACTTGAAAACTGCATTAGATACGATTCAGTATGTTTCAGAACTTCAGATTCAGTAAATAAAAATGGAGTATAGCATTGGTTACATCCTCATCTTCTTGCATCTTGATTCAGTAAGCTTCAGAACTTTAGATTGGTTCTTGTTAGCTTGGTTGCAGCTCCATTTTGCCCTGCTCCTACTGTTAGTTCAGTAAGTTTCAGTAAGAATGGAGTATATTTTCCTGGTTGAACCAAGTTCAGACAAAACAGGACAAATTGCATTCAGTAAAGCAAAGTTTTGAATAATTTTTTGTCAAACAAGAGGACACATCTATCACCACGTGCTCTTGGCTGAACCAAGGTCACCACAGGGTGTGATTGGAATACAAGAAAAGAAAAGTGTGTCTATGGATGACACATCACACAGAATGGTAACCTACGGGCCATTAGTTACATATATGCACCTTCAAGCGGCACATAAATCAAAGAAGAAACTATCTGGTTCCAGTTTACAATTTTTTAGTACTGTAAATGTATTATCTAGGAGTAGAATTTTTTTTTCATTTTTGGAAAAAAAGGTCAACCTGACCAGTCACTACTTCGCAGATTAGAACAAGCAAAAAGAAGGAGGCATGACAGTTTTAATCAAGAACCAAATCTTAGACCATTGATAACAAAACAAATTACTTGAAGAAAAAATAAGAATATGAGAAAATTATTTCTGTTAATAGCCTCTTCAACTTTGATGCTTGCAGCCTACAACATCTGAACCGTACAGTGCCAGCTAGCTCAAACAAGATGCAAATCAACATATTGTGGACTATATTTCTACAGTTGTATGGAACAAGGGAGCTGGGATGATTATGCATGTACTAATTCAGTCACTGATCATGTACTGATTGCCAATAAATGTATTACTGGCAATAATTTGATGCCAACCTACATGAGTTACCAATTTTCTACTGATTAAGTTGGAATTATTTGATGCCAGTATGCACAGCAAAGCAGACATCTAAATCACTTCACAACATCCACAATTATCCCCAAAGATTAACAATGCCTACACCATTATAACTGAATTTTCAGTTTGGACAGTTTTTGTCAAACTAACAGTGTAAACTGAATTTTTGACAACTCTGTTGTAGCAAATGTGAAGTCCCATATGAGTTACGAAAGGAAAGTGAGCTTTGGGTATAATCGTGTATAGACGCGAAGCAATCCGGCAAGGCAAACCAAAACTCATGGAAGAAATCAAAACAGAGGATGTACCCACCTTGCGAGTGGAAGAATCAATCACACCAGATCCAATCCCTTGCAAGCCGAAGACGAGGACGACGCGGCAACCTGAGACCAAGGGCCAACCTTAACCCTAATCAAAATGTATTTCACAAAACCAAGCAGAAAATCAAGAGCCCAACTGATGGGCAACCATTTCTCATTTTTGAGACTTCACAACAGTTGGCCACATCGTTAATTCATAAAACGGAAGAAATCTCCTTAACATTTTAGTTCATGACATAATAGAACTACCAGCAAGTTATTGACACTTGACTAATGACTGCACCTTAGAGATATATGATTCCATCATTATATTAACAAATAAAATTGAACTCCCTACATGTTATCTGGTTGAGCTAAGCCTAGAACATGAACACCATGACATTAACAAATAAAATAAAGTTCCTGAATAAAATCTGACTAAGCTAAGCTTTGAACATGAATGCTTCACCAATTTTAATCTGAAATAAGAAGAAAAAACTGAGAATCAATATATATTTTAAACATAGAAACTTAAAGTTAACTAAGTTTTAACAGATTGGATATTATAAAAGCTTGTACTGTTGATTTGGAACAATTAGCCAAATTAAATTGAAGGAGTCAACTTTCTCTATAAAGTTTCCATATTGGACTGCTTTGCTAATGCCCCAGTCTTGTCGAATTTAGACACGAGCAAGTCTAGTGCAGTTGGAGAAACTGAATAAGAAGAGCATTGCGCAGCTGTGACGCATCAATTTTACCACTTCGGTCACGGTCAAACCTCTCAAATATAGACTGCACAAAAACAACAGGAAATGGACATGCAATAGATGTGTACATGAGCTGAAAACAACATCGAAGACTATAAGAGTATATAAAACCTGTAACTGGCAGCCACAAAAAATTTGTCTTTTCTGCCGAACAGACCAGTTCGCTCTCACCAGTTTGCACTCAATGATTCAGATGTGGTTGCCGACGAGCTGCAAACTTGTACCAAGAAAAATGATCATAGTTGCTAGCAGATTCTATGATACCTCGACAAATATTAGCTCTGTATGAAAAAATTAAGGGGGGCATAACAGAGCTAAATTTCTATATCCAGATATTAAAAAGAAACATACAACAATAATTGACTGTAACTCATTTTTTATAATTGCTTTAAGGAATTGCAACTTTCGCGCACACAAATTGAGAAGAACATAAGATGGTGTCTGGATGATGGACATAAAAACAAGTTTAAAAGCTAACAATGCTAAGGTACCAGATACATGAACTTTGCTCTAACAAACGTTTTGAAAAACACCTAGTAAGTGTGAACGTAAGCAAAGAACACTCCTATCAAAATAGTGTACCAAAATTTGCAATTAATCAAATGTGTTCAAGCAACCAAAGGGCGATTTTAATTGTATAAACATGGTGTCAAGACTCACTGGAGGGAACATGTGGCGTCAATCGAGGTGAAGAAACAAACATCACCAATTCAGTTAGCATGAGCCGTAAGTGTAGAGCACTCATCTTGGCTGTTAGAAACAACAAAATAGAGAGGTTAACTATAAGTAGAGGAAACAATTCTGTAGCATAAGAACCTACTTTCTTTGAGATTCCAAATCTGTTTTTTTGTGGCAATACAATTCTAAGGCCGTAAATAAAAAAATATTATACTATTGTCTGGTCAGTGTAAGATCTATGTTGAATAGGTTGAAGTTCTGTCCGTACTACAAATCTCCACTTTTTGGGAAGCAGCAAACTTGGAATCACCAATGAAGATTCAAACAGGAAGACAACTGCATATTTGACTTTCATAAAAGCACTTCCGTATTTTGACCATTCATATATATCAAGTATATACACCATCGACTCAATTTCAGTCTTCTTTAATCTCTAACTGAAGCAAATGACAGAAGCTTAAGCTTAAGCATCTACACACACAGAAAATGCAAAACAAATCTCACATAAAACGGGCCCAAGTCAGATATGTTTCTGATAGGAAACAATAACCATAGGTAAATACATGCATTATTCTCCTGTCAGAAGGTACTTAGTTGTACTCCAAGTGGTACTGGGACATGAAACTAAGCCATTGAAATTTTCGAAATAGAATAGATGATAACACCAGTGTAGGCCATGAACAAAAATACAAAGAAGAACATAATCAAGCATAACCCACCTCCACCGAAGCAATGGTTGATCAACAGCAGGAACCTGAACCTCGTGATGCTAGACCATATATCTATGGTTACCCTTTTATTTCCCCTGTCTAACCAGAAGTAGTTATCTGGAAAAAATAGGGAGGCAAACTTCAACAAATCAGTTCTTAGTAATTATAGAATGCCCTGTATGAAAGGAAGTAAAATCAAGCATGTATGTGCTCTAACTTTCATAACTGCTAGTAAACCCAGTAACTAACTTTATATACCAGAGTGTACGATTCTCAAGTTTAGCTGGAGAGACAAAAACAGGGATAGAGAGCGTGCACCTGAAAACTGACGGAGTTTGCTTGGGCGTCCCTCTCAATGGCCAACCTAGAACATAATCATCAACCATGTGCGCCTCCCCCATGCACTCCGCAAGCATCTAAAAAATAGAATTGACATCAGCCATAAATCACAAGTTCTTGGCAAAGAAAATAGAACCCTACAAACAAGCCAGTGTTTTCAAATTAAGTTTGGCAACAGACACAACTTTAAATCATTAGTAAGCAAGTATCAAAAGGTCAATGGTAGAGACCGCAACCCCAGCGCTGAGCAACCATCCAAAGCAGCCCTACATAGCAGCAGCACCGGCGCAAGAACGGCGACGACGCGAGCGCAACAGGCAGCAAGCTCATAACAAAGGAGAGGACAACCACCCAAGGTGTGGAGGCGGCTCACCACTATTATGTGCAACAAACCTTAACTGGCCAACATCTAAAATAGTTGCCATATCGGCAAGGAAGGAACAACCAACACAAAGACACATTAGTTTGTCCATACACATGTAAATAAAACAAGCTGAGAAGGAATTAACAAGCTATAGAAGTACATGTAGCCATTCGGAGAAAACAACTGCCTAGCACATAGAACTAAAGATGCATGGTGTTAGATTAAGTATATATTAGATATACGTGTTGTAACACAACTTGTATTTGTACGGTTCCCTCTTATAAATATATGACAGCCGTACCCACCAAGGGTATCGAGCATTGTTCCAAACCCTAATACGTTTTAACATGGTATCAGAGGACGCGTTCGATCCGCGTCACGCTTCCGCCTCCTCTGCTGCCGTCGCGCCGCCTCTCTCCACTCTGGCAATGGAGTCGCCGTTCCTGGCGTCGCCTCCACTTGCCTGGGCCCGATCTACTGCGTCGGGATCACATCCTCCCGCGCCACATCGATCGCCCGCCATGTTGCCGCCGCCTCGGTCGCCTGCTGCGCCTCCGATCGCGGCCACCCCGATCCAGTCGCGGGGCACGCCTCCACCACCGGCCTCCTACGACGCCAATGGGCAGGCGGACTACGGTGGTCTTCCGGCCCCGGCCCCGTACCACGATGTGGCCAGGCCCTATGGCGTTCCCATCCAGGCGTCGTACGGCGGCCCGTACCCAGCGCCCTACCTCGCGCCGTCGGCTGCGTCGTATGCGCCGTATTCTGCTACAGCCCCGACGTCCTACGCTGCTGCCCAGCCGTACACCGCTCCTCCTGCGCTCCCGTATGGTGCGCACTCCTCGGCGGCTTACGGCCATCATCAACAACCATCGGCCGAGGCACTAGTCCCGTATAGGGCTGTTCTGCCGCCTGGTCCATCGCCTGATCCGCCGCTCTCCGCGCCGATGGCCGAACCAGGGCCGTTTCACTTCGCCCATCTGGTGACGGTGAAGCTTTCTGCTGATAACTATCTCCTGTGGCGCGCTCAAGTGTTGCCGCTGATGCGGAGCCACTACCTTGAAGGATATGTTGATGGCTCCCTGCCGTGCCCTCCGGCTATGGTTCTGGTGCCCTCGTCTCATGGTGGCTCTGTCATGGTCCCCAACCCTGCTCATCGTCGGTGGACTGCTCAAGATCAAGCCATCCTGGGTGCTATTCGGTCGTCGCTCACTCCATCCGTGGCTGGCATGGTTGTCTTTGCCGCCACGTCGAGGGATGCATGGACCACACTTGACTCCAGCTTCTCCTCACAGTCGCTCGCATGTTCGTCTGCTATACGCAATCAGCTGGGTGAGGTCAAGAAGAATGATCTCTCTGTCACTGCTTTCTTCAACAAAGTCAAAAGCTTGGCCGATACGCTGTCCTCCATTGGGAAGCCGCTCCGTGATGAGGAGTTTACTTCATTCATTCTTAATGGGCTGGACGAGGATTATGACTGTCTGGTTGAAAATGTCAACGGGCGTGACACGCCGATGCCACCCCGTGACCTCTACGCCCGCCTCCTTAACACGGAACAGCGGCTCGCTTCTCGTCGCTCTGTCGGAGTCTACACGGAGGGCCCTTCTGTGAATGCTGCTCTTCGCGGAGGTGCCCGTGGTGCCAAGAAGAAGCCACCGCCGCCCTCGAGCAACCAGCCTTGTCCGCCCGCTCCCGCTCCTCCAACGGCCGGTCGCAAGCGACTTCACTGCGAGGCGTGTGGTGGTGGTGTCAAGTGTCAGCTTTGCGGTATTGAGGGGCACTTGGCGTCTCGGTGCCATCGTCGGTTTAAACGTGATTTCCTTGGCATCGGGAACAATGGGAAGGGCAACGAGAAGCAAGTTGCTCTTGCCACACAGGAGCCCGGGTTCACTCCTTCATACTCTGTGGACCCTGCCTGGTACATGGACACAGGCGCCACGGACCACTTGACGAGCCAGCTTGACAAGTTGGCCACTCGACAGCCCTACACCGGCCATGATCAGGTTCGCACTGCCAATGGATCAGGTATGCCCATCTCACATATTGGTCAGGCATCTCTTCTTTCTCGTACCACTAAAACCTTCCGTCTCCTTGATGTCCTTCGTGTTCCTTCAGTCACACGTAGTTTACTCTTGGTTCCTAAATTAACTCTTGACAACAATGTGTTTGTTGAGTTTCATCCTTTTCATTTTTTTGTTAAGGATCGGGACACGAGGGACGTTCTTCTTAGTGGTCGAGCTCGCGACGGCTTATATGCGCTTGATGTGCCACAAGTGCCTGATGTGCCACGAGTATCTCAGGTGTTCAGTGGTGTGCGGGTGTCGTCGTCGCAGTGGCATTCCCGCCTTGGCCACCCTGCCACTCCCATTGTGCGCCATGTGCTTCATCGTCATCGTCTTCCTGTTGAGTCCAGTAATAAGGAGTTTCTAGTTTGTGATGCCTGTCAACAAGGCAAGAGTCATCAGTTGCCCTTTTCTGTATCAAGTCGTGTTGTCAAGGCTCTTCTTGAACTTGTGTTTTCCGATGTGTGGGGCTATGCCCAAACCTCTGTTAGTGGGCACAACTATTATGTCAGTTTCATAGATGCTTTCAGTCGCTTTACTTGGCTTTATCTTATTAAGCGCAAATCTGATGTGTTTCATGTTTTCATGCAATTCCAAGCACATGTTGAACGGTTACTCAAGCACAAAATTATTCATGTTCAGTCTGATTGGGGAGGTGAATACCGTAATCTTAGCACCTTCTTTCAGAAGCTTGGTATCTCACATCATGTGTCTTGTCCTCATACACATCAGCAGAATGGTGCAGCTGTGCGTAAGCACCGTCATATAGTTGAAACTGGGCTAACACTTCTTGCACATGCCTTTGTCCCGTTTCGGTTCTGGAGCGATGCCTTTGTTACTGCTTGTTTTTTGATAAACAGGATTCCCACACGACTTCTTCACATGAAGTCCCCTCTAGAAGTGTTGCTTCAGGAAACTCCAGATTACTCCTTTCTCAAAGTGTTCGGTTGTGCGTGTTGGCCACATCTTCGCCCGTACAATAAGCATAAACTTGAGTATCAGTCGAAAAAATGCGTGTTCCTCGGATACAGTCCTCTCCACAAAGGTTACAAATGTCTCCATGTTCCATCAAACCGTGTTTACATTTCCCGTGATGTTGTGTTTGATGAGACTGTCTTCCCTTTTTCCACGCTCACGTCGCCCACTGACACTCCTGTCGCCGAGTTGCACTCGTTTCCAGTATTGCCTGATCAGTTTGTAGATGCTGCATACTCTCCTTTGTTGTTGCCTAACCACGGTGCAGGTGCTGGACGAGGTGCCCGACTGGAGCTGCTTGATGATGATGGTGCGCCACCTACGCCAGCTGTTGCTACGCCGGCTGCACCCGCTGATACGACGGCCTCCGCCGACGTTGATCACACGTGCATGCCCCATGCATGTGGATCCGCTGGCATGCCCGCGTCGCCTGGGCTGGCTGCCCCGGTGGCCTCGACGCCTGGGCTTGCGGCCTCGCAGTCGCCTGGGTCAGCTGACCCCGCGGCTCGGTCCCCTGGGCCGGTGGCCTCACCGATCGAGGATGCATGCATGTCTCATGCACGTGGGCTCGCTGAAGCGCCCGTGTCGCCCGGTGCGCTCATGTCGCCCGGTGCACTTGTGTCGCCTGGTTCCTTATCGCCACCCACGCCTGGCCATTCTTTGTCGACAACTCCAGGCCAGGTGCTGCGCTTGACTGTGCCGCCAGACGCACTCGTTGACTCACCTGCAGGCGTGTCCTCTTTGCCACTCTTGGACAGTAGCTCTCCTGTGGTGACAGCTCCATCACCACCTCCGCCTGTCGTCCTGCGTCCTCATAGTCGCAGCAAGAGTGGCATCTTCCAACCGAAGAAGCGCACTGACGGGACTGTTGCGTGGCTTGCAGCATGCGTGGCGCATGCTAAGGCAGATCCTACGCCTGAACCACGACACTTTCAGGCAGCACTTCGCATTCCACATTGGCGTGTTGCTATGGAGCAGGAGATCCATGCTCTTCAGCAGAACAACACTTGGCGTCTGGTTTCACCTCCATCTGGTGTCAATATCATTGATTCTAAATGGGTATTTAAGGTGAAGAAACATGCTGATGGCTCCATTGAGAGGTATAAGGCACGCCTGGTTGCAAAGGGATTCAAACAACGGTATGGCATTGATTACGAAGACACGTTCAGTCCTGTTATTAAACCAACTACTATTCATGTTCTTCTTTCCTTGGCTGTTACTCGAGGATGGTCACTTCGACAGCTTGACGTTCAGAATGCTTTTCTCCATGGAGTTCTGGAAGAAGAGGTCTATATGCGTCAGCCGCCGGGGTTTGTTGATCCTGATCAGCCACATCATTTGTGTCATCTTGTCAAGGCTCTCTATGGGTTGAAGCAGGCCCCTCGTGCATGGCATGCACGTCTTGGAGCTGCTCTTCGCGCGCATGGTTTTGTGCCTTCTACAGTGGATACGTCTCTGTTTATTCTTCAGCGGCCTGAGGTGACTATGTACATTCTGGTCTACGTTGATGATATCATTCTTGTCAGTTCATCTGCTGTTGCTACGGACCGGCTTGTGTCGTCTCTTGGTGCTGAGTTTGCTATTAAGGATCTTGGGAGACTCCATTATTTCCTGGGTTTGGAGGTGCTTCATTCTGATGGTGGTCTGGCCCTTTCTCAGAGGAAGTACTCTCAGGATCTTCTACGTCGTGCTGGTATGTCGCAGTGCAAGGTTGCCACGACTCATATGTCTGCCACAGATAAGCTGACAACTCTTGATGGTGACTTGCTCTCTCCTGAGGATGCTACAGAGTATCGCAGTATTGTTGGTGGGCTGCAGTACTTGCTCGTTACTCGACCAGACATATCTTTTGCGGTCAACCGTGTGTGCCAGTACCTTCATGCACCTTGTGGACCTCACTGGTCTGCTGTTAAGCGCATCTTGCGCTATGTTCGTCACACCGGTTCATATGGTCTCTCGGCCTGCATCTTCTGGACTGATCTCAGCCTTTTCTGATGCCGATTGGGCTGGTTGTCCTGATGATCGGCGATCCACGGGGGGACATGCTGTGTTCTTTGGACCTAACTTGATCGCCTGGCAAGCTCGCAAGCAAGCTACAGTGTCCCGGAGTAGTACTGAAGCTGAGTACAAAGCAGTTGCTAATGCCACAGCTGAGATCATATGGGTGCAGTCATTACTTCGAGAGTTGAAGGTCTCTCCCACTCAGTCGTCTGGCCTTTGATGTGACAACATCGGTGCCACATATCTTTCATCTAATCCGGTGTTTCATGCCCGAACGAAGCACATCGAAGTTGACTATCATTTTGTCAGGGAACGCGTTGCAAAGAAGCTTCTTCAGATCAAGTTTGTTTCTTGTAAGGATCAGCTTGCTGATATCTTCACTAAACCTTTGCCCTTGCCTTCTTTTGAAGGATGTCGACGCAATCTTAACCTTCTGAGTATTTCAGGACATAGTTAAGATTGAGGGAGGGTGTTAGACTAAGTATATATTAGATATACGTGTTGTAACACAACTTGTATTTGTACGGTTCCCTCTTATAAATATATGACAGCCGTACCCACCAAGGGTATCGAGCATTGTTCCAAACCCTAATACGCTTTAACACATGGATGAGCAAAAAAAATTGAATCACCGGTGCGTACCTCCCAGACGACGACACCTCTCGAATCAGACAAACCTGTCTAGGAGGCGATGATGTTACAACCAACGGCGAGCAAGACCTGCAAAATAATAGATCGAGCCTACACATCAGCCCATGCTCAAAGAAGCCAGAACAACTGGGAGAAGGCATATTGAGGAAGAGGAAATGGAAACATATCGTCTGAGGAGAATGGATACGGCAGCGCCACCCTCTCCTCAACTGAGACTTCTCCACAAGCCGGATGGTGGGGTTACGACAGTAGGGAAGGAGAGGAAGGGAGCCAGGGAGGGGATGTGAGAAATTACCTTTGCCATGAGGAGCCACAGGTCGTCCTCATCACCTATCCCGCTCCGCCGCGGATCCGCGTCTCCGGCGCCGATGCCTAACCACTGCCCACCCTCGTTCCCATCTCCCATCCTCTTCTTTGCTGCAACATCAAATTAGAAGATCCTCGGGCAGATCAATCTCTTAACCCACTCTAACATCTCCCAAAGATTAATCTCAAACTACAGCCAAATTCCGAAGTGCTCATGCCCAAATTCCACAAAACATCTTAAGTACAGTAATACACATTGTAGCAAACCGACTGGACGACTTTAGTTTGAACAATGGACCAAACAATTCAGCAGTAACAACATACAACTACAGTAAAGCAGGGCATAATTCAGTTCTAATCTGCATGGCTGAAACTTCTCCAATTTTGGTCCTAATCTGTAGGTATACAACATGCATCAGTGACCACGGAGCATACGGCCACAGTGAAGCAGGGGTGTAATTCAGTTCAGGCCAGTCGCCAGGCAGAGCAAAGTGGGGAATAAACGCACGAACCTGTTGAGCAGCGAGGCGGACTTGGCCCAGAAGAAGAGGATGACGGCGAGGAGGAGGACGGCATTGGAGAGGACCGACGCGAGGCTGTACCCGGCGTGCTCGAAGAGGAACCACACGAGCATGGCGTCCCCCGCGAGGCGTTCCTCCGCCTCCAGAGGAGCGGGTCGGTGACTGGGGCGAGGAGCGGCGAGGCAGGGTCAGTCAGCCTCGCGGAGGGAGCGGGCGCAGCGCGCCGTCCTTGCCGCCGTCGCCCCTGGAGGGAGCGGGCGCGGGCGGAGCGGAGGGAGAGGAAGGAAGAGGACGCGGAGGCGAGATGACAGCGGTGTGGGGCTGGCCCTGGATGGGAGCGGGGCAAGGAGGCGCGGGCGGGGGGAAGAGTAGAGGAGGCGACGGCGGAGCGAGCGAGGGAGGAGGCGGCTGCAGGAGCGAGCGAGGGAGGAGGTGGCTAGGTCTGAGCGAGCGAGGGAGGAGGTGGCTAGGTCTCCGTCAAAGGAGCGTCCCCCTTTTATACCCCCACTACGCGAAATTACCGAAATGCCCTGGTGGGGGCACGATATTTACATTATGTTGCCATTGGAATTTTATCAGACGGCTCACGGTGATCTGGTAAATATCCGACGCCTCACGTGAGCCGAGCCCGAGATCCGACGGCGGGAATCGCATCAGGAAAACGATTGGACGGTCCAGAATCCAAACGCACGGGAGAGCTCCATTTTGGTCTGGACTCTAACAAGGGGATGCTATGACAGACACCCTGTATAGACGCCATTTGAAGAATTTTATGTTTACCTTGGTCTGCTTGTATGAAGTGTGAATGAGATTTGAGCAATCTGCTATTGGTTTTAGCAAATTTGCATTTATTTGCAATTTGGCAATGGTTTATAGATTTCGTTTACTTGATAGCAAATTGGCAATGTTTCAACTGCATTTTGTGACAAGTTTTTGGTATTTTGCAACTCACAGGTCCTTGCTGGTCTGTTATACATTCTAATGGATTACTTGATTGAATCATCAATATCATGCCCATTCAAAAGTATTGAGTGTATTAATAAATCCTATTGATAATATCCGATAAGTAGAAATGGACAGACATCTTCTATGCTTTTAAATGCCTCTATTAGGTAGATGCAGTAGTTGAACAGATGAGTGCTTCTTTTATTTTGTTCAGAGTACCCATGTCTCACTCCCCTGGAGAATTGCTTGAATGTATTGTTTATAGCATGTGTATCCATAAGCACTCATTTATTTATTAATTTTTTGTTGATTATATCCTATAGAAAGAATTGAGAAGTCCTCGTGTCCGAGAATTTCTGATCATGTGTTGTTTCCTTCTGTGTGAGTAGCCTTGCATGATGATGATGATGCTGGTCAACACTTTCGTGAGTCTCGTGCTTTCCACGGTGCATTCCTTGCGGACCATCTTCTCTTATCGAGTAAGTCACTGAGAAATTCTTGTGGTCTTGCTGATGAATGATCTATTTGATTTTCCAAATGGCTTAGTAAGATTGACGTAGTTCAAAGTTTGATGCTTTTTTTCTCGAATTAAATCAATTTTTTCATATTTGATCACTATAGTTTACTTGCGCTGTGTAATATGATTTCTCTGCTAACTTCTGTAATGGTTGCTTTCTTGATATAGTATATATGGTCATGCACAATCTTGATAGTACAATAAATTAGTATTTGCCCCCCTCCCTTGCTCTTTTAATATCAATTCATCTGCCTCATCTTTTTCCTTGTACCTAGTGTAGCATCTTCACCCCGTCTAAATATTTTTTTTTACATCTTCACCCTGTCTATACAATTTTAGATTGGCCATAACTAGAGATAGATAAAGAGTAGGTTGCTGGAAGTTGAATGCCTGTTCACATGCTTGTCCTATTTTCCTGTTACTAGCTTGATAATGCACTAGTAATTCCCCGCTGAACAATAAGCTAGCTTGATAATGTGCATACTCGTGTATGCCAAATATTCTTTTTTTAATCATTCATTCATTTGTCATTGCATTTCTCGATTATAGTGTGCATATGAGCTACCTGTTGGCTTTCTATCATGCTACTATTGTGCTGGGTTGTGGACTTTGGTTCATGCTGCAATGTCAATGGTTAATTATATGGTTCCCGGTAATGTCCCGATTAATTTGTTGCCATCTCTATATTGGTTGTGGTGGTCGGAGTTGTTGTATGGGCCTGTGGTGTTTCCTTGTATTTCATGTGATTCGTAGCAACGCGTTATGCTGTCGAAATTTCTAATGAAAATTCGCCTGACTTCCTTCTGTATTTTGTACCAGCTCTCTACTTCTTCTCACATGATCACCATAATACTGAAATTTGTTTCTACATAACAGGGTTCTAAGAAATTGCTTCATATATGGGGAGATACCTGCTTACCTTGGTCAAATGCAGTATCTGAAACTATTGTAAGTAGTACTGTTACCTATAGTCCTTCACGCCTTCTCAGTATAGGCTGAAATGAAAAATCTATATTCTTGTACTAGCGTTCCGTCATGGCAGCGTCCTGCCCGGCTTGGTCACTTCGTCCCGAGGTCGATGGCTGGTATGGCGCCGTGGTGCAGCCCCCACAACGTGTACAGCATCGGCTACAAATGTCACAGGTGACTCCTTCCTCTGGTCCTCAACCGCTACAAATGAATCTCTGAGTGTGCGTGCCTTTAGGTTGCAGTCAGCTTGTCCAAGTTATGCTTCCATTACCAAAATGATTTCTTTACTGTAAACAAGGTCTGGTTGTTGACCTTGAATATCTGCGTCATGTAGCAATTAAACTGGTGTTAGAAAGTTTATATGCAGATGTAGTGGCATGGGATGTGATTTAGTATATCATACTTCTATTTTCGTCGGTTTGGTTCTATTGTTTGTTTGTGTCTCATTACTATTTTGAATGTAACATTATTGAATCACTCCAAAGAAGGGAGAGTGAAAAATTATACGAGTTTTGGACAATGTACTGCACATCTTGTTTACTTATGGGAGATACAAATGCCCGTGTTTCTGCTAAGTTAAGAATCAAAGAGTGAGATCATCGTAGCTTTACCGAATGAACATAAACTTGCTGTAACCTCAATCACACTGTCACAACAAAAAAGGTTTCTTTCTCCACCGCCGCCTCTTAATGTAACTGCTGGATCTCTTCCATTTGATTTGATTCTTTCTTGCATGAAAGGATTGCTTGGCTCTTCACCTGATCGCACTAACTGAAAGGATTTCTCATTGGTGAATGTAGAGTAAATAATGAGTTAATGATAGAATATGTGAAACTGAAAGACCTGACTCTGTTCTTGGAATTTTACAGGACAATTATAGCGAAAGGAGAAAAAAAGATCTGGAAGTTGCGGCAGTTTGGCGACAACCATGGCATTCGTGATCGCCCCTTCCTAGGTTCTGGCTAGTCCCTGGACTCGTCTCTCCTTGTGCCCAGCCATCGTGCCGAGGCTGTGTTGTCATTCTAAGCCTTTGTGTTGTCATTCTAAGCCTTCAAGCCGTGGTAATTTGGTCCTTGTATTTGTCTGCATGTGCCACTGGTTTTCTGTTGCTCCACTCAATACTATGTTCATCGTCTTTGGATGAAGATATTAAGAGCTCCTCTAATCTTTCTTGTTTTCCTTGCAGCCGCACAACTTTTGTGTAAGTGTGGAGTTTGATGGTTATCCTGTTGTGGTCTCATCTTTCCTGCATTTCTCCAACCTGGTGGCCATCATGGTCATGGTCTGCGACTTTGTTATGTGGGCTGCTGCTGGCGTGTTGATGTTGAGCATCAGCTACAACTCCAAAACGTAAGTTCTTTGTTTCGTCTATCTATCATGCTCTGGCCACAACTGAAAGTGATTCTTGTGGCGATGATGTCATAGTGTGCTCTCAGCCATCGAATTGGGGCACTGGAACTTGGTTGTAAAGTTATGCCTCGAAAGTGTTGTAGTTTCTTCCATTTCTTGCTGTACATACACATCTTCTTGTGAGTAAAGTGTTTTAACTCCGAGTTGCGTGTTCTTTTCTCTGTTTTCGGTCACATCCCTACTCTACCCAATGCTTCGTGGTGCCTGCCATCGTGTCAAGGCCATGTTGTGATCCTGGCCTTTGAGCTATGGTATTTGGTATTCTCTAGGGTAGGGCATGGCTTGTGGGTTGGTCATCTGGACATACATGCTTTGTGTGTGCGCACGCGTGCACCAAGGTTTTCGAGTCGACGATTCATTCTGGGGTAGAGACTCTTGACGAGCCATGCCTTGTCGATCGACTAGTCGAGGTGTTTGAGTCGATTTCTAGTTATGACTCAAAAAACAGTGGTGCACACACATGTGATTGATGAGAACTGTACGACCTTGTCAAGTGGAGAGACTCGTTCGTTTCCACCGATCTTGAGTTGGGTACTTGGATGTGAACTTGGTGTTTACATTCCTAATCTCTGTTCTTTGTTCATGTTGAGTAACATAGAACCATTCATTTACTTGGTTATAGACTTGTAGATTTAGTCCCTTGATGTTGCTATGGTTGTGCTCAAATTGTGTGACGGCTGACTATATGTTCCTACCATTTGGAGGTGGTAATGTTTAGGTTTAGTGTGGTTCATACTCGTACTCGTGATGACACAATGACTTCTAATTTCCGATAGCGTTTTGCCTAGGCTGTTGTTGAAAGCAAGGGAAATTACTACGTCTAATAGAGTTTCTCTATTGCATAAAGTCTTAGGTTAACTGGATTAGTTACTTCACCTTGTGTTCCCATAGTGTTTGTCGAGAACTAGTTCCATTAGGCATCATGCACTTTAGGTTGCTGGATAATGCCATAGTGGCTGTCCAGATTTAGTTCTCTGGCTACTTGGCTATGTTGTTGCCTGATGGCTTCCTTGTGCATTGTTTGTTTCTGGTGTTGCCAAACTGTTGGCTACTGTTGATATTGATGAAACTTACTCCTTTATCTCTTGTCTGCAGCCATGGACTTTGCAATGCAATGACTTATTCAGCCGGAGCAGTATGCCAAAGATGCCTATCTTGATGTTTAGTTGCGATTTTGCTTTGAGACGCCAACACACTGACCGAAGGATCTCGATGGTGCCGAGTGTAGTCGAGGACGCGAAGTTGCAGTTCTGGACATGGTATCCGTAGTTTACCAAGATGTACATTCTTACCACCATACAGATTCTTGCACTAGTAAATAGTACATTTGCTCGCTGAGACGATTTCTGTACATTATTTCTTCTTCTTCTTCATGAATGTAATTTTTTAATGAACATGACAACTTCATTCTTTGTTGGATAAAATTGTACTACCATAATGCATGCGATTCTTCTCAACGTGTTATGCTGCCGAAATTTCTAGTGAATATTCTCCGACTTTCTGGTGGTTTGCTGCAATAACTAGACCCTTTTTTGTAAAGATCTCAAACTCTAGGGGGGTTCTTGGCAAAAAACTTTCTGGTGTATTTTTTTGCACATTCCAAAATGATTAACCTTTTTGCAACAAAATTTGCATGCACCATTTGGATGTGACTAGAGTTTTCTGTCATTCATTGTCGTCGAAGCGAGATTGGCTATTAACTCATGCTGCATCGATAATTCAACCCTCAAATGTATTGCCCAAACTGTGCGCGACTATAGCCGCGGTTATGACTTCCATTTTCGTCTCCTGGAAACAAACTATGCTAGGCTTGGCCGCCGAAATCAGTTGGTAGATTGCACTCCTAGGAGCTGGATCGTTGAGAATATATAGCCGGAGTTAAAACTTCCATTTTCGTCTCCTGACTATATCCTTTAAGTATCATAAGCCACGTGTTTGGCTCAAACACTTGTAACTCTCTAATTACAAGTCCAAGTCTACATATATGCAAGCCATACACATACTACGTGTTTGATACACACAATTCTAGTCTAGTCGATCTTGTAAAGATGATATATAGATGGCTACCAAATCAAGAAGAAGGATGATAGTCGTGCGCTACGCTGCTGGTGCCGGAAGACGATCACGGCTTTCGTACCTGGAAAGACCGTATGGAGGATGCTACTCCTTCCGTCCGAAAAAGCTTGTTGCAAGCTCTTCTATCAAATGAATGTATCTAGCATTAACTTGGTGCTAGATACATTTATTTGAGTGACAAGTTTTTTCGGACGGAGGGAGTACTACAAAAATAAAGAGAGGGCTACATGATCAATAAAGATCAAAAGACAAGGAAACTACAATCATCTACCCATATTATATATTGACACATACTCCCTCTGTCCTTTTCCGGATTGTACTTCCAACTTTACTGAAAAGTCGCCTTTTTTATGTTTGACACTATTTATACAACAGTATACCAACAGTCGCCATTAAATTAGTAGCATTAGATTCATGATAACATATATATTCATCATCATACTCTTATTTGGTTTCACAAACATTGATGTATTTTTGCACACACTCGGTCAAACTTGAAGATAGTTTGACCCTCCACTAAAGTTGGAAGTACACTCTTTAAAGGACGGAGGGAGTAGGAAATTTCACAAGTAAAGTGCTCAACACTATATGCATCCATGCCATGACAATGTCAAGTGTCAACTTGTAGTGCATGCCATCCATGCTTTAACACTACACATACATATGAACTAGTGTAAAAAACGCTTTTATATTATGGGACGTAGGGAGTATTTAGACAAATAAGTGGATGTATTACCTAAACATAAGATGCGGGATTATGAAACCATATGGTTCCTCCTCATGATATTGCAAACATATACATGTTCCGAACCAGTCCAGTTGGTTTGAGAAGAATAATCATACTATGGTACAAACCGTACGGTCGTTCTAACCTATTTTTGTCGTTGTAGTGTTTGCATGTTTAAGAATTTTCGTTTACACCATAGGCACACACGCTTTGATAACTAAACTTTCTCAACATTATCCTCCTAGCTAACATGATTTAGAACAAGTCATCCTTTGGGGGTCCCACTACCGCTTCTCACGTCACCTGTTTCCCGCATGATATCTCCCACCCATAATTTTCTTGCCCATATTATGTGGAAATTCACTCACTCCTTATGCTCATTATGCATGATGTTTCAGTATATCGTTATTATAAGTGGTGAGGTAGTTAATGTCTACTGTTTTTTTAAGCCACTCCATTGTTAAATATTTGCCTTGGTACCTTCATTATTCCAACATGAGTGCCCCGGTGATTTCACATACATATTTGTGGGATGTTAGGATATCATGACAGAGTGAAGGGCAGGAAAAAATCTATTACTTCTCTCACATGTCAAAACTTCCTTTCACCATTGGTGAAAATTATTGTCCCACCTAGCACAAATACAAAAAATAATGCAAGGGGGTGGAAACATGCATAGTTAGCTAAATGAAATAAGACATGCTAGTCCAAGCAATGTTAGCATGCTAACGAACACATGCATGCAGTAAGGATGAGAACATTTTAAAACTTGATGCATATCTCAATAGAAGATCATAAACGATTACCTCATGCGTAGCTAACTAGATACCATTATGCATATCATATTTATTCATATGTTACTTAACATATACTATTATTTTATGCGATGATATAGTTAACGCTTCTTGTTTTTTATGTGTCATTCAGCTGAGGAGCGCTAGCGAGCACACGGCTGCTCGCTAGACTCGTCCTTGTTTTTGTGGCGATTATAAAGTAAGTGCAACATTTACATATAGCAAAGTGCAACAACAGCAAACTGCAGATTATAAGTTCAGCAAAACATAATTTCAGTAACTGCAAACTGAGTCTTATACAACAAAATTTGAAAGCATTTACATATTTCGCCATCGAGGTCTTCCAAACCAGACATTTTGAAGCAAAACTTTAATGGGCACCCCAAATGCCAAATAACAAAAAAAAAACCAATGTGGAATCAAAGCTAAGGGATTTTACATTTCGTTTCCGTCGGTTTTTTTTTGGGGTCTGCCCTGCGAAGCCTGCTGTGTACATGCTATGATTATAAAAGTTTGAAATAAGAATTTGAAATGAACCACGGGGTTTACGATTTCTAATATGGAACAGTATGCTTGATTGCTGGATCCCAGCCACAAATAGCCAGATCTATCAACGTAGATGCATGGTGTTGGATCAGTTTGCATAGTATTTCTTTCACAAGGCTTCATAGAATTTCCTTTGCTGCCACACCAACAAAAGTAAAATGTAAGGCATGCACATGCTGCTACTACATAAAAGGGGTAAGCAAAACGAGAGGCTATCAATCAGAATGTCGGCCTGCACCTGTTCTGACACTGACGGCTGTACTTTGGATAGTGCTAGCTCAAAGTGCGAGAGTTCAATCGACTCACCCAAACCTGACCCCAATCTATCTTCCAGGGCTCCATGGCTGCTTCATTCATCTGAACAAGGAAGCAAGGAAGCATACATGTTAACTGCTGGTTTCACTTTGTGCGTTGGGTCATAGCCTAAATTACATCCATGCTTCATCAATGAAGAAGAAAAAAATCACAGAAAGTACTTACCAGTGATGCTAGGTCAGCACCGGAGAGATTGTTGCATTCCTCACGGCGAGCTAGTGCATCCAAATCGACACCGGGGGGGAGTGTTTTTTTCCCCGGAACCTGCTAGTGATTTGAGTATCAAAGCACGCTCATTTGCGCCAGGTAGAGGTACAAAACGATTCCTCCCAAATCTACAGGGCCGTAGAAGAGCATCATCTATCACATCATGATACGGCTCAAATAGCTCCTTCGAGTCGATTTTATGGGGTGTCCCTGATCTTTCACCGGCGCAAAGAGCTACTCCCATTAGTGTCAAAAACGTTCTTGTGTTTTGGGACGGAGGAAGTAGCAGATTAGAATTGATCGGAAGCAGATGAATTAAAATAGACCAGATAAGATGTGCACGTATATGGAAGTATTGGACTAGATGGATGGAAGGATTATGCTAATGATGATAAACGGGGGCGGCGGCGGCGACGGTGGAGTTATTAGCAGATGGCCGGAGATTAGGAACCAATACAAGTATATGGAAAAGAAAAAGAGACAGGATCGATTCTTGAAGATCAAGAACCGAACTAAACTCGTGCCCTGGTAATCAAGTCGCCGGAACACATGCAATCAACGAACCAAATCATGGAACGCAGGAATTCAGATATGCGCCAATCATAAGATGACTTTTCTAAATACAGTATTTTTCTGTACCAACAAAAACCTGACTTTTACATGGCCATATGGCCTTAATTTATAGGCACACGCAGGCACCTGGGCTAAGCCCGTAACTCATAGAAACACAAACCAGACTCAGCAAGGGGGAAAAAACTACAAAGCATGTAACCCTAGTTCCCAAATCCTTGTTGGATCCGCAGCCATGGAGGAATCCTTCACGGCCCCCTCCGTCGATCGCCCCGCCGTCGACCCCGCCTCCTTCCACCCCCCTGCAGTCGATCCCGCCAGCGCCAACCCATCCCGCTACCCCTCCTGGGTCCTCCTCGACAGCAGAGCCTACTTCGCCGACCGCGTCAACGCCACCACCGTGAAGGCCACGACGAGCACGGGCCACGACTTGGAGGTCACCTTTTGTCTCGCCCACCCGCCTGCCGTCTCCTACTTCTGCGTCCACTTTCCTGGAATCAGCGTACTAGAGTGTTGCACCACTGAGCCCCGCGTCATTTCCTCCGCCAATGACCTCGCGCTCCTATGCTTCCCCTTGAGAACTGGCACATCCAGCACCTACGACTACTTCGTCTACAGGGCTGCCTCCGGTGGCAAGCCCACCATCAGATCGGTCCCGTGTCCTCCTCCAACCTACAGGCACTCATGGCATGCAGCCATCGTATCCCGCGACGATGGCAGTTTTTTGGTCGCTCTTCTTTCCCTGGGTCGGGACCTTGGGCACTACAACCTGCACATCTTCTCGTCAGAGACAAACGAGTGGAGCACCAAACATGTGCAGCTCAAGGAGCCTCCCGGTATCCTGCCAAAGCTAACTCACAAGGTGATCTCTCTTGGAGAAGGCAAAGTAGGATGGGTCGACCTCTGGCGCGGCATTCTTTGTCTGATGTGCTTCACAAGGATCCTGTTCTCCGCTTCATCCCGATGCCCAGGCCGCTGCCCAAGGCTGATTATGACGACGAGCCCCTGGAAAGCCAAGCATTGGCCGATTATGACGCAGCACGGTCAGTGCGGGACGTCACCGGCTTCCCCAATGGTTTCATCGACTTCATCGAGATCGAACATTGTTCCAAATGGTCCAAGTTTATCAACATGAGGAGTTTCAAGACGACGGCCTATCTTGATTTCCTAGATACCATCAGTGACAATGACCTCCTTAGGTATCATGAAGAGGACATTATGGAGGATAAAATTAAGTGTGCACCTGATGGCTGGAAGATCCGAACAGGCTTTAGGAGCATTTCTTGGAACCATTGGAGAAAAGGGTACAATTTCCATGTTGATGACATATCAGCCGAACCACAACTTGCTCTGCAGCTACTTCACCTGTGGGATAGTACAACTGAGAAATGCAGAGTGAGAAACCTCAAGACTACACCAGGCTTCCCGACCTTCACCATTTATGGTTGTGCTCTTGTCCTCATGTCTAAGGTGGGTGCCGACCAAGTCACATGGATGCTTGGTGTAGATCTTGGGAAGAAGTCGCTGGAAGTCATCAAGCCATACCGTGCCTTGAGAGTCGATTATTACAATCCGACCTTCATTTCCTGTGAATTCTCCAAATATCTTAATACCGATCCAATTCAAAGGCATGTTTTTTGTTTTGCATTGTTCTCTATTTTCTTAACATTCATACAAACTGAAAAACATTTGCCCAACTAATTGTATGTTTCCCTCAGTTCTTCACTTTATTTTACCACATGACACCTGACATTTTGCCTCTTAATTTGCTTAAGGCCATGTGATGAGGAAGTTGCAGCAGAGTCTGCTCCGAATGAGGAAGTTGCAGCAGAGTCTGCGCAGAATGGTGTGCCTAATGATCAACTTTCATTGGGGGATACTGTTCCAAACAATGTGGTAGGCACGCTGTAATCATCTTGCTACAACTATAAACGTGTCCATTTTGCCATCTGTTAAATACTCCCTCCGTTCTAAAATAGATGACTCAACTTTGCACTAAAGTTAGTACAAAGTTGAGCCATCTATTTTGGAACGGAGGGAATAAGATTTAGGTGAACCCTTGTACAGCAACCCCTGCAATACAAGTGGAATGAGGGTGTTCCCATTAGGACTTCTAATGAATATGGTTTTGGCGAATACCACAACGACTATCAGCAGCTACCCAGTCTGACACAAACTGGGCAGCACACGCCGTCTTCAACTTCAACTCAATTAGGTAAAGACATTATCAATGCTTATATGGATCCCGTGCTTATAATATGGTGTTGTTCTTTTATCCTAGTTCTTCTTGACTCGCGATATTTAACTCTAAAATGTTAGAAATTTTGAACATTAACATTTGATATCATGATTCCAGAATAATGTGCGACTTGGGCCACCATGTTGCCTTTCTTGCAGTATATGACGGCTGTAGTTAGGAAGAAAATGTCCGTTGAATTTATGTTCTTGCGTCTCTTTGTGAGGTTTTATATTTAACGGAACTGAATTGGATAATTAATTAATCATTATTTGTAATTCAGAGACCACAAGTTGCTCTCCTGTTGACAACTTGCAACATTATCAATAGGGAAACTATTTGTAGTAAACTGCATCTTGTACTAAGGCCCAGTTCTTTTAGCAGCTTATGGCATAAGGTGCCCCCTTCCTAGCTTATTTAGAAACCGTTCCCCATATTCATTTTGAGTTAAGGATTAATCAGATTAGCAGCTTCAATGAATATTGGGGGCGGCTTCTAAAATAAGCTGGTGAGGGCCCAGCTTATTTCAGAAGCTGCCAAAAGAACTAGGCATTAATGTGCCAAATAAGTAAGTGAAACCGTTGCGTGAGCTAAGAAACATCTTTTAGCACTGGCAAAGTTTCATTCAACTTATAAGTAGAACTTATCAAAGTTTATGTCAGCCTTTCTCCCAAAAGGGAAAATTTTATCTTGAATTGGAGAATACAACCTTGCAAGTCGTAAGTCGCACACGCGGATGGATCACTTCTTTCGGTATATATAAAGATGGTTTGGTCTTAGAAGTAGGCATGATGAAGAGAACTAGAGGGCCGTGGTGCCACGGATCGATGAGGTGGCACAAGCCAGACCCTTGCAGGCATCCCTAGATAACGAGGCAGTGTACTACCGTGAATTGGGCCGACCCATATGCTCGCGCCCATGCTTCTCGACTTGCTGAACGCGAGACATAGGCACTCCCCACGTGGAATCCGCCGCCTCCAACTTCCTCCTCCCCTTCTCAAACCGGTGCGCCCTCAGGTTGGCCAACTGGCACCACCTTACATGGCCGCCGGTCAGCTCAGGCGAGCTGCAAACCATCCCATCGAAGCTTCCCGCCGCAACTGATGGCATCCTCGTATCATGTTCGCGCCCGACCAGCGTCCCGAGATGTCATACTACTAGGGTATAACTACTTAGTGTTACCATGTCAGATATTGCTTGGTTGATTGCTAATATTGTTTGTTTTTTTCTCGAATACGCACGAGTGTGCGTATCATCTATTCAAGAAGGGAAGGGGGAAAGAGCCCCACTGCAGTGTCACAAGGTATGTTACAACACGTCCACACCTTTCTCCACCCACATGCCTAAGCGACTACTCACTGTGTGTCCATCCTAATGCTACCTCCATGCCTCGGTGCGTCTCCTCATCGCCTCGCAGCAGTCCCTCATCCCTCCATAGTGCGTATTCGCTAGCAATCTTCCGTATCAACTCCCGTAAACAAGGGGCCTTGCCATCGAATACAACACCATTTCGGTGTTTCCATACCTCCCAAAATACTAGTAAGCATACTGCATGAACTAGCCTCGCTCTTTGCTTCGGTAGGCTGTCTAGTTCGGTAGGCTAATATTGTTTGTAACTTGGTACATTTGAGTAGTGCAATGCTTTTCAACTAATTTTAAGAAAAAAAATTATATCCTGATTTCGACAATTTATTTATGTATATTATTTATCAAAATTTCTATATTCTATCGCAAAATAAAAGGGCGCGGCAACACACGTCATCAAAGATATAGTATGCTTTAAGGTTTTTTTTAGAGAAGTATGCTTTAAGGTTGTGTACACGTTCCAAACACCTGCAGCAATTAAAAATAAGTTCTATTGCGAATGAAAACCCGCAAGAAAGGAGAAATGTTGTAGAAGGACCCATGTTATGGGGGTAAACCACGACGGCTGGCGTGGCCGCCCAGCGCGGAAAGAACTAGTAGCGCCCGTCCGAGCGCGTGTCAGAGGAGCGGTGCTAGTGCGGCCTGGAACGACTTTTCCTTTGCACTTACCGAATCATGCATGGGTGCTACTCTGGGCCGGTCGACCGGCTAAGTCGCTCCGCCGGTCCACTGACGTCCATTGGATTCGCCCACCCTTAATGTTGGATCTAGCTCTTTATGGACGTTGTGTCATGCAAAACTGAAACTGTTGAAATCGCGTGCAAAACTGAGCCCAGTTGTCCGCCTCCAGTAGTTCCCATGCGCCGTAGCTTTCGCCGCGACGCCCAGCTTCTGTGAGTGCCCCGTCCACTGCCACAGCTTGCCGTGGTTGCCATTCATCGTCGTTGCAACTCGCTGTTGTCGCCTCGCAAGCACTCCGTCGTCCGGCCGCCCGTGAATGAAACGAGCTGCCGGCACCATGCCCTGATGCTTTGCTCGTCGACTAGCGATACCCCAGCTCCCATGAATACCCCATCCACCGTCGCAACTCCGCCGCACTACATCACGGTCGCAACTCCGCCATCGTTTCCTCACGCAAAAAGTCGTTGTAGCATGGCCTGTGCTAGTCCCAGTAAATCGTACTGCCGGTTGCAGCGTCTCACCAGTTCTAGCAAATCATTTCCCCTATCCCAGCAAACAAATAAATTGTAAATCTCAGCAAAAAATATCTTGCAGGCTGGGGCAATAAAAAAATTCGCTGGTCCTAGCAAAAATGACCACGGTTCCAAGAGAACAAAAAATTGCTTCCCATCGCCGGGTCGCAGCCAAAATTCTCGTTGGTCACCAGTTGCAACAAAATTCTTGCTAGTCCCAGAAAAATGATCGCCGGTTGCAGCAAAAAAATGGCTTGCCATCGACGAGTCGCAGCAAAAATTCTCGTTGGTTGCTGGTCACAACAAAAATTAACGTCGGTCCCAGCAAAAATGATTGCTGGTTGCAGCAAAAAAAATGGCTTCCCATCGCCAGGTCGTAGCAAAAGTTCTCACCGATTATTGGTCGCAACAAAACATCTCGCCAGTCCCAGCAAAAATGATCGCAGGTTGTAGCAAAAAAATGGCTTGCCGGGTCACAGCAAAAATCCTCGCCAGTCGCTGGTCGCAACAAAAATTCTCATCGGTCCGAGCAAAAATAATTGCCGGTTGCAACAAAAAAATGGCTTGCCATGGCTGGGTCACAGCAAGAAATCTCGCCGGACCCCGGTCCTAGTAAATATGATAGCCTACTAAAAATGGCTTGCCATCGTCAAGACGCAGCAAAAGGTCTCGGTTGTCGAAGCAAGACAACTCGCCGCTTGTAGCAAAAAAATGTTCGTCGGCACAAAATAATCACACCAGCCCCGGCAGAACGACTCGTCATTATTGAGAAAAAACACACATTGCCGTTGTGAGTCGCAGCAAAAATTAAGGCCGTCCCATATAAAACAACTCGCCCGGTTGTAGCTCTATGTCAATGGGTTGGAGCTCCCACGAGCTGTCCATGACAATTGCGAGGAAAGACGACAGAATAAAACGCAAGTGGAAAACTAGTAGACAAGGCTGGGATAGAGGTAAGTGGGGGAAGAAAAGCGATCGGGCAGCTCAAAATAAATAAAAAAGCGGTCGGGGCCCATCAGCATGTGCGTCGTGGGTGCAACAGGAGCCTGTGGATCGTACGTTGCGCACACCACCGGCGCGACGCTCGGTCGGTCAGCCGGCAGCAAACATTTACCGTGCATGCAACTTTAGCCGGTTACGTAATTGCTCCATCGCCCAGCTAGTGAGTGAGATCTGCATCTCCAGCCGCGCCCAGGAAGGCCTCCCCAGGTGATTTATTTGCGCCGGCGCCGAAAAAACGGTCCAGTCGTGCCTTCAGGACGCCGAATTTCGCCGGCTCGGGCCGTTTTTGCACCCGGCGCTCGCAGGTCGAACCCGGCGCACTGGGGACGCTCGGGGGCGCAAGCGAAAAAGTGTTCCTGGGGCCACATTGACAGGCGAAAAGTCAATCCACCCGACCAGATTCGCCCTCCTGCCCCCGCGCTCGGCCGCCACCCTGTCGATCCCGTCGCCGACCACCGCGCCGCATCTAGGTAGACCGTCTCCAGCCTAGAAAAAGAAGGAGCGTCGCCGAGGCAGCATCTTCGCCGCCGCCCCGGCACCTTTTCCGGTGCTCCGGCCGCGCAGGGCCTGTACGCCGGCGGGCTTGCGCCCACCTCGCCCACAAGGTGTTCGGTGAATTGCCCGACCCGGCGATGGACTCCGAAGATGAGGAGGCGCTCGCGGCGTTGATGGATGAGGAAGCCGAAGTCGACGTCCAGGAGCAGGAGCATCTCATGGTGCTCGCCGCCCTCGCCGGCCTGCTCGCGAGCAGTGAGAAGCCGCGGCGAGGTGGCTCGGCGCTTGGGCGGGTGAAAGCAAAGAACCGGCATCGTCTGGAAGGCTACTGCATGCTCTACTCGGACTACTTCGCCGACGCTCCATTGCACGATGAGAAAACATTTCGACGCCGTTATCGGATGAGCCAAAAGCTTTTTCTCCGGATTGTGAGTTCCATCCGGGAGTTTGACAGCTACTTCAAGTGCAAGAAGGATTGCACCGGCACACTTGGATTCACCTCGATCCAGAAGTGTACGACAGCTAAGAGGATGCTTGCATACAGAGCTCCCGGTGATTCACTCGATGACTATGGGCGCATGGCCGAGTCCACCACCATTGAGTGTTTCTACAAGTTTTGCAGGCAGTGGTGGCAGTGTTTGGACCGCAGTACTTGCGAACACCAAATGCGGAAGACACTGCCCGGATCCTACCACAGAATGAAGCAAGAGGATTTCCTAGCATGCTTGAAAGCATCCACTGCATGCATTGAAAATGGAAGAACTGTCCATTTACTTGGCAGGGGTTGTCAAAGGCGCCAAAGGCGGTTGCAGTGTGGTGCTTAAGGCAGTGGCCACACAGGACCTCTGAATTTGGCACTCTTTCTTTGGGATGCCAGGAACTCACAATGACATCAACGTCCTGCAGTGCTCCCCAGTCTTTGCCAAGCTTGTTGAAGGCCATTCTCCTCCGGTGAACTTCGAGGTCAATGGGCAGCAGTACAACAAGGGGTACTATCTAGCTGATGGCATCTATCCAAGATGGTCGACATTTTTGAAGACCATCTCAAACCCTATGCCAGGAGGCAAGAACGACTGGTTTGCGGAGATTCAGGAGGCTTGCATTAAGGATGTTGAGCCGGCATTTGGTGTGCTCCAATCTCGATTTGCTGTTGTCCGGTACCCTGCTTAGACCTGGTCGAAAGATCAAATGTGGGAGATCATGACTTGATGTGTCATCTTGCACAACATGATCATTGAGAGCGAGCAGGAAGAACCAGTGTTTGACACTGAATCATATTACTTGCAGGGTCCTCTTGCTTAAGTTGATCACCAGCTACCGGCAAACTGGACTGACTACCTCAATATGCGTCAGGAGATCTGAGACCCACGGGTGCATCGAGAAATGCAACACGATCTGGTCGAGCACCTATAGAGGCTCAAGGGCGAGGCCGGGAATGAAGATGAAACTTGAGTTTTTATTTGTTAAACGATATAATTAGTAGTGAACTATTTGATTTATGTGATGAAACAAGCCGAAAACACACCGAACTATGTGATGAGCTAATTGATTCCTATTTGTTTGCGCAAAATTCAAACCGAAACCCGCCGAACCGCTCTGAATATGGGCCGATTCACGCAGTTATCGAGCCGTTTCTAGATATATTTGGGCCGAAAGCTGGGCTGAATTCGGCGCCTGGGGGCGACCTAGGGGCAACGGCTGGGTGCCGAACCGCCCCCAGCACCGATTTTATCGCCGGCGCACCCCCAGGACGCTCTTTTTTGATGGCCTAGGGGGCCGAACGGCTGGAGATGATCTGATATCAAGCTTCCTGAAAGCAGCTTGCATTTGCTCGACGGACCGCCCCCGTCCGGCGGCCAACGACCCTTGTCTGCTCATCGTCGCCGCTTGAGCCGTGGCTCGTCGGGAGCAGCGCAGTGTTGATGAACCGCATCGGACCCATCGATCGGCATGACATTTGTTCCACGCTTGTGCGTGCCGGACTTCCGATCGTGTACGTGTGCGGCGGTGTAGCGGGGTGGCCAGCAGCTTCAGCGCGGTCGCCGACCGGCGGCGACTGAAACTTGCAGTGGACCTTAAATTTTCTTGGGGGTGGGGCTGACGTGCTATGCCCTGACCCCTAAGTGCATATGCTATCCTGATAGATCGAAGTATGCTTCACGACTCGGTGTGCAGTATGAACAGTAATTACTCTAATATAAACCGTGCACGACATGGAACGTGCGTAGTCATCGCCAGTTTACTACTCTACTACTACTAGTAAGTGTGCACGTGCAACACAACGTCTATTTGAAGTGATAAGTGTGCACGTGCAACACGCGTCTATTTGGATTAACATATTATACTAAACTTAATACAAGACAATTTTTTCGTAAATTTAAAATTTTCTTATAAAGTACACAATCTCTTATTCCCGACTTATACAAATAATTTGAAATATCGTTTCTCTTTAATCAATATCGTTTCTCCTTAATCAACATGTCTCCTGTATTGGTTTCGCAACATCACAAGAACAGGTGGGATGGAAGCCTCCACCAGATGATTATATCAAGATCAATGTTGATGCCAGCTATGTAGAGAGTATTAGTGCGGCCAGTATGGGGGTGGTTGTTAGGAACTCATCTGGTGAAGTTATTATTACATCGTGGGACTTTCTGGGTCAGTGTTGCAGTGTGAACGAAGCTGAGCTACGTGCTTGTCTGGCAGACCTTTATATAGGTATTACTCTTCACCAATCCATTATTTTGGAGACTGATTGTGCTTTTGTCCGTTCTTTCCTTGCAAATGAGAATCTTGACAGGTCTCCGCTCGTTGATCTGAAGAAAGAAGCCTTGAGTATATTGACGATGCTCAAGAATTTTAAAATTGTGAAAATTAATCGGCAGGCCAATAAGGTGGCGCACGAAATTGTGAAGTTTAGGTTTATAAATAAATCTGATGGGATTCTTCTTAATAGTGTCCTGCCCTGCGTGGCGAATTTTGTAATGAATGATTGTAATAACATTATTAATTAATTAATATAGGGGGGGTTCAAAAAAAAACATGTCTCCTGTATTAAAAGACCACCCACTTTTCTCAATGTATAAAACTCAAAATTATTTAGAAGATTCATCATAATTCTTCTTATGCACACATTTATGCAAGTATAATCACACATGAAAATGTCACTTAGGACAAGCTAAGGAACCGTTTCAGTGCCAACAAACTCCAGTCAAGAATTATTATTACAATTAAGTGTCAACCACAATAGTGGGAAGAGACCTCTATGGTTTGTTGAAGAAAGGAAGCCATTGTCAGATAGAGAAATGTAGAGATGTCTTGACTGCATAAAATTAGATGTGAAACAAGACAAAAAATGCTAGTTGGACCATCCGATTCTACTATTGCACCACAAGTGTTGTAATGTCTGGAAGCAAGAAAAGTGACTTATTTTATTATGAAAATAGAACATGTAAACCAAATAAAAATTACAGTGATAAATTGCATAATTATACTTGTTATTCACTGGACAAAAGCATTAATATGACAACTTGGAATAGTTACTTGAGTACTACACATTTCTTTAAGGGCTCAACATTCTAAAATTTTGACAATAGAACAAATATCCTCTCAGTTTGTAATAATAATGATACGAAGATAAATAATTTGGAAATGGTCTTCAACATGCGTAGGCTATCACTTGTAAGAATAACAGTGGCAAAAAAAGGCCAACAAATACCGGTTTAGAAAGAAAAAAACTACAGACATGCTTCCAATTTTAGCAACTCTAGTGGATAAAACATACCTTACCTCTCAAGTCAGGAAATAGTCAAATGAAAAAAGTACTTTTTATAAGTAGTAGAGATGAAGTCATAGGGATCATGATTCAAGATATTCGGAGAAACATGGTTGGTCTCTCTGCATGATGCGAACTCGTCACCTCTACCAAAGTGGTCGTGCGTAATATGTAATGTAGAGTGCAATGATGAAATAAAATAAATGATATGAGAATTTACCATGACCACAAAATATCCTACATTCGTCATCATCATAATCAACATGCATTTTTTGCTTCTCTTATATGTGGTCCAAGTTTTCTATGAGGAAAACATGTTAACTCAACTGTAGATAAGGACTGTAGATAAGGACTGTATAAAATTGCCATGTATCTGCTGGATAAACAGATACACTTATGCAAACTTCAGGTTTTTTTAGTAAAACTTATGTGAACTTTAGTTTTTTCCCACTAAAACTTATGCAAACTTCTTGGTTTTTTTGGGTGAAACGTAAGGTCTTGTTCAGCCAATTTGTCTGTGAGTTCACTGTGTAGTCGTGAGTTGGCCATGTAATAACCGGTAGTCAGTTCTTAAAAAAGCAAGGATGTCTGTTGCAGGTACGCGAAAATTAGTGAAAAAATAAAGAAAGAAAGAAGGCAATGATTGCCTGAAACCCAACTGTGTGTGCTCCAGCGCTCCTCTGTTTCTCATTGCCTCATCTCTAGTTCCTGTACTTCTAGATGTGTCACCACCGGCGAGGTAGCGATGACAGTAAAAAAACAACACTCGGTACTTACCTGATTAGTGCGTGTGTGCGGCGCGTTCGTGTGAAGGCGAGCGTCTCCGTCGTTCAGGCCTGCGAGCTTCCGCGGCGACCGTGTCCTCTCACCAGCTGGGCGGCATTGTCGACGCAGGTGAGTCAGTTGTCCAGCTTTCAGGCGGCGCCTCCACGCACCGGGGCGTGGGGAGTTCCAGCGTCCGACGAAGGTAGGATGTCTTTGGACGACGTCGTCCACGCATGAGTACTGGACAAGCGTGTCCAATGGAGCAGCACGCGCCAGAGCTAAGGGAGTCGACGGTGGCTTCGGGCGAGTGAGATGGCGCCATGATTAGATTCACCTGCTGCGCAGTGTCCGAGACCTGGCGCCGTCCTGTGGACGAATATGGTTGGCGACTAGGCGAATCAACATGCATGACTGTGGGGGCGAATGCCCCCACTCGATTTTTTGGCCTGCTTATACCGGTCCAGGATACTCAGCGTTGCCCCCACTTGAAGGACGTCAGCGGTGGGTGGTTGTCAGTGTGGGTGTTGTGGACGGAGCTGAAGTCGACGCGGATGCCGATGGTTCCCGGAGAGCATGCCCATGACGTGGACGAAGTCGTTGCAGTCAGTAGAAGAGTGACCTGGCCTCCAGGTAGAAGACGAAGCGATGGCACGTGTGTGTGTTCAAAGGAAGCCGCAACTCCTCCTCGCCTGTCTCCCATTGTGGCTCTCGTGGGTGGTGGTCTGGTGACAGCAGGCGACTCGCGATCGCGATTCCCTGATAGGAGACAATACGATGCGTTCGCGATTAGTTTCCTAATAGTTAGATGCGTTCATGATTAGTTATCTAATATGATGCGTCCGTGATTAGTTTTCTAATAATTAGATGCGCCCGTGATTAGTTTTCTAATAGGATGCGTTCCTGATTATGTTCATAATAATAGGATGCGGCCATGATTAGTTTTCTAATAATAGGATGCATGCGTTTGTGATTAGTTTTCTAATAATTAGATGCGCCCGTGATTAGTTTCCTAATTCACCAGGTGTGAACTTTTATATTTTTCTTCACGGTAGAGTATAGTCAGTCAATGTAAATTGCTAAGTGCACACGGAGAACATATTAGGATAAGGCTAGCCATTAGATTGAGTTTAGTGGGACTAATCATGCGATGATAATATATCCGTGTATGTTTTATGAGGTGTATTTAGAAAAGATAATGTTTGCTCTTTTGTAAGTACTCCCTCCGTAAATTAATATAAGAGCATTTAGATCACTATTTTAGTTATCTAAATGTTTTTATATTAGTTTACAGAGGAAGTAATATAGATATATTTGTCCAGAGATAGTACGTGGCTGGTTCGAAATTCTCGAAACTAGGGTACGTAGCACTGACAAAAGGGATCGTGGGTTAAATGGACCGTTTGGTGCACGTACGCTAAGGTAACGGTGGACGCAGTTACGGATAGGATGCTGCGATAAGCGGCAAAGAGACGAGGTTACTGGACACAGCCACAGTCCGCCACGTATGCGGGGAAACATTCATGGCCTCTTCAGTCAGAACCGGCACGCTCGCCAGCAGCTACTGTGCCTACCTAGCTTGCTTGGGCGGCCATGCGCGTCGTCCGTCCGCGGTCCGTGTGTCAGTCGGTCTGTTCATGCCGAGGCAGCGGGACGACGTACACGTACTACTGGCAGGTGGCCCGTTCCGTGCCACCAATGAAACCAGCCGGTGTGTCAAACGCTTTGAACTAATAGCATGCAATAACTGTAGTCGGTGTCACCGTCTTATTCCGGATAAGGTGCTGGTCGGCGATATACCTGCCCCATGTGGGCGATCACGACGTGGACGACTCGGCGGACGTTGGCCAGCACCGGCCGGACCGACGTGCAGTGGCGGAGCTAGGTAGGAACCTTTGGGAAGGGGGGGCTAACCATAAATATGGATGTTTAGCAGGCCAAAAGACACTATTTTTCCTTATCTTTCTCTCCCCCAAAAGAATTTCTTTCACGCATTTGACCAAGGCTGGGGGGCCAAGGCCCCTGCAGCCTTCAACGTAGCTCCGCCACTGCCGACGTGGACGCGCCACCGGTACGATTTTGACACGCTGGTCATGATGCCGAAACTGATGCCGAAACGTTCGTCGCACCGGCCATCCAGAACAGGGAAGCACCGTCCGGGGCCGAGCTGTTACTGTCGTGGACAAAGGCGCAAGGCACAGCCGCCGCGTCCTCACAGGCTACGAATAGTCTGTCCCGACACGATGAGGACACGCGCGCGGATCAAAAGACAGATCCATTTTGGATGAGCGGCCACGGATTTGGCTCTGGCTACCACTAATTCTAATCTTTGCAAATGCTACTCCCTTTGTATCAAATATAAGACCTTTTTTATACCCCTCTGTCTCAAAATAAGTGTCTTAATTTTATATTAACTTTAATATAAAGTTACATTAGAACTAAGACATTTATTTTGGGACGGAGGGAGTACTCTTTTTTGCTAATCTTGTGCGTCGTAACCCGCAAAAACTCATACGGCGCGGTCTCACACAGAGACGACAGAGCCTTGTGGCATTCATAAGAACATGCACAATAATTTGCAGTAGCTTTGATTTAAGCACGCAAAATACACGTACGTAACCTGTAGATCTATACATGGTGTACACGCCTCTATTTTTCGTGCAAACTGAAACAAGAAACGCGGACTAGATTGATCTACAATACCAAAAAAACGTGTAGATCGACCCTGATCCATACTTCGACACTGTAGTGAAGTTCATTACCGAAAATCCCCTAACTGATACTAGCACTTAATTAATCATTCTGCGACGACCCAGCCGGGTTAACGCCGGCATGCAGTGAGCCTACGCGGCCGAGAGTGCCGGAAAGTACTTCACGGCGCCGGCCTCAACAAGAGCTCCACGTAGCAGCTGGTTGGTGGTCTCGTCGCTGGCCTTGTAGTCGAGGCCCTCGTCGTTGTAGATGTCCCACCATTTCTTCACGAGCATCTTGATGTCCTCTCTGTCCATGTTGGCCTCCTCGCCGGTGAACCTCCACGGCTTCGAACCCTGCATAGTGCGTGGCATGGAAACATCAATTATAAATTCATAATTAAGAATCAACTGTGAGAAAATCGATGACAAAGACGTACCGCTGCGCAGTAGTGCACGGCCTTGACCTTCTCGAGCTCGACGTTCTCAGGGTGCCTCCAGAGCATGGCCAGCACCAGGTTGTACACGGGCGGGATGGGCTTGTACACGTCCCTGAAGAACATGTTGAGAAAGTCCTGCTCGGCGAAGGGGGTCGGGTCGGTGACGACGAGCTTGTCGAGGAGGGCCCTGGCAGTGGCGAGGCTGGGCTCGTGTACGAACATGCCGGCGTTGAAGTAGAGCGGCGGCAGGGGCACGCCGAGCTCGCGCTCAGGCCACGCCACCCGGTCCGGGCACTGCTGGCAGTAGCCGATCTTGTACTGCGGGGTGTGGCTCCACGTCTTCTCGCAGAAGCAGTCCATTACGGCGTAGAAGCTGCCGTTGTCGAGGTCGAACAGGAGGTCGATGTTGTCGAACACCTGGATGTCCGCGTCCAGGTACACCATCCTCTCGTACTCCACGAACTACCCAAGTCCATCATCGTCGTCAGCATCAAACCAAAGATGAAACTGAAGAAAAGATGGATCCAGATAGCAAGTAGCACTAGTAGAAAAAGGGTCAAACGTGAAGCACATTAGTGCCGGTTTGTATTTGAGCCGGCACAAATGTATACATTAGTGCCGGTTCCAACGGCTAGCCGGGCCGCTCTCATTAGTACCGGTTCGTGGCTAACCTTTAGCACCGGTTCGTGCCACTAACCGGTACTAATGAGAGTGGTGGCAGGATGTTGTCAGTCTGGGCCCCCTCCAGCACCTTTAGTACCGGTTCTTGGCACGAACCGGTACTAAAGGTCGTCCTACATAAACCCTTCGTCCACCCGAGCTCGCTCTGTTCTTCCCCTTTCCCCTCTCCTCTCTGTTCTTCCCCTCTTCCTCTCGAGCTCATCACACATTTTGTCCAAAATTTGTCAAGATTTGAAGGCTCCCATCCATTCAAATGATCACAAAGGTTAGCAACTTTGTCCTTTCATCTCTCATTGCTAGATTAGCTCTTGCAATGCTTTATATAGTTATTAATTTGTGAGTTTAGTAATTTGGGAGGAAATATATATATGTGCTAGTATTTGATTTATATGCAATTTGAGGTTAAAATAACACTTAGTTCGCATATGTAGGTGTGGTTTACTTAGTGCCTTCTAAATCTCCGTAGTAACCACCGTCGATCGCCCGCACCGTCCCGTCGCCGGCACCACCTTGTGGTGAGCCTCTTGTTCATGAAATTTTATATAAAAATTGATGTTTGTGTGATTTGGATATATAGTTACTCGTATAATAATTATCTTACCCGTACGTTACTTGTTATACATAGTGCCATGGTTTTGATATCCGTCCCCGTCGGCCCTTGTCCTTGTTATGATTCCAATGTGGTATATTCTCTTTTAAAACTATTTGTTGCATTTCGTGTTTATGACAAATTATGCCCATCAAATTGACATAGATATTTTTATCTAGGAGGTATGTGAATCAGAAATTCCAACCGACCCTATTATCGAGAGGTTAAATCTTCTATTATATAATTAAAACAAGAGTAAAATAAGGCACCACATTCATCCACACAGATTAAATTATCTCAACCATAAAATAATAGATATAAGCTGAGATTTAATGATATAACGTTACATACGAATATTATGTATAAACGCATACTGGCCTGTCATGATAACGGACATGTATCTTCCAAGGAAAAGTGCATGACGTACCTGGAAAAGACAGGTACAAATTTACGTAACCCTAACACATGTATAACCTGGTGATGTGTAACATGGTGAAAAGGAAAGGCCACGTACATGGGGCACAAAGGCATAGGCGAAGAGTTCCTTTTTCAGAAAAAGAGGAGCCGAACAGTTTTTTAGTCAATAGCCCAAGTTCCAAACGGATTCAACATGCTTTGGTATATTCTCTTGGTAAAAACACACGTGTAAACAATGGACTCTAGAAATAAAAAAATCTCTAAAGAATATATATAATAGAATTTAAAACAATGGTCCTGATTAAAAATTCTTAACGTAACCAAATATATGTTGTTTTGTCACGTATATACACATAGGCTCACATATACCATATAAAAAACATACGGTCACACGTCCGCTAAAAAAAAACAGGGTCACACGGACACATGTGATGCAATGAACATACGTACTAGAGATCGATGGACACATGCAAGAATTATCATGAGCCACTTTAAAATAAAGTTGTAATGAGCTAACGTACAGGAGATGGAGACTTGCAAAACTACAAGCCGACCAAGCCAACGCAATCCGATTTGAAAGAAAAAAAGGTAAAACCAGAAGAGGAATTAACAAAGACAAGCTCTTTTTTTTTGAGAGAGAAACAAAGATAAGCTAGACCAGGAACGTACACGCCAGTTAAAAAATAAGAACGTACACACCGGCCATCCAGGTGGCAGTAGGAAAGCAATACTTAGCCTCTTGGGAGACCATCGACCAACACATTATGTTGTACGCGGATGCAAATTCTTAGCAAAAATAGCATTGCGGATGTTACCAACTCAATTAAAATTCTGCGTACAATGATAGTGTTGCTGGTGTGAGCAGAAATATCTGATTTAAAAAATACATAACCCGGTTCCCTTCTTTATGGTGATCATATTTTGGTGTCAAATTAACTACTAAATCATAAGAGCTTTGATTGAGAAGGATGATTGTAGTCTAACTTCTCTACCATTTACTGTTCAGATATATTTATAAAATTTGATCATTTAGCTGTCAGGAAACTTCTCTTCAACAATATAACTATATTCTCATGGAAGCATATTCACATGAAAAATGTTCCTCGAGATTATGCGCTTGGGATCATCTTAAAATATAAGTCAACATGTATAAAGTATGTTAGAAGCTAATGGGCAAATGAGATGGTTACCTTCAGATTGAATCGAATAATATATGAAAGTTAGCTACGTGTTTTGGATGAAATCAATGCATAATCCATAAATAACAACATTTGAGGAACCAATTTATATGAAAAATATTAGTTGAATTATAGAATACAACTCAATTATACTGATAGAATTCAAAACATAAAGTATCAACAAATTCATTTTGTATGAACCTGATATGAAACCCCTAAAATCGTAATATACAACATCTTATTAAGTAAATAAATGCTTCAAATATTTTAATATATAGACAGTCAAAAAATGATTTCATTTGCAAGTTGATAATTTGCGTTTGTACAAAGTTCAACTAGGATTAATAAATAAATAAATTCTAGAAAATATAAACTGACACTAAAATTTAAATCTCAATAAAGGTAAAACAAATTTAATGGTATTAATTCCATGCCATACAGTATGTAGCGGAATAGTTGGTAAACATTAGTATATTATACCTAGAATGAATGGACATGCATTTGTTTCGAAGTATATGAAAAGGGTTAAAAAATGACATAATGTAGACGAACACAATCGGTCATAAATTAATTGTCACCAACGGACATCATGGTCATAAAAATATTGAAGTGGTCGATTGGAGATGGAAATTTATCTATGAGCAGGTGCTCTTGACATCGTGTAAGACAACATATGTTTCACTCATCAGATTTTATGAGAAAAGTAACACAATGTCGTGATAGTAGGAGTAAATGTTGTAATCTCCAACCGCAAATGGGTAATAAGTTATTTTAGTTGTGTGGAAAAATATAAGTAGATACAAACAACACGAGCGCATGAAAGCAAACACAAGTGATGATGCGTTGCCGAAGTGATATAATTTCGGCATTTTTGTATGAGTACACACTACATTGAACTAGGTTGGCAGCGATAGAGGAAACTATATTGTAAGATGTGGATGCATTTAGATGCCTCTTAATGCATGTGGTTCCACAAATCATGATGAAAAAACATTGTTTATGTATGAGCCATACATGTTTAAGTTTAATACTTCATGATTTAGAATTCATTAAGGGTTTAAGGAAGCATCGTACTGAAGTGTGCCTTAATATGTGTTTCTAATTACTTAGCAACATAAAAGTGCCAACTAAGGAGACTGTGTATAATCACAGTTCCTAACTATGGATGTTAATCTACAAACAAATACGTGATTAGTCAAGCAAAAATAGTGGATTTTCTTTGTTATGGTGTTTCTTTTTTAATACATCAATGTATTGTGGCTACAGACATGTAGTTCCAAATAAGAAAAATACATGCATAACATAACAACATATAGAAAATCTAGCTGCGCAATTGCGCGGGTCACCTCGCTAGTTTAGTTGAAAGAGAAAACGAGTACTTGAAAGAAAAATTGAAAACAATTGAGGGGGAGAAGATGGAATTGGAGTTGCATGTTGCCGATGTCGTCAATGATCACAAGATCAAGATGGAGAAAATGCGCTTGAAGATTAGAAAGATTAGAAAATATGCCACCGATAGTGAGGCTTGGTATCATTATGCTGTTGGATCAATTGTTACCTTAGTTGCGATCTTGATCGCATTTGTTGTTGCATTTAAATGCTTTAGCTAGAGAGTTATTTATTTGTATTTAAGTGTTGTATGAACTTTATGTATGAACTTGTATTAATTTGGTCTATTCAGTGTTGTGTAATGAAGATGAGCTGGCAATGGATGTACGATGACCGATGCTTTCCCCAGTTCGTTGAGGGCGTGCATACTTTTCTGCTTGCGGCTGAGGCAAACAAGCAGGCGGATGGTTTTATGCCTTGTCCGTGTGCTGGCTGTAAGAATGGTCGCAATTACTCTACGTCAAGAACCATTCACGTCCACCTGTTTGAGTCCGGTTTCATGCCCCACTATAATGTTTGGACCAAGCATGGAGAAAGAGGGGTTATGATGGAAGACAATAAAGAAGAAGAGGATGACGCCAGCTATCCTGGCCATGGGTTCCCTGAATACGATGATACAACAATGAGGGAAGAAGCTGAGCCGGTAATGCGGGAAGAAGCTGAGCCGGCAATGCGGGAAGAAGCTGAAGAAGAGGCATCAGATGAGCCCGTTGATGATCTAGGTCGGGCCATTGCCGATGCAAAGAGAAACTGCGCAAGTGATTTGGAGAAGAAGAAGTTGCAGCGCATGTTAGAGGATCACAAAAAATTGTTGTACCCGAATTGCGTAGGTGACAAGAAAAAGCTGGGCACCACACTGGAATTGCTGCAATGGAAGGCAGAGAATGGTGTATCTGACAAGGGATTTGGAAAGTTGTTGGTAATAATAAAGGATATGCTTCCAAAGGACAACGAATTGCCCGAGAGTACGTACGAAGCAAAGAAGGCTGTCTGCCCTCTAGGATTAGAGGTGCAGAAGATACATGCATGCCCTAATGATTGCATCCACTACCGCGGTGAGTACGAGGATTTGAACGCTTGCCCGGTATGTGGTGCATTGCGCTATAAGATCAGCCGCGATGAGCATGGTGATGTCGAGGGCGAGCGCCCCAGGAAGAAGATTCCTGCCAAGGTGATGTGGTATTCTCCTATAATACCACGGTTGAAACGTTTGTTCCAAAACAAAGAGCATGCCAAGGCGATGCGATGGCACAGAGAAGACCGTAAGAAAGACGGAAAGTTGAGAGTACCCGCTGACGGGTCGTAGTGGAGAAAAATTGAAAGAAAGTACGGGAAGGAGTTTGCAGATGACGCAAGGAGCGTATGGTTTGGTCTAAGCGCAGATGGCATTAATCCTTTTGGGGAGCAGAGCAGCAACCATAGCACCTGGCCTGTGACTCTATGTTTGTATAACCTTCCTCCTTGGTTGTGCATGAAGCGGAAGTTCATTATGATGCCAGTGCTCATCCAAGGCCCTAAACAACCCGGCAACGACATTGATGTGTACCTAAGGCCATTAGTTGAAGAACTCTTACAACTGTGGAATGGAACAGGTGTACATGCATGGGATGAGCACAAACAGGAAGAATTTGACCTAAAGGCATTGCTGTTCATGACCATCAATGATTGGCCTGCTCTCAGTAACCTTTTAGGACAGACAAACAAGGGATACCACGGATGCACGCACTGTTTGGATGATACCGACAGTATATATTTGAATAGTTGTAAGAAGAATGTGTACCTGGGACATCGTCGATTTTTTCCGAGCAGGCATCCCGTAAGAAAGAAAGGCAAGCATTTCAAAGGTGAGGCGGATCACCGGACGAAGCCTCGCCACCGTACTGGTGCTGATGTACATGATATGGTCAAGGATTTGAAGGTGATATTTGGAAAGGGTCCTGGCGGACAACCTGTTCCAAAGGACGCTGACGGACGCGCACCCATGTGGAAGAAGGAATCTATATTTCGGGACCTGCCATATTGGAAAGACCTAGAGGTCAGCTCCGCAATCGACGTGATGCACGTGACGAAGAATCTTTGCGTGACCCTGCTTGGCTTCTTGGGCGTGTATGGGAAGACAAAAGATACACCTGAGGCACGGGAGGACCAGCAACGTATGCACGGAGAAGACGGCATACATCAGGGTCATGCAAGCTACGCTCTAACCAAAGAAGGGAAGGAAATCTTCTTTGAATGCCTGCTCAGTATTAAGGTACCGTCTGGCTTCTCATCGAATATAAAGGGAATAATAAACATGGCAGAGAAAAGGTTCCAGAACCTAAAGTCTCATGACTGCCACGTGATTATGACGCAACTGCTTCCGGTTGCATTGAGGGGGCTTCTACCGGAAAACGTTCGATTAGCCATTGTGAAGCTATGTGCATTTCTCAATGCAATCTCTCAGAAGGTAATTGATCCAGAAATCATACCAAGGTTACAGAATGATTTGGTGCAATGTCTTGTCAGTTTCGAGTTGGTGTTCCCACCATCCTTCTTCAACATCATGACACACGTCCTAGTTCACCTGTGCGAAGAGATTAACGTTTTGGGTCCTGTATTTCTACACAATATGTTCCCCTTTGAGAGGTTCATGGGAGTCTTAAAGAAATATGTTCATAACCGTGCTAGGCCAGAAGGAAGCATCTCCAAGGGCCATCAAAATGAGGAGGTCATTGAGTTTTGTATTGACTTTATTCCTGACCTTAAGCCGATTGGTGTTCCTGAATCGCCGCATAAGGGCAGACTGGATGGAAAAGGCACGCTAGGAGGGGAACAAATAATATGTATGGACGGACATTCTCTCACTGAAGCACACTATACAGTTCTACAGAATTCCGCCTTGGTGGCTCCGTATATGGATGAACACAAGAATTTGCTACGCTCCAAACACCCGGAGCGGTCTGATGACTGGATTACACGTGAACAAACCAGGAGTTTCGCCAGCTGGTTGCAAACACGTACCATGCATGACACATCTATTGAAGATGACCTGTACTTGCTGTCCCAGTTACCATCTTCGAATATAATGACTTTCAAAGGGTACGAGATAAATGGTAATACATTTTACACGATCTCCCAAGATAAGAAGAGCACCAACCAAAACAGTGGTGTCCGCTTTGATGCGGAAACCAAGACGGGAAAGGAAACATATTATGGTTATATACAGGACATATGGGAATTTGACTATCGACGTGGTTTAAAGGTCCCTTTGTTTCGGTGCAAATGGGTCAATATGACACAAGGCGGGGTAACAGAAGACCCGCAATATGGAATGACAACAGTGGATCTCAACAATCTTGCGTATGCAGACGAACCATTCGTCCTAGCCAATGATGTGGCACAGGTTTTCTATGTGAAGGACATGTCTACCAAGCCAAGAAAAAGAAAAGATAAGAAAGCGAATGCATCGTACGATGAGCCAAAGCGGCACATAGTTCTTTCTGGGAAGAGAAACATCGTGGGAGTGGATGACAAGACAGACAAGTCAGAAGATTATGAAAAGTTTGATGAAATTGCTCCATTCACAGTGAATATTGACCCGAGCATCCCGTTAAATGATGAAGATTTTCCATGGTTACGGCGCAAAGGGACACACACGAAGAAAAAGTTTCACATCCAAAGATCTGGGATGTGATCGGCTTCACTAGCTATCATCACTTTCTTCTGTGTTTCGCACCGAGAGGGGAATCTCTGTAATAGTTAGGGTAGTTATGTGTTTTGGCATTTGAAACGCGAAGAAATTTTATGTGCAAACAAATTCACACTAATTTCAAATAATTCAAAATTTAAACTATTCAAATTTGAAAACTACGGGCACTAACAAAAAAAATAGCAGAAAAGAAAGAAAAACTATAGCTGAAAAGAAAAAAACTATATAAAAAAACTACTCAAAAATAAATAGAAGAAAATAAATATAGCAGAAAAGAAAAAACTACTCAGAAATAAATAGAAGAAAAAATAAAGCAGAAAAGAAAAAAAATTATATTTGCTATTTTTCAATCGTTTACAAAATGACCGTGAAATTGAAAATCACTACAAAATAAACTCTGAAAATGTTGAATTTTGGCAAACTAGATGAAAAACTACTCACAAATAAATAGAAGAAAATAAATATAACAGAAAAGAAAAAACTATACAAAAAACTACGCAAAAATAAATAGAAGAAAATAAAGCAGAAAAGAAAAAACTATTAAAAAAATTGGGGCGCTGCCCTGTGGGCCTGATAGGCCACAGGTGTGTAATTACAGGCCTTAAAGGCCCAACAGACTCACAGGGCAGTGCGCGGAGTTTAGGCCCACAAGCCTGCTAGCTATATTGAGGAGTTCGAAGTGGTAGCCGTGGTTGGGTTTATAAACCAGTGCGGCTGCCCTTCGCCCGGCGAGGTGGGACTAAACTTTGGGGTGGCAGCGCGACCCCTTTAGTACCGGGTCGTGGCACAAACCGGTACTAAAGGGGGGGTCCTTTAGTACCAGTTTGTGCCACCCCCCGGTACTAAAGGGGGTCGCTTCCTGCCGCTTGGTCCGGCCAAAACAGGCCTTTAGTACCGGTTGGTGGCTCCAACCGGTACTAAAGGTGCCTTCTATATATACTCGACTTACGAAATTTTCATTCTTCCTTTGTTTCCGTTGTCTCCGTCGCCGTCGCCGCCCCCGTCCCCGTCGCCGCCCTCGTCTCCGTTGCCGCCCCCGTCCCCGTCGCCGCCCCGGGCCCGCCCCCGTCCCCGTCGCCGCCCCCGTCCCCGTCGTCGTCGTCGCCTCGCCGTCGTCGTCGCCCCGCTGTGAGCTCTCCCCCTCTAACCTCTCTCCCTCGCCCCCGACGACCACCATGGGCGCCGCCCCTCCCGGCCCCGAGCACACACACACACACAAGCATGAATTAGTATATAATTTAGATTATTTAGATTATTATTGTTTTAGTTATCAAAACACACACACATACACACAAGCATGAATTAGTATATAATTTAGATTATTTAGATTATTATTGTTTTAGTTATCAAAATTTTTTATATGGAAATTAGTGTTTAATTAGTATTTAATTAGTATGGAATTTTTTTATGTTTAATTAGTATATAATTTAGATTATTATTATTAGTATATAATTAGTGTTTAATTAGTATGGAAATTTTTTATAATGTTGTTTTTCAGTTTTTTAATGGATGTATAGAAGTTGTGTTTTCTGTTTTTAGTGTTAGATGCTTAATTAGTATGAAATAGTATATTGATTTCTGAAATAGTAGAAATGTTAGAAATTTTAGTTATTAAAATCCAATCATTAAAAAAATATTACTTTTTGCGGGCATGTAGCTAGTATTTGTTCTCGACGATGCCCGGCCCGCATCCTCGCCGTCGACCTGTCCGCGACGACGTCCAGCCGACCCATGTCCGGGACTGGGCTCCGCCAGGCTGGCACTGGGAGGTGCTGCCTGGAGGGGCGCGCCACTTGATGAGGAACCCAGCCCCGGGTCCCGTCGTCGACCCTAATCTCGTTTGGTGGCGTTCGCGTGGGCCAGTTTCGGTGCGGAGGGACCCGGCCCCGCCGGAGGTGGTACATCACCGTGTCAGGGAGGAGGACGAGCACGTCCATCGCTACATGGTTGCGTTAGAGGGCGGCAGGTTCTCCAATACCTGGCAGTATCTTCGGGGATCTCACTTCAGCTATGATCCTGTGAGGGTTCCTTCTCTTTGGGTGTCCACCGCCCGCGCCGCAGGAACCGCGAGTGTCCTAGATTCTTCTGTAGTATTCGATCTTTAATTAGCTAGCCAGTGATGTACTATTCAATATTATATATTATTCGAGATGATGTATTCGAGATTATATCTATTATTCTAGACGAAGTATTCGAGATTATATCTATTATTCGAGATGATGTAATTTGAATACTAAATTGTTTTATATTTCTTTTGAATTAGTTAAATAAAAGCTATGGCAGACAATACCGACAGAGAGGGAGAACAGACCATGTTCGATATGATACGCGGGCCAGATGATGATCAGAATGAAGAAGATTATGACGGCTCCGAATTTCTAAACAACACCGGAGAGGGTGATATGATATTCGATCGCGACGACCGAATTGATGAAGTCATGAACTACGATTATGACGATGACGAAGAACATGTTGATCCTGAAACAACAAAGACCGGCGAGGTATATATATTTATATAAGCAGGTATCTGGTGATCATCACATGTTTTAAATGACTTGAAGATATATTAACGAATCGATCTTTGTTCTTTCAGCCATCCGGATCGAGCAAATCTTCAGGCAAAAGGACGAAACGAGGCCCGAACAAAAAGTTGAAGGTGGGCGTAAAGTACAATATCGAGGCAGTCAGACCTAATGGCGAACCATTAGCGCCTAAGAAGATTGCGGACAAGTTCATTCGTCAGTGCGGAGTTCTTGTGAAGGACCAACTCCCGATCTCCCTTCAAGAATGGAGAGAGCCAGCAAAAGACAAAAGACAAAAAGGCAAAGAGGACGCTGCTCCATGTCCAGATGTTACTTCTGTCGACAAGAATAAAAAAGATCTGCTTTGGGATACTCTCATGGAACATTTCACCCTACCAGATCATTTCACAGAAGCAGATGTGCAGAAAGTCAAGGACGTTGATCTTAGGAAGATGGCGGTTGCATTCAAGAACCACAAGAATCGTGAATGGGACAAGTACGTCAAGGGAGGAAGGAAGACTCCAGTATTCGAGGGAACACTAGAGAACCAACGTGCTCATTGGGATGATTTCGTGAAATTCAAGGATTCGGAATTAGCTAAGGAACGGTCGAGAATAAACAAGAAGAATGCCGAAAAAAAGGATAAGTTCCATAAGCTGGGGCCAGGTGGCTATGCGGTGGCAATGCCTAAGTGGGATAAGTCTGAGAAAGAGATGGAGGATGCAGGTGCCACTCCGGTTACTAAGAGCTGGCCCCCCAGGGTCAGGACTTGGTTCTATGCGCATGGG
>NC_041383.1:88480961-88501390 GCF_002162155.2 Triticum dicoccoides | reverse complement strand
GAAGACAGGCAATGTTTCGACGAGGGCAAGTCTGAAGGGAGCCGACGATGCGATACTTGTTGCAATAGAAGAGGCACGACCGGGGGTGTTCCAGCCCAACAGAGAGAACGACGAGCTTACGCGTGCCCTGGGAAATCCTGAACACCCGGGAAGAACACGAGGCAAGGGCGCTATTCCGTGGTATGAGGGGTTTTCAGACTGGAACATCGACTACAGAACCCGTGCGAGAAAGAAGATTGCGGAGGAGAAGAAGAGGAAGATGGAGGAGTTGCAGAGGAAGCGGGACTATGAACGCCTTCAAGTCCTAGAAGCAAGTCAAGCGGAATTGGTAGTCAAATTCCAGCGGCAGCAGGAGCAGATCGACTCACTTACCCAGCAAAGGGGGTCTCAGCAGCTGCAGCAGCTAGCGAATGATCCAGCATTCGATAGCACCGCCCCATCCATGCCGAGAAGCAGCGTGGGTTCCGCCTCGGACGACGCAATGCTGGGTAGTAGATACCCCGTGGATGACATCACGGAGAACACTAGCTGTGAGCTACACGTCAAAATGAAGAACATATCCATGAAGGTGGCGGACGCCGTTGCTTTTACAAATGCCCCCGAGGCAACCTTCCATTGCAACCCGATTCCAGCGGGCTATGCTCGTGTCTTGGTTGATGAGGTGGTGGACCCATATTCGGAGCTAGAGCTTGACTATCCTGGAGGTGACGACGAGCGCTTTCTCGGAGACGCCAAACATCGTATCATCCTATGGAAAAAGGATTGCATCATCTTTCGAAGGCCACCAACACTGCGTCAGCCGACTCCTCGTCGAAGTCCGCCACCGAGTCAGCTGTCTCCCGCTCCTGCAAGTCCACCAAGTCCGGCAAAGTGTCAGGCCACTCCTCCTCCAAGTCCGGCAAAGTGTCAGGCCACTCCTCCTCCTCCAAGTCCGCCACAGCGTCAGACGTCCACTCCTCCTCCAAGTCCGGCACAACCTCAGGCCACTCCTCCTCCAAGTCCGGCACAGCTTCAGGCGGCCACTCCTCCTCGTCCAACTCAGCCCCGTCAGCCGTCTCCGCCGCCTCAGCAATCGTAGAAGAGACACCCCGCAGCTATGGTGCGTAGCGGTACGAGTCGAGGTAGTACAGGAAGTACAGGCGGAGGCAAGCGATATAAATATGGTCCAAGCCTCACGCCTCTTCCACAGAGGGCTTATGACAGGTCCGAGGAGGAAATCGCAGCCATATCGAAATCCGAGGTGGAAGCCCATTTTGCACCAAAACCGCCACCGCCGCCAAGGGCGAAAGTGCCTGAGGAAACGATTGACCACTTCATTCGTATGGCTCAACCACCAGCTCCCAAGCCTGTTGACACAGACTATGAGCGCCACATCACGAAGTTAAATCGAGCACGTCTACGTAAGGAGGCGAGCTCGGGATCGAGCAAACAAGAAGCAGCTGTCAAAAAATGCGGGAAAACCATTCCCCAGCTAGGAGAACAGGCGGCGCAATCGATCCCCTCGCTTGTTGTGCCAACAACACGTGACAGTACGCGCGCCCAATATTATTGTGGGCAAACAGTTTACGTTCCTAAGGTGGGCAATATGGTAATAACGGAGGAACATATAATGCAGGCTAAAGTTCTGAAAATCACTGTTGGATAACTCCTCGAGATCGAGCCCATGCATGTGCTTAGAGAGGATGAAATAAAACGGAAATATGTCCGGGGCCAACCTTTGGTCGAGCCAGACAAGGTCAAGAACCTCCCAACGAGAATGTATGAATTGCATCAATGGTACATGAACATTACCAAGATTTCCGATCGATTGTCCCTCATGATGAATGTCAAGGAGGAGCATTACTACCATGAGAAAGCTATGTCCGTTGAGTATTCTGAACTGTTTCAGTTATACAATCAAGACGCACTCGACAAATTTATCGTCAGTTGATATTGTCTGTAAGTGATTTCTTTCTGTAATTTAAGTCTCAAGCTACCTGTAATTATCCTCACTATATTCTTTTCTATGGTATTATATGCAGGATGAAGATGTATGAAATGAGAAAAGGTGGACGCTATGGCATTGGGTTCATTGACCCAAACACCGTTAATGAATACACATGGAAAATAGATGCACGTCATCAAAAGGCCGTAGAGGACAGCATGCTAGAGTTCTTGAAGCGACTCAAATACAATGAAGATATACTACTTCCTTACAACTTCCAGTGAGTCACACTGTTTTGTACTACAATTCTCTGTTTTTGCCTACTAGCTAGCTACATGTTTTTGCTTACATATGCCCGCTTAATTAAGACATGCAAACGTGTGTGCATGCAGATTTCACTGGGTCTTGTGTATCATTAAAGTTGACGCCGAAACAGTTGAAATACTGGACTCACTACTCAAAGAAAAAACTGACTATAAGATCTTGTTTGGGATAGTCAGCAGGTAATTTCAATCATTATTAACTATATATCTCGGCCTATTTAGTTCGTCATTTCATGATATGAACTATTTAATAACCCCTTTATTCATTTTTTTTGTCGGCGGGCAGGGCTTGGGCAAGGTTCATCAGCGTCACGGAAGGCGAATGGAAAGAAAAGCTTAACTGGGGAAGACCCAAGGTAAGTAATTAAGTAGTACTAGCTAGCTAGCTAGCTGCCATCTCTTTAATTATCATGCTTGATTAATTATTATCTGATCAAATTCCATTCTCGTAAAGGCCCTGAAGCAGGCGCAGGGGACTGATCTGTGTGCATTCTGCGTTTGCGAGAACATTCGCATGATGACGTCCGAAAGAGCAGATCTCAAAGACAGGAATGGATACGCTTGTCAAAACACTATTCACAATTTTTACACCATTATCGATATCTAGTCACACAACTAATACACATGCATATTGATCTCCTTCTTAACAGTTTAGAGAGATGCGGGCGAAGCTCCTAGAAACGGAGCGCATAGAAGCACTTCAAGAGGAAATAGCGGGATTTTTGCTCGACCAGGTCATAAATTCGAAGGGAGAATACTATTACCCGCTACCGCCCTCATGAAAACCACTTCCAATTGTCATCGTGCCCCGAAGGCACCAATTAGGCTAATGCTACTGGCTCCGAAGGCAACATGCATATGTAGGAGAAATTGTATATAGCTATACATGTGTGTATGTGTGAATTAATTAATATGACGGTTTGTGAGACATTGATGATATATATATATGCACGATTGGTTCTATTTATATATATATATATATATATATATATATATATATATATATATATATATAACGTGTACAATGTGTAGTATCGTAAAATACCAGCAAACGAAAAAGAATTAAAATGGAAACACAAAATTAAATGAAAAAAAATTATAAAACTAAAACCCCCCAAACCTTATAGTACCGGTTGGTAAGACCAACCGGTACTAAAGGGCTCCAGGCCCCTGGAGCTGGCTCGTGCCACGTGGTTTCCCTTTAGCACCGGTTCGTGCTGAACCGGTACTAAGGGGGGGGGGGGCTTTAGTGCCCACACTTTAGTGCCGGTTATGAAACCGGCACTAAAGGGCCTTACGAACCGGTGCTATTGCCCGGTTCTGCACTAGTGTAGATGCTGTACGTACCTCCCAGATGCGGAGCTTGGAGTAGTTGATGACGTAGTAGGCCATGGCGAACTGGGTCTGGCTCTCCGGCGGGTACACGGGCACGATCTCGCGGACGAGGCAGCCCTGTTCGACCAGCTTGCGGCGGTGGTCCTCGGGGACGTCGGGGAGCACGGCCACCACGAGCGGGTAGGCGGAGTTGACGGCGCGGAGGCCCTTGGCCAGGCCCACCACGCCCTTCCAGTAGTCGCGGGAGCCGGCGAGGAAAGTCGCGTACGCCGCCCTCTTGGGCGCGTCCTCCACGATCCGCTTGAGCATGGGAGCCATTGCTCGCTCGATCTCTCTTGTCTTGCTTGAAAGAATGGATGAGATGGGTTCGTTGTGTGTTGTGGACTTGTGCGTGCTTGTGTTTGATGCTTGATGATGGACGATGGTGGTGCCTGCTGGCGTTTATATAGGCAACGGGGCTGGGTCGAGTAGATCCGCGACGAAATGGAAAGCGTAAAATAGTGTCTGGACTGGAATGTCTGAGATGAACTTTCCTAGCAAGCTATATTCTCGACCCGTTCATTTCGTTTCCTTCTCCTCTTGTGCGGACTTTTCTCAATTAGACAGAAGACCGCCATGGCCCCCATTTTCGTTACAAAAATCTCCCTTGATTTGTGGCGCCACCCTCTCTCTCTTTGATATTCTTGGTTGATTCGTTTCGGTGGATAAGGTGACAAAAACCAAACATTATCTTGTCGTAGATACCTCATGCCTTATATGGCAACTGATGACTTAATTAAAGATGGTAAGGAGTGATTTTGGGCGTGATACCGACCATTATTTCTACCACGTATGGTTCGTCGACGGATGGCATCTTCTAGTTTGACTTCAGTATATGCTGCTACTGTATTAAAAAATGGCATGTATATTGGCAAGAGATAATCAAACGATTTATCTATCCAATCCGGATAATATTAGTTCACCCGGAATAAAAAAGATACTAATATTAGTTGATTCAATCCAGTCCAATCCAATTGTAGCAGGAGCCAGTAGGTATGTCGGTTTTACAGAGAAAGGTGAAAAATCCAGACTACTTCAACCGACCTCGCGAGGCGCGTCCAGTGAAATCTACGTAGTATTTGTTTCCACGTCTTGCTTTTCTGTCTAGTCAGTAGTCACCCTGCATCCATCACGATAAAATGTTGTTTCTACGACCGCCAAGGAAGATCGACGGAACCTTTTGTGGTTGAGCTACCTTTCTCGGCGTGGCCCATGCAAAGGAATCCATCGACAGATCGATCGCGAGATAATTAATTAGCACATGACTGTGGTCAAATCAAACAACGAAACAAGGATTGCTACTAGCTAGTGCACTGTGTCATCAGCTCAGACGGATAACGGAATGGTGATGGAACTTGGACTGTGCATTGTGAATTTGATACTACTATACGACATACTGCTACTAATATTATCCCAGGCAAAGTGGTAGCGGTGCGTACGTGTCACGACGCAAAGGCGAATGAAATCGTACGCCCTGCCTACTCGCGTGCAAGAACCACACCAGATCCCAACCAACTTCTTGTACGAACTCAACAGGAAGCTACTGTATTGATCATGGCCGGTGCAGTGGTTGTTGTCACCCTTTTCTCCGTATAACGTACGTGGTGTGGCCGGTTAGTTAATTACTCTCCTATGCCGTGAAAACAACACGGCTGGCAGCAAAGAGACGTGAGGTCACTCTCCGTCGAGTTACTAACAGTATCGAGCAGTTCTCAATGGAGAGAGATAGCGAGTCTTGAGCTAACAAGATCTGGACGGTGAAAGCACATTCCGGTGCTCGTCACTTGGCAGCCAAGATCGAAGCGGCCGAAGCTGAGGATTTTTTTCCAAAAGGACCCCCTGCCGAGATGAATTGCCAAAAAAGACTGCCTCTAAATCAATTGGACAAAAAGGACCCCCTCGACGGTGGCGCCAGGCACGGCAGGCGACACGTGGCACCTGCCGCCACGCCAGGAGGCGGCGGGCCCTGCCGCCGCCGGAGGCGGCCACCCAGCCAGAACGGATTCCCAGCTCCTCCCGCGCCGCGACGGAACGGGGCGGGCCAGGTGGGCCCTGCCGCCACCGGGCGAGGCGGCCAGCCCTGGCGCGGTCGCTGACTGGCCGACAGGCCCTGCTTCGCGCGGGCCCCGCCGGTGGGCCTCGCCGCCACTGCCTGAGGCGGCCTCGCCTGCCGACAGCGCTGGCCGACAGCTGCTGCTGCACACTGGCCGAGGCGCGGGCCTTGCCGCCACTAGCGCAGGCGGCCCGTTGCTGCATGCGCGCGGATTCCCTTGGCCGACATGAGCCACTGTGGCAAATGGCGTTGATTCCCACGCGCGTAATAACGATGAATTTCACTGTTGCAAACTGGGCTGATTCCCACGCGCGGAGGACGACGAATTTCACGGGCGGGAACTGTTGTGCCGACACTACAGGGATGCTCCTTCTTTATATAGTATGCGTATGCTCCGTGCGCAAGCACACTCTGCCCTCCTCTTCTACTCTCTGCGTGTAAGAACAGAGAGAAAGCAAAACTCATTACACATTTCATTCGTGATTTAGGGTGATTTAGAGTTGGATTTTGAATATGCTGAAGTTGAAGAAAAGATAGACGAAGGTAAGATCTATCCATTTTTGTTGGTTTCGTTCACATGCATGCAGTTTGTACTATTTTTGTTTAGTTCATAACTATGTGTTCTCTGCTGTGTTAGGTATTACTAGCACAAATACTCGTGCGTTGCAACGGGAGAAAACTGAATGTTATATCTAAGCATAGTGCATTATGGGAATTTTTTGTCAAACGCAACTTGTTTGCAACGTGATAAAAAGTTGACATTTAAGAATACACTTAGATGCATCCGCGTCCATACTTTCTATATTTTCATGGATCGAGTTGATTTAGCCAGTGCGTGCACGTAGGAGCAGTTGCAACATCCCTAAAAAAAAGAAAAAGAAAGGAGCAGTTGCAACATGCATTCAATCCCCACCCCACCCCGAGAGAGATCCTTTTGAGGAGTACGTGCCTCACCGCCTCCATCTTTCTCCTCCTGTGACCTTATCCACATCCATCACGGCTCATCCTCTCTTCTCCATGACTCCATCATCCAGCGCCCACACGAGCTGGCCCGCCTGTGTTCCAGCCGTGCACCCACTACTCCGTTCTCTTCGCCGACCGTTCCAGTGCACGCACGGCTCCATCCTCTTTCTCCAATCTCCTTCTCTAGCCCCGCACGGCTCTATCCTATCTTCTCAAATCTCCTCATCCGCGCCGGCGATGCGCCACTGTCCACCATCCTCTCTTTTCCAATCTCCTTCTCCAGCCCCGCACGGCTCCATCTCCACCCTCTCTGCTCCAATCTCCTCATCTGCGCCGGCGATGCGCCACTGTCCACCATCCTCTTGATGCGCCACTGTCCTTGTGGAAGGCTCGTTCTATCTGATCTTAGATAATCAATTGAACGATGTGGGAAAAGGCTTGCCGATTTCTCACACCGACATGTCGCGCGCAGCCGCTTGCGTGCGCGCACAGCCACAACTGCCATGGCTGATGGCCTTCAGAGCATCGCCGCGGATCTTCTCCTCTATCACTGCTCGCCTTCGTTCGTCGGAGCCCCAAGCACCACCTCCGTGGTACCTCCTGCCGCTCCTTCTACTCCGTCGTGGGGCTTCCTGCCGCGCCCCCTGATGCTCCTTCTACTCCGGCGTGGGGTCTCCTGCCGCTCCCCCTGGCGCCCCTTCTACTCCGCCGCGGCTGTAGCCATCCGCCGGCAGGGGCGCGCCCTTCACTTCTCCTGCTCCGCCGCAGTTGTAGCCGTCCGCCGGCAAGGGCGCGCCCTTCACTTCTCCTGATCCGCCGCGTCTACAAAGGGAGCGGGCATCTGGATAAAACGAAACAGGATTCGCGGGTTCAATTCATACATATGTAGTTTTTTCTTATGAAAACGGAACGTTTTTTCCAGAATCACTAAAACAGGGATAGCGGGTTTAATTCCTAAAAACCATAGGGTCCTTTCTGTAAAAACACCACGACGGTGAACCCGGAGACCCAATCCGTGCTTTATTATTAGGGAGAGATTAGGGAAAGATTATTATTATTATATAAGAAATATGCCCGTGCGTTGCAACGGAAGAAAATGTCACATAATTGTAAGCCCATAAGTATGCATCAATCCCTCCCCTACCCCAAGCAGGTCCACACCTTCTACTTCAACACAAAGCACTCAATGGCCTAGGCTCGAATCATCTCTCGTTCTCGGTTTCTTCTTATTTTTCCGTCCCCTCAAATGCGAATAAAAGTGAAGCCCAAATCAATCTTCCATCTTATTCGAATGTTTTTTCTGCATCAAACTTAAAAAGAAATCTGCCCGTGAATTTATGCATCAAACTTGCAAGTTTGTAAAGATTGAGAATATTTCATGTCATGAAGTTTCAGATTTATTTCGCCAAAAAATTGAAGTTTCAGTTTTTTTATATTTTGTTTTCTATCTTTTTGAAGTTACTGTTCATGAATTACAAAACTCACCAGCCGTTTTTTATGTCACGAAGTTTCAGATTTATTTCGCCAATGAATCATGAGGGTGTCGGGATACCTGAGCTAAAAACCAATCTCTACAAACTCACCAGCCGTTTTTGTGGACGGGCATATGTATATCAAACCTGAATGATTTACACCATTGCATACATCAGTAGATACGCACCGTGTGTATCCAGTGACAAAAATAAAACAAAAGCAGATGATAAAGCTTCCGCCGTCAAGTACTTGCCGTCACCTCCTTACATACACGTGTAGAGAACAAACCAAAATAGGATGAGATGATGAAGCTGTCGTCCACTCCGAGCATGCATGCTCCTAAGGTCAAAGAGACGTCGATCAACACCACGACGTAAGCATGCAACGCCATTCTTTCACAAGTACCTGATGGAAGTTTTGGGTTGGAGAGAGTTCCAGCTTGATGGCTGGAGAGGGCACGGTTTTAGCTGCTCCAGTGATGGCTGTTATCTGCCTCCTCGTCGTCGCGCCGGCGAACAGTCCACGGCGGCTCCGTGCCGGCGAGATCAACACATGCTTACCATAGGATTGTAGGAACATGGCATACCACTACCTCCATCGCTCCACGTTGCCTCGCCGTCGGCAGATCGTTGCCCAAAGTAGAACTGATCACAACTGTCGACGGAGATAAACAGGCGCATGGATACTATATGTAAACAAACAACTGCATCCGGCATGGATGAGAATCAAGGCACTCAGGGGCACTGTACGACGTATTTACCTGCCAATAACAACGTAAAACTTGTAGAGGACTATTCGTAGTTGGAGAAGAAGAGCAATAATTGGGCCTCGGAAGTGGCTTTGATTGGCTCGTAGGCGGCCTTTAGTAAGTCGGTTCGGCCAATGCTACTGGCCCTATCGTCCTCATCGGTTCCCAGCGTCTGGCACTATTTGTTGTCATCATCATCATGCTGGACGTCGATGTTAGGTTTAATCTTGATTAATGTATCTGCATATTTAGTTTGCTTTTGTTATGCATGTTGCATAGGTTAGAGAGTAGCTAGTCCGGTCAAGTTTCAGCGGAGGCATGCGGAGACCGCGAGATGCCGGGCTGCCGATGACGGCGTGAAGGCGCGGTGCCGTGTGATACGGCGCAAGGCTTGATGCCGGGGTGGTATAGCCGTGGGAAGCGGCGAGACGCGTGCAGGATGAAGCCAAACCGGCTGGCTGGATAGATCAAGTTGGAGCCAGGAGAATTGGTCAGGTTGCATGCAGTCGGTTAGTTGAACGGCTTGGCCGTGTAGTCTGGACGTGGGCGTGCATGTAGTGCATGTAGCTAGGGATTAGTTAGTGGTGCGTGCGTGGGTTAGTGGCCGGTGTGGCCGTGGCTGTGTGTGCGCGTGAGTCTCTATATAAGAGATGTAAAGCTTGTTGTTTGAGTTGAAGCCGAGAGGGCTAGAGAAAAACATGTAGCCAAGGTGGTCACCAAGGAAGTGCTTGGGGCAAAGCTATTGTGTCTTCTTCCTTGGTGTATGGCGTGTGTGTGTTGAGTCTTCTCACCGTGTGTGTGTAGAGAGAAGAGAGAGACCTCAAAAGAGTTGTGCGAGGCAGCTCGGGGTAGAAGAGGAAGCGGCGCTGCGAGGAGGCGGCGCCAACATTTGGTATTCAGAGCCTTGTCGATCCGAGTCGGTTGTGGCGCGACGGACTTCATGCGAGATGGAGGCCGACGGCGCAAGAAGGAGGATGGTGGCTATGCGGTGCCGCTATGTGAAGATGGCGGTGCGAAGCTGCCACAAGAAGAGTCGGCGTGATGCCGACGACGGTGGTGTGATGCCATCGTCATCATGGAAAGTTGGTGTGAAGCCAACAAAAGTTGCGGTGCGATGCCGCTTGGCGAAGACGGCGTGGTGATCGGCACTGCGACAGCGTCGTCCACGTCAAGAGGTGGCCGCTGCGTGCGGCAAGAGTACATGGTGATGGACGCGGGCGCTGCGATGGCGTCGGTCCAGGCAAGGTGTGCAGCGCCGCGATTGTGTCGTCAAGTGGCAGCGGGTGAACCGCGTGAAGATTGGAGAATCAAGATTAGGAGGGAAAATGTTAGGTTTAATCTTGATTCATGTATCTGCATATTTAGTTTGCTTTTGTTATGCATGTTGCATAGGTTAGAGAGTAGCTAGTCCGGTCAAGTTTCAGCGGAGGCATGCGGAGACCGCGAGATGCCGGGCTGCCGATGACGGCGTGAAGGCGCGGTGCCGTGTGATACGGCGCAAGGCTTGATGCCGGGGTGGTATAGCCATGGGAAGCGGCGAGACGCGTGCAGGATGAAGCCAAACCGGCTGGCTGGATAGATCAAGTTGGAGCCAGGAGAATTGGTCAGGTTGCATGCAGTCGGTTAGTTGAATGGCTTGGCCGTGTAGTCTGGACGTGGGCGTGCATGTAGTGCATGTAGCTAGGGATTAGTTAGTGGTGCGTGCGTGGGTTAGTGGCCGGTGTGGCCGTGGCTGTGTGTGCGCGTGAGTCTCTATATAAGAGATGTAAAGCTTGTTGTTTGAGTTGAAGCCGAGAGGGCTAGAGAAAAACATGTAGCCAAGGTGGTCACCAAGGAAGTGCTTGGGGCAAAGCTATTGTGTCTTCTTCCTTGGTGTATGGCGTGTGTGTGTTGAGTCTTCTCACCGTGTGTGTGTAGAGAGAAGAGAGAGACCTCAAAAGAGTTGTGCGAGGCAGCTCGGGGTAGAAGAGGAAGCGGCGCTGCGAGGAGGCGGCGCCAACAGTCGATCCTGGGTGAGTGTTCCTCCTTCACAGCCAGACCAGCACAGGACGCGATGAATCCACGAAGCTCTCATGGTTCACCACCACCTCTAGTCTGCGGCTCTATACCGATCCAGCGCTTGGCCATGGAGCTCGATCGTTCCTTCGCGCAGGTTTGGGATCGTGCTTGCCCCGGTTGCAGTCGAGGTAGGATCAAACCGAGCTTGCGGGGACTCGCGATGGCAGCCAAGCCGAGCCGATCGACGAACCCTAGTCTCTCGAGAAAAGAGGAACCGAGCGAAGGATGAGACGAGGTCCCGGAAGAGAGGTCCGGGCAATTTGATCGTGGAGTCAGGTGCCCTAGTTTATATCGACGCAGAGAACCGGGTCTTTCCTCGTTACATGAGTCCGTTACTTACACTATTTGATGATGCAAACACACACGAATCTTTTGTGATTACGCTAGCGGGGCAGGAGCTGAAGGCCCAAGTAGACATGGCCCAGTTGATGGTCGCAGGCCCAGCCAAGCAGCGGACCGGCAGACTAACAAAAAGATAAAATAGTACCACCTCGGATAGCGAAAATAATATAGATGAAAAAATGAAAGCGTAAAATTACGGGAAGAAGCGTATTGTGACGGTGAACCCGGAGACCCAATCCGTGCTTTATTATTAGGGAGAGATTTCATCAATTTTTGGAGTCATTTAGTGCTTCAGGAGTAGGATTTGTGTAGCAAAGTGAACTACGAAGTTGAAGATCAAGGTATGAGCTTTGAAATACATTTATTTATTTGTGCATGCAGGGTGGTAATTAGTTCGTCCTTTAGCTCGTTATTAGCTATGTGATGGTAGTGCTTAGAGGTTAGAAATAATTTCAGACAAGAGATGTAGCATTTAAAATATTTTTTGAAATAGTAGATTGAAGATGTTGCATCAATGTTAGGTGCGTCCATTAGTATTGACATGCGGGAAATCTTAATACGGTAATTAAGGAAAAAATTGTACTGTAATTGTTTATTGCATGCGGTATGTTATTTCATGTGGTATGTTATTTTATGTGGTATGTTTATTAATAAATCTATAGTTAGGAAACCGTAAGTATACTTTGCTATGTCGCAATAATCTAAATTTTATATGTTAAGATTAGGTGCTAATGTACTTAATGATGTATGTAATTAGGTAAAATAATTCATCTTAGTAGCAAACAAGGAGGAGAAGACGTGATTGAAGAAATTGTGTTTCCATTTTCGCTGTCCCATTTTGAGGTGATGAACACATACATGAAAGTGCTATTATCATACTTTTGTTAGCAGGAAGAAAAATCCGTTTGTAATATTGTTGTTAATGTGATAATAGGTTGACGAGGTTCATATAGTACTGGCGACGGATATTTATTGGAATTATTTTGACGCTTAATTGCATTCGCAAGCACATCCATATTGGAGCTAAGGTGAAAAATGACAATGTAATTTTGTTAATATTTTTTGTATTGATGTACTATTGTGAATAATGTGCATGCTGCTGCAAATATTATTATTTGTAGGTAAATGATTGTTATCGTATGATGTGAAAAAAAATTATATAAAACCGAAAGAAATTAAATGTTTTACTCATATGATATTAAAATGTTATTATCGTACTATTATGTTTACTGGTTGTTTGGATAGCGAGTAATTACCATGGGTTTTGTCATAACCTATTGTAAGAAAAATAGTTTTTACTAATAGTCGTTAGAGAAAAAAGAGAGTTTTAGTTCGTGACGCTAGTAAACGAGTTGGAGAAAAAAATCTCTAAATACCTGTTAACCAAACAACCCCGAAAAGTCTAAGCAAATGATTCTAAAAACAAAATGAATATTTGTAACGAAAATACGATTATTATTTTAGTCGTCTGATATGTAAATATTGTCATCGTAGTACTACTAAATGTTCAGTTACTAATTGTTTGAAATGTAAACATGTATTTTGGTTAGGTACTATGGAAAATTTATTAGTGTACTATGAAAATGTCTTACGGGACGGTCCTTTAGGGGTGGATGTGTCCTTGTGCGAGTCGACTACAGTTGTAGTTAGAGACATGGTGAACGTGGGTTACGCAGCTGTCAGAAGGTGCATCCGAGCGGTGTTTGGCCCAGGGATGCAAGGTATCAATGGTGAGATCGAGCGCGCTGCCTTGCCGCAGAGAGAAGACCGGAGGGGTCGAAGGACGGCCATAAATTTGAGCCAGTGGATCGGCGAGAATTGCCCTGATTTGTCCAAGTGGGCGCAGGCTCACGACACCGGGGCTCGGTATGGAATAATGACCAGCAACATGTCAGAGGTGTACAATGGTGTTCTTAAAGGGGTGAGAGCCTTGCCTATCACAGCCCTAATTGAAGAAACTTGGAACCGAACATTGTCATACTTTGCAGACAGGGTTACCGTGGCTAAAGCACAAGTTGAATTGAACAAGCCATGGTCCGAGAAGATGCAAAGACATCTGGACGAGAAAGCAAAGAAGTCCCAAAGCCATGGGTGCAGGAAAGTGGACGCACTTAGGAATAAGTGAGAGGTCAATGTGCGAGCCAAGTACGTTAAGGGTCACCACAGAGGATCCAAAAAGCAAGCTGTCACCCTCGGCCCAGCATCATGTGAGTGCACGTGTAACAAGCCCAAGCTTGAGGGCTACCCTTGTAGTCATGTGCTTCGGGCGGCTGCAGATCAAAAAATCAGTGTTGAGCCATACATATCACCGTACTTCAACATGTACAATCTGTACAACACTTGGAATGGTGAGTTCTGGGCCTGGGGCATTGATATGAACTACAAAATGTTGTGGCCAGATGGGCCAAAATGGGTTCCGAACGCCGAATTGATGAGAATCGCCAAGGGACGACGTCAGTCTAGGCGTCAGCGCAATGACATGGACCATAGCCAGATGGGAGAACCAAGGCGATGCCGCGTTTGTAGGTGTCCTGGACATTCACGTAGGGAATGCCCGTATCGAGCGAACAACACCGCATGATGTGTTATTGATCTCTTTGTGTTATTGTATTTATATTTATTTTAAATTGAATCTCTTTGTATTATTGTACCCGTGATGTTAACTTCAGCTAATTAATGTAAATTATATCTCTTTGTACTATTGAATCTCTTTGTGTTATTGTATTTATATTTATTGTACATTGAATCTCTTTGTATTTTCTTTGTATGTTTGTGTGCAGGCTATGGCTGAAGTGACGCGGCTTTTGGAGGGGCCCCATGACGCCGGCCACCGTTGCCATCTTTTTTTGAACCCAAATAAAGAACATGATTATCGGAGTTTCAGACTTCGAACCATAAAGAAAACCTGGCCAATACACAACTATTTCATTCCTCACCTTGACGCTTATGGACTACATGCTTTTGCTAGGCTCACATCAAGCGAAGACCAATCCCAGTTACGTTCGGACCCATCCCTTTTGACATCCCTTGTTGACCGATGGAGACCTGAAACCCACACCTTTCACTTTCGTTTTGGGGAGCTTGCACCTACACTGAAAGATGTTTCTATGATCCTTGCTCTTCCAATTAGAGGTGAGCCGTTAGTCTCTCCACGAGTGTCTAAAACTTGGGCACAAAATATATCAGACCGTCTTGGGATGACAATGCCAGAATCACAACGTACTGGTGGCCCTCGTGGCATCCCACTCACCTGGCTTCATGATAACTTTCTTAATATTTCTAGCTTCGCTGATTCTGAGACGAGGAAAAGACATTTGTTTGCGTATTTGTTGTGGCTCCTCGGGGTTATGTTTCCAAATTCACATGGGGACGTACTTCTCCCTGGTCTCATCTACATTGTGGAGAAGATGGTAGATGAACCTTTACCCGAGCATCCAAAATACAGCTTCGGTTCTGCCATTCTATCTCATACATATAGAGGCTTGTGTGATGCCACACAAAAAACTTCCTTCGCAAAAAAAGCTCCATTACTTTGTGTCCCCTACGAGTTTCTACAGTTGTGGTCCTGGGAATACCTCCCTGTAGGACGACCTCGTATAACAAATCCCATACACCCATACGACTATGGCGAGGGCAGCTGTGTAACTATGGCGAGCAGGTGGACAAGGGCACGGAAACATTGGTCTCCAAGTATAGCGAAAAATTGTTACCCTATATACCACCAGCAGTTTGAGGCACTTGATGAGTCTGTAGTCACATGGAACCCATGGACTCAGGAGCATGTACAGATGGTCTTTAATATACGACCCATCACACCAGGCATGTTGATCGATAGTGCATTCTGGCTGACTCGCTGCTACTTATTGTTCATGTGGTGTGTTGAGCCTTACAACCCAAAGCGTGTCATGAGAGAGTTTGGTCTGTATCAGGAAATTCCACCACCTTTTCCAAGATGTACTGACGAGGAAACCCATAAGTGAGATGTGACCTCCCTAAATAGTTAGTGTCCTTTTTAATTTACTAAACTCACACTTTGTTACATAATTTGCAGGCTAAGCAATATGGGCCACGGTTGGAGTCTTTACGATTGGAGGGAGCGCAACATTCAATGGGCACAGAAGTGGGAAAATGACGCGCTAGCAGATATAGTGTATCAACTTAGGTAAATTTATTTACATTTTATTTACATTATTCATCACAACGGTTGATGTTATTATATAATTTGCAGACCGTATGATGGAAGTACAGCTCAAGCGTACAAGTAGTGGTACTGCATCAGCACGCGTACAAGCCTGGCCGGTCAACCAGCTACTATACCAACAAATCTCACGCAAGAGGAGCAGATGCAGAGACCTGTCGAGCTGCATGCACCTTACTTTCATGACCGGGCGGTAATCACTAATAATTTTTTCATTCTATCATTTCATAATCATTTCAGTCAAATAACAACAAAATATTTTTTCCAGCTTCAAACTGCCCACGATATAGGGCAGATGGCGATGGAAAGCATGCCGCCCAGGGCTGTCAAGTCATTCAATAAACGTGTTAAAGAATACATCGCAACAAAGTTGAGATGTGGTAGAGGCGACGACGTTGTCACTGGAGCGTACAACATGCCAATACCGAGGTCAGCCAGACCAAGTGCGGCGCCGTCGTCCAGACCGAGCGAGGCGCGTACAAGCCATGGGCAGCGAGGGGAGGGTCCGAGTACTACAACGACATTGCCACGACATGACTCTTCTCTGCCACTACATCGCTCTTCTTCGGTGCTGCTTCGTCAGGGGCAGACATCGCAGGACCATGGCATGGGCTTGGATTCGATGCCCGAGCTGTATCTTTCCCCAAACCCATATGCATACACAGGATATGACACATACACTCAAGGTGAGGGATCTCAGCCGTATCTCTCCACGCGAGGGATCTCCATGCCCAAGGAGACTCGTGTCCCAGATTTAAACCAGTACCAGGTAGAATGTCCAGATAGTACAAGCGAGGGATCTGATCAGGTAGGCATGTTTACATTTTAATGCATTTACAGTGATATTACATATTATCCTCTAACAGATTTTGTTTACAATGTTTCTATGTGCAGGGCATACTTGATGTACATTGGAACGATGAGTACACCCAACCTGGCGACAATGTTTACGATGTAGATACGGATTTCTTCAGAGAGGACGTTATTGTCCCATCTTTTATCCCCAAGGAGTCACAACAACCATACACCTACAATTACGCATCAGGTTTGCAACAATGATTACAGACTCCACCACCTATGCAAGAGTCGCAGACACAGGAAGACCAACTGGAGTACGGTCGCGGTCTTCGTGTACCTCGACCACCTAATCGCTTGGAGCTTTCCAGCCCGAAGGGAAGGCCAGCTGGCCGTCGTCGACTACAATGATTCATCTATGTGCGACCCATTGTATCTACATATGTCTGTATCAGACTTTTCGATTTGAACATCTATGTATGCTGAAATAAAAATGCACCAGTCAGGAACAATTTTTCCCGCCTATATCTCCCGCCATACTATCCCGCTCCACTCTTCGGCTTATGTTTTTGCGCAACCCTTTCCCCTCAATATTCTCCCCGCCAACGCTTTCCCTCCATATGTTCCCGCCACCCGTTTCCCGCCAACGCTTTCCCTCCATATGTCCCCGCCACTCGTTTCCCGCCATATGTTCCCGCCAACCCTTTCCCGCCATACTGCCCTCGTTCTTTCCCGCCATTTTCTCCTCTCTACCTATAAAACCCCCTTCAGACGGAGGTGGATAAGCATTCGAGTGTAGTGTAGTCGAGATGTTCCATTATCCTTTCGATCATAGTTTTCACCCTGGGATGAGCAGGACTCTTCTGAGGCTAGCTACCGATTTCAGGATGGACAATAGATAGTTCCATGGGACGAACTCACCAGTAGTGACACCATAATGAATGAGTTAGCTCACCAATTACGTAGGTCTGGGTGGCCTGAAAGGACCTATGAGGAGGTACGTAAAGAACTTCTTAGGTTGCGTGCAAGGTGGAAGAATGTAGTGGAGCCGAAGAGTGAAACTTTCAGAAGGACTGCAGAAAATCATCCATTTTTATGGACTGAGGAGAGCAAGGATGAAGATGATATCTTCATGCCACCGCTTCCGGGTGCTGCATCATCAAAGGGCAAGAGTTCTGCATCGTCTAAGGGCAAGAGTACTGCATCCTCGAAGAGCAAGAGTTCTGCATCGTCCAAGGGTAAGAGTTGTACATCCTTGAAGGGCAAGAGTTCTGCATCGATGGAGGATGACGATGATGCCTTCATGTAGTTTTTAAGCTGTATTCCAGTTCTACCGTTTAATTCGGATGTACTTGCATTATTAGTTTGTACTCTCTTATTGTAGGGCATTATGTTCTATCTTAATTTTATTTTGTAGTTGTTGCACGATGTTCGATATTAGTGGAGGGAAAGAAAATGCCACTACTTTATTCTAAAACTATATTTTTTTCCACAGCGACACGACACAATTGAAAATAAGATACAATGTGGGAATAAACCTACATTTAACTCCTGAAATAAAGCTACATTAAAGTGCAGAAATAAAGATACAAATGATTGCGAAATTTAAAATACTACCACAGGAATCTACTGAGTCCAGCGTGGATATTTTCCTTTTCCATCGCCAGCTTCTTCTGCTGCCTTGGCCTCACGAGCCCTTTCTTTCTTTCTCTGCCTCTCCGCCTCACGAGCCTCCTTTCGCTGTCGTTCCTGCTCCTCCATGCGACGAGCCTCTTCCCTGTTTTTCCTTCCCATTTCCTGAAAAAAACGGTGTTGCTCCGCATAGTATTCTTTTAACTCTCTCTCTTGCTCTGCTTTCTCCTCAGCTTCCGCCTTCTCGCGTCGCTCTTCCGAAAATAAACTATTCCACGCACGGCGACTTCTTTCACGAATATCAGTCACTGCCCAAGCCAGCTTCTCCGTGTCAATCCAATGATAGTACATGCACAGAGGCGGAGGAGACTACAACAAGAAACAAGAATGTTACTAAAGAATCAATGAAAATACCAACAATATCTATTCGTGATGGTTAAAGCATACCGGAGGCTTGTCGTACTCTGAAATAGCTACGGCAGGATCTTCCTCATAATTGGCGCACATGAAAAACTTCATGCCCAACGAATCTGAAAAATCCGTCACCTCCTTCACCTTGCAAATATCGCCACACCAACACCGCAGGACTGCCACCCCAGGAGGCAAACTTGCAGTCTTCATTTTCCTCGGCCTAATGCTTTGATCCGAACAAGGCAAACTCATATCGACTGAAAAAAATGTGTACACACTTTGCGCACTGGCGATTTCTAGGATGGCTGGACGAGAGCCTCGGTGTCTTCTTTTATAGGCTCAGACGATTAATGATGGCGAGAAAATAAGCGAGAACAGAGGAAATTAGGCGGGATATTTTAGGATCCCTGTAGTGTCGGCACTACAGAACCAAAAGCAGGCATCAGTGTCCATATCCCCGCGCGGAAATCACGCTCTTGGGTGCTGTCACCTCACCTGCAGCAGCAATTTTCAAAGCATGGGAATGAGCGCCATTTGCCACAGTTCTCATGTCGGTCACACTGCAGATCCACACTGCGAGGAATCAACCCAGTTTGCAACAGCGAGCCCGTGAAATTAGCACACCGCATCGGATTCCCGCTCAATCATGAAAATCAGCATCATTAGCAATAAGCAATCACATACACGTGGGAATCAACGCCATTTACCACAGTGCTCATGTCGGCCCGGGAATCAGCGCGCGCATGCAGCAACGGCCGCCTGCGCTAGTGGTGGCGGGGCCCACGCCTCGGCAACCGAGCAGCACCAGCTGTCAGCCAGCACTGTCAGCCAGGTGAGGCCGCCTCAGGCTGTGGCGGCGAGGCCCACTGGCGCGGCCCGCTCGCAGCAGGGCCTGTCGGCCAGGCAGCGACCGCACCAAGGCTGGCCGCCTCGCCCGGTGGCGGCAGGGCCCACCTGGCCCGTCCCGTTCCGTCGCGCCGCGACGCACTGTGGGGAATCCGTTCGGCTCGGGTGGCTGCCTCCGGCGGTGGCGGCAGGGCCCGCCGCCTCCTGGCGTGGCGGCAGGTGCCACGTGTCGCCTGCCGCGCCTGCCGCCACCGCTGAGGGGGTCCTTTTTGTCAAATGTTGATCCAGAGATAGTCTTTTTTGGCAATTCATTTCGGCAGGGGGTCCTTTTGGACAAAAAATCGAAGCTGAGCTGAGCTCGTCCGGTTGGGAGAGTAGGACACGACAAAGGTGCGGGCCGGTGTTTCCTTGCCTGGGCAGTTTGAGGATAATTGGTTTGGTGCCAAAGAATTGTCACATTCAAATATTGGCTACTACTTTCGTCATAAAAAATAATATTTGACCGCACATTTTCAGTACGCCGATTAATCACATTAATTCGCTTACCTTTTGCAGCACTATATCAACTCCACCTTAATTAACTTGCCTTTTGCATCAATTCCATGCACCACGTGATTTACTGACCTTACACATAAATTCAATGATTATTTACGTAACATGAATGACATCGTAAATTCTTTATTAATTTTGTATGTTTAGATTATTTTTTGTACACATTTGATTGTGAATTGGCTCGCATGAGCGCTACGGTTAGGACATCATGCATATGCATGAATCGGTTAGAGTGCCTGGGTTCGGGAATGTTTGTATTTTTTTTTCTGAACTAGGTAATTGCCCGTGCGTTGCAACGGGGGCTTAGGGTGAAATATACAATAATGGAACCCCACATACTATGAGGACTTCACAAACCTCGACTAATCTCTGTCAAGAGGAGAAAGTATCAAACATATATATTCAGAATCCCCATGCACATCTCAAGCAGCATTATCTTCCTTTTCTTACTATTAAATCATTCTTATTTTCCTCCTCCACCAACCAGACTTGCCATAATTTTATCCTTCAAGCCTATATAGAGGAGAAGATTAGCGCTCCATATTGACAGACCAAATCAATTTTTGTATGGGTTGTACCAGTGGAATGTTTGAGATCATAGATTTTTTTGCTCATTATATATAAAATTTCACCTAAGATTTTCACAAACTAATATTGCGCGTGCGCGCGTGCCAACGCTCGCTTTCCGACAGGCCAGGATCTCCCGATTTGGAAGGTGTGGACCAGGTTACGTTTAT
>NC_041383.1:88464018-88480528 GCF_002162155.2 Triticum dicoccoides | reverse complement strand
CGGGTGGTGAAACTTGAAAAAAAATATTGAAAAAAATATTTTACAAAACTCACAGAGAAAGGAAATTTATTTCAGCAAAATCCAGTCCCAGATATGAACATATATCACTCAATCGTCTTGCTAAAAATTGGAGACAGAAATCACTTGGGCATATACTGTGGAAAAGATTTGGAACATATGTAGAGACATTGAAATTCTTTGGAAGATGGGTGTAATGGAAGGAGCTTTTGGCATTGCGCAACATGAAGCTCATATCGGAATATGCAACTGCAGTACCTCTATAAGCGCCAGGGGAATCAAGTCGAGGAGCGCAGAACACTTGCAGACAAAAGAATATTTATAGGCAAAGATATCTGATCACTCCATCTTCTTGCTTTACACAAAAGAAATTCCCAGGAACAGAATGGAGTGCAAGATACAGAGAACATGTATGTTTCAGAAGATGGGTGATGCAATGGTAATTCTACAAGCTTTTGGCATCGTGTTGCTTTCCTTTTGCCAAAGCACATGTGGTTCTCCTTGCTTGCACTTGCAGGTAATATTATTAGTACTTTTAGTACTGAAGGTCAACTTTGGTGAACTTCTCCTTTCTTCTTTGGAGCAAAATCTGCCAGGCGTAGGAACACACTGGTACTGCCTCCATTACTTTTAAAGTCCATTCTTGACGCCCGTACTGCCTTATTCCCAAGTTAATTGACGAAATTCAACGACCCAGTTTCAGCAGACATGAACATTATCGCTCTTATGCCAATGCGCCACGCCGACAGCTGGGAAGGGACGAATGCCGGACGGCCGCAACAACCAAGACGTGCACACATCATGCTTGCCGTAGTGGGCGTGATAGTACGGAGGCATACATCGGAGGGGAGGTTGGACCATGCGCATGGTGGCTAGGTAGGCCATCCGCAAATCCACTGCACCACTGACAGCGGCAGCAGTAGCCTCCCGCGGATCTGATTGAAGGGAGAGCCAACACCAGATATAGAACGGCATAGGCTCCATCAGAAGGGGGCTCATCGGAGATGATGCCAAGACGTCTCCGGGGGCAATGCACCTCCGTAGCCTTCCTGCGGCGTAGGTTTCTTGCGCCATGCCTCAGTCGCAGATCTAGCTTAAACTTGGGCCACGGTGAACAGAATCACCAATGTCGTCACGCCTCGGATCTCGCAGGCTGCAGCACACCCGAGCTGAACGACCTGTAGGCTGCAGAGCCTGCAACACAACAAGAAACACATATGTTCAAAAATCAGGAGTCCCTCACGATTATAACCTCAATAATCCGGGAAGCATGAAGTGTGAGGGGAGAGGGAGAACAACGAGGCGTCGCCGGCGGCGGCATCGACATTGTGTCCTCCTGACGAGACGAGCCCGGCGGCGGCAGCCCCGGGAGGAGATGAGCTCTCGGCGACCCCCTCGTCGACACCAGGGGCAAAGTAGCCGCGGGCTGCAGCGGCGAATCCCTGCGTCACGCACTACAGTGACGTTAGGGTGTCTCTGGCGAGAGGTCATGGACGGGGAGTGTACATCCTCCTGCCGTTCGCGAGATGGGCGAGAGTTTGGCGGCGGCCAAATCAGAGGTGGGATTAAGGTCAGGGGAATCAATCAAGGTGGTTGTTTTAGGAAAGTCTTCAATACAAAACCGACGTGGGGAAGGATGTGAAAAAACCAATCGCGAGTGCGGCCATGCAGGGAGGGCTCGACGAAACATAAGAGGGGAGACGGAACGTTAGGTTTCTTTTAGATAGTAGAGAAACGCGATTCATATATCTCCTTCTTCTCTCTCCGACTTAATTAATTGAAGAAGACAAGATCTAGAAGCCGATGATGCGACGACAACTGCGACGGGCTCATCAGTGTATTTACCAACTACGATTGTTGTGTTGGAATTATTTGGCCCTCGTAGCAATGCACATGCAATTACCTAGTCTGAATAAAAGATCTTACAATTATAGCCTCATGTGTAGCTACCACTATGCGTAGACAGTCCATTCTCTATGTTTATTGCAGGTGGTAACTTAGTATATGTTGTTATTTTATGAGATCATATATAAAGTCTCTTGTTTTTGAATAATTTTTCATAATTACGATGAAATTTAAGAATGTTGGTCTAGATCCACCAAGCAGAGCCATTATATATTTCACAAGTAGTTAATGTAGTATTATTTTACGTGAAAATCAACTCTCTCTCTCTCTTTTTACTATTTAATGTAATATTATCTATTATTTTTCATAAACACTCCACTGTTAAATTTTGCCATGGTGTCTTCGTCATTCAAACCGATTATCCAGTGGTTTCACATACATACCTATGCTATAAAACAATAATTTTTCATGGAGCATCGCCGTGCATGAACAAGTGCCGCCAATTACCGCCCCACCAACATCAGCGGGCCGCCACAACCTCCATCCAGCCACCAGGCACCTTCATTGCAAATGGCCATTTTAATGTGTCGAAGGCTTTTGAGATGTCGAGCTTGACCATTACAGAGGCACCCTTGAGTGCATGTTGCTTCCTCGCAGTACACTAAACTAGCATAAAGTTGTCATGAATCGATCTCCCACGAATGAATGCACTTTGGTGATCCCCCACAAGCCGCGACAAGTCATCCGTAAGCCCCACCAAAAGGATCTTGTCAAAGATCTTGATGGCCCCGTGCAACAAGCTCACCGGTCAAAAGTCCCGGATCTCCTCCGCATCGTCTTTTTTTGGGATTAGGGTGACAAGAGCCTTATTAATAGCGTGCAATCCCTTCATATCTCCTCTGAAGAAGCAATCTAGTGCCCGCATGAAGTCACTCTTGATGATCCCAACAGCTAGCGTAGGAATGCCCCGTGAACCCATCCGGCCCTGGTGCTTTTGTCTCCGGGCATAGACTTCAACACCCTTGCCACCTCGTCCTCCGAGAAAGGCACCTCAAGGTGCGCCAAATCTAGCTTTAGCAAGCCCAGCATGTCAAAGTTGAGGCTCCTCTTGCTCTGGCTTCGAGTTATGGATGTCATCAAAGTAATGGTCCACCGCCTCAGCAAATTCCCCCTGCCCCGTGATGATTCTGTCATTGCACTGAAGGCTCATAATGGCGTTACACCGCCTCCTATGACTGACATGTTGTTTGAAGAACTGCGTGCTAGCATCCCCTTCCCGAAGCCATGTCATCCGAGACCATTGGCGAGTTGTGGATCTTTATAGCGAGCATAGGCCAAGCAACTTTCTCTTTAGGACCCTCTTCAGTCCGATTTCCTTCTCCGGAAGTTGTCTTGACTCCATTGCCACATCCAGACGAAGAATTAACTCGAGGGCAATGGCTATGGATTTTCACATTCCCAAACCACTTATCGCTCTACCTTTGTAAAGCTTTGGCCGTGGCCCTCGGCTTATTATCTAGCACCATGAATGGATTCCCGTTCAGGGGAACGGATGCCCATGCGGCCTCCACCACATCACAGAATCCCTCCGCCTTCGCCCAGAATGCCTCAAAGCAGAACCGCTTGCCCGTTCGAAAGTCCGTGTTTAGATCCAGTATAAGGGGGCACTGGTCGGACACGGCTGAGAGAAAACACGAGGGGTACAACTCCTCCCAGTCCATCGTAGAGAAAACGTGATCAATCTTCTCAAGGGTGGCGCTTCTACGTTCATTCGACCACATGTACCTTCTGCAGTTGAGATAAACCTCCTTGACCTCTAGGAGATTGAGATTGTTACGGAATAGCACCATCATGTGACGGTTGATAGCAGTGCTATTCTCGTCTTCCGGGTTAAAATCGCCCATGACTGCCCATGGTTCGGCTATTAGCTGACGAATATCCGCTAGCTCATGCATTAACTCCAACTTCTGGGCATCTGGGTTGGGCCCATAGACCCTCGGTCATTCACCAATGCGATGACGACCCAACAGGCTTGACTAGCACGGTGATTGCATTATCCATGTAATGCGGGTTCGAAAGCTGAACCACTAGGGGATTTCAAGCTAGAAGGATCCCTCCACGCGTGCTCGAAGCAGGTAGGTGTAGAAGACTATAGGATGCAACTCAATTGTATTCCATCGGAGTCGGTTACAATATATACAGGATGTGTCTTGCGTGACAAGCCAACTAACCCTACAATATCTCTAGAGATCAATCTATACAAGGCTAGAGATAAGAGGAGAATCAGTCGGAAATAAATACAAAGATATCACATTTCAACACCCCCCGCAGTCGAAGCGTCGGCATCGGCGATGCAAAGACTGAAACGGAACTCCTGGAATGCAGCGGTAGGCAATCCCTTGGTCATGATATCGGCAAACTGTTGGGTGGTCGGTACATGAAGTACACGAAGCTGACCCAACTGAACCTTCTCGCAGACAAAGTGAACATCGAGCTCAATGTGTTTGGTGCGCTTGTGCTGCACCGGATTAGCCGCGAGATAGGTGGCCAACATGTTGTCACAAAAGACCACAGTAGCCTTCGGAAGAGAAATCCGAAGCTCACCAAGAAGATGACGAAGCCAACAAGTCTCCGCAACAACATTGGCGACAGCTCGGTACTCGGCCTCAGCACTCGAACGAGAGACAGTAGGCTGCCGTTTAGAGGACCAGGAGACCAGAGAGTCACCGAAGAAGACACAATAGCCAGACGTGGAGCGGCGAGTGTCTGGACAGCCAGCCCAATCCGCGTCAGTATAAGCAAGGAGCTCAGTCGAGGCGGATGCACGGAGACGAAGACCGTAGGTCGGGGTGCCACGAATGTACCGAAGAATGCGCTTGACCAAAGACCAGTGGACATCACGGGGCGAGTGCATATGCAAGCAAACTTGCTGTACTGCGAACTAAATGTCTGGTCTGGTGAGCGTGAGGTACTGAAGGGCGCCCACAATGCTGCGGTAGAGAGCAGCGTCGGTGGCGGGCTGGCCGGCGGTGGCGGAGAGCTTCGGCTTGGCCTCACCAGGTGTGGCGGCTGGCTTGCAGTTAGTCATGCCGGCACGATCCAGAAGATCAAGAGCATACTGTCCCTGATGCAGAAAGAACCTAGTGGCGTCACGTCGCACATTAATGCCGAGGAAGAAGTGCAACACGCCAAGATCCTTCAGCCGAAACTCAGAACCAAAACGACCAATGATGTCGCGAAGAAGATCCATGCGGGAGGCAGTGATGACAATATCATCAACGTAGAGCAGAAGCATAGCCACATGATCAGCCCGATGCAGCACGAACAGCGACGTGTCAGATGTGGTGCTGCAAAAACCGAGAAGACCAAGGAATCCGGCGATGCGCTGGTACCAGGCGCGCGGGGCCTGTTTGAGGCCATATAATGACCGGGACAACATGCAAACATCATCCGGTCGCTGAGGGTCAACGAACCCAGTCGACTGCTGACAGAGGACTCGCTCCTGAAGATGGCCGTACAAAAAAGCGTTGTTGATGTCGAGATGATGTACGGGCCAGTGGCGAGATGCAGCCAGCTGAAGAACCACACGAATCATGGCGGGTTTAACGACCGGAGAGAAAGTCTCAGAGAAGTCAACACCAGCACGTTGTGCAAATCCTCGGACAACCCAGCGAGCCTTGTACCGATCCAGAGAGCCATCCGGGTGGAGTTTGTGACGAAAAACCCACTTTCCCGAGATGATGTTCGCTCCAGGGGGACGAGGAACAAGGGTCCAAGTCCGGTTGGCGACAAGAGCATCGTACTCAGCACACATAGCGGCGGTCCAATGCAGATCACTCAACGCAGAACGCACCGATCGCGGAACTGGAGAGAGGGTCGTGAAGCTGAGGTTGTGGTAGCGCGGGTTCGGCTGATGCACACCGGCCTTGGCACGCGTCACCATATGATGGTGAGGCGGCATAGGAGGCGGGCGTGGACCGCGGCGCCGAGGCGCCACAACAGCCGGCTCAGATGACGAAGAAGATACTGGCGATGCCACGGGTGTTGATGTCGAGGGCCCGGCCGACGGGGCCGAGAGGGTCGGCTCCTCCAGAGCCGACAGAGAGCCGGGAGGCGCTGGCTCGATCGTAGACGGAGATGAGAGCGTAGATGAGCCCGAAGAGCCCGGCTCCGCCTGAGCCAACGAGGCGCCTGATGGCCCGGCTGGGGTCGCGCCCGACTCCACCAGAGCCGGGAGGCGACGACCCGACGAGGCCTGGGAAACCGGCTCCTCCAGAGCCAAGAGGCGGGGGCCCGGCGTGGCCGGGGAGGCCGACTCCTCCTGAGTCGACGGAGGAAACGCCGAGGGTGTCGAGGCAGCGGGCGACGACGGCGCAGCCGCGCCCGAGCGGCGAGGTGGTGGGAGCACAAGAGCTCCACGAGGCCAGTGAGGAGAGGCGTCCAGAGGTGGCGAGGGACGCGATGCAGCCTGGTGAAACGGAAAAACAACCTCATCAAAATACACGTGCCTAGACATGATCACACGATGGGACTCCGGGTCGTAGCAACGGAAGCCTTTTGTGTTTGGTTGGTAGCCAAGAAAGACACAAGCGATAGAGCGAGGCGCGAGCTTATGTGGTGTTGTGGCGGTGATATTAGGATAACAAAGGCAACCAAAAACATGAAGATCATCGTATGACGGAGGTGACCCGAATAAGAGGTGATGAGGGGTGTAGTTCCAGCGGGGTTTGCAAGGCCGGATGTTAAGGAGAAGAGTAGCTGTGGTGAGAGCATCGGGCCAAAACCGAGCAGGCATGTGTGCATGGAAGAGCAATGCGCGAACACTCTCGTTAAGAGTGCGGAGAACACGTTCGGCACGACCGTTTTGCTGAGATGTGTATGGGCATGTGAGGCGAAAAATGGTGCCATGAGTGGATAAGAGAGTGCGAATGGCGAGGTTATCGAATTCCTTTCCGTTGTCGGTTTGGAGATGAGCAATGGTGCGGTGAAAGTGGGTGGCAACATAGGCATAAAAGGCATGAAGGGAGGAAGCAACGTCGGATTTGCGGCGCAACGGAAAGGTCCAAGTGAAGTGAGAAAAATCATCCAAAATCAAGGTAATATGATAAACCCGAATTACTAGGCACGGGAGATGTCCATACATCACAATGAATAACATCAAAAGGGAAAGTAGCAATGGATGATGAAGTTGAAAACGGCAAACGATCGTGTTTTCCTATGCGACAGGCATGACAAGTGTGTGCTGCCGATTTATTACATGAAAAAGGAAAAGTCTGCAAAACTTTATGAAGAGCGTCGACGCCGGGATGGCCAAGGCAAGCATGCCAGAGAGACACATCGGCGTGGAGTGCGACGGGACCACTGCTTGTCGTTTGGCCACACGGGTAAAGATCGTCGGGGGAATCACATCGGTGCAGAACCTTCCGGGAGTGGGCATCCTTGACAGAAAAACCATGTTTGTCAAACTCAACAGTAACAGGATGTTCACGAGTAAGAGTGCGGACAGAACATAAATTTTTGATTAAGGATGGAGACACAAGTACGTTATTGAGAGGTAGGGAAGATGATGAGAGAGGGAGGGAGGATGCACCGTGGTGGGTGATGGGAAGAGTAGACCCATCACCGACGACGATGCAAGAAGAAAGAGGGTACAGAGAGACACGAGAGAGGATACCCGGGTTCGACGCCATATGAGCAGTGGCGCCTGTGTCCATATACCAGTCCCCGCCGCCGGAGTAGTTGCTTGGGGAAGGGGCGGCATGGAGGGCGGCTAGGAGCGCCGGGTCGTAGGTGTAGCCAGTCGGTGCAGCGCCGTAGGGTGGTGACGCAGCAGCGCCGGGAGCCATGGTCCCGGTGTACGCTGAAGAGCCGCCGTGTCCGGAGCCACCTGGAGCGGCCAAGAGAGCCTGATGAAGGCCCGGGCGAGGGCCAAGTAAGCCCGGAGCAGGTGCCCGCCGAAGAGGCATCGAGTAGGCGTGCACCACCCCCGTCCAGGGGTTGTACCCCGTGAGCCAGGGCGGGGGTGCCGCGGCCTAAGCAGGAGCGGGCGGAGGCGCCTGGCGGGGCTGAGAGCCGCCGTTGCGGCCACGGCCGTCGCGACCTCCCCGCCTCTTCTGGCGGCCCTGGTCAGGGGCGGCGGGCGGCTGTGGAGCCGGCGCGCGGGGAGGCTGCGGGAGGGCGGCGGTTCCCTTGGTGGTGTCGGCATGGAGGGCGGCAAGAGGAGCTTGCCGCGCCGCGTGACGAAGACGCTTTTCCTCCATGCGAAGATACGTGACTGCCTTGGCGTACGTCGGCGTGATGAGTGAGAGGTTGGCGGCGGATTGGCCGAGGTCGGGGTGGAGGCCGCGAAGGAGGTTGGTGAGGAGGACGGAGTCGTCGATGTTCATGCCGACGTCGCGGAGTTCGTCCGCAAGAACCTTCATCCGCGTGCAGTACTCGTCGATCGAGAGATCATTTTGCTGCATGGTGAAAAAATCACCTTGGAGGAAGACACGGAGTTGGAGTTGATTGTCGAGGAAGAGATCGCACAGCCGTGTCCACATAGTGTACGCCGACGGATCGCGGGAGTTCACCATGTTGAAGAGACCTGGAGAGATGGTGAGAAAAAGCCACTTGACGATGCAGGCGTCCACAGCGAGCCACTCGTCGTCGTCCTTCATGTCGCGGTAGTCAACGCTCCCGTCAACATGCTCGATGAGACGGTAGGAGCGGAACAACAGCGCGAAGTACGTGCGCCATGCGTTGTAGGACGGCGAGTCGAGGTCGAGGATGACCGGGACGTGGTCCTTGATGTGGATCTCGTTGAGGCGATCGGAGGTGAACATGGCACCGGAGAAGGAGCCGGCGTCGGATGCAGCAGCTTTGGCCATGGAGACGGAGGGTGGTTAGGGTTTTGGGTGAGAAGGGGAGGGCGGCGGCGGCTACAGGAGGTAGGGGGGAGCGGCGGCGGCCCTTAGGGTTTTGGGAGGGAAGTAGTGGCGGCAGGGGGAAGAGGAGAAGCGGCGGTGGTGGCGGCTACGGGAGATGGGAAGGAAGCGGCGGCGGTGGCTACGGAGGGGTAGCGACGGCGGCGGCAGGAGGAGTTGGTGCGGCGGCGGCTAGGGCTAGGCGCGGCGGCGGAGGGGTGTGGAAGCGAGAGAGGATCACGGTAAAACTGATACCATGTAGAAGACTATAGGATGCAACTCAATTGTATTCCATCGGAGTCGGTTACAATATATACAGGATGTGTCTTGCGTGACAAGCCAACTAACCCTACAATATCTCTAGAGATCAATCTATACAAGGCTAGAGATAAGAGGAGAATCAGTCGGAAATAAATACAAAGATATCACGTTTCAACAGTAGGTAATAGAAAACTCTCAAATGTATTGCACAAACTGTGCGCGACTATAGCCGCGGTTACTACTTCCATTTTCGTCTCCTAGAAACAAACTATGCTAGGATTGGCCGCCGAAACCAGTTGGTAGATTGCACTCCTAGGAGCTGGATCGTTGAGAATATATAGCCGGAGTTAAAACTTCCATTTTCGTCTCCCGACTATATCCTTTAAGTATCATAAGCCACGTGTTTGGCTCAAACACTTGTAACTCTCTAATTACAAGTCCAAGTCTAAATATATGCAAGCCATACACATACTACGTGTTTGATACACACAATTCTAGTCTAGTCTTCTAAAGATGATATAGATGGCTACTAAATCAAAAAGGCTGATAGTCGTGCGCTACGCTGCTGGTGCCGAGCATCTGGCCCAGCAGAAGAAGCCAATCAGGATCGCTGGGCTTCATGTATCCCACGCACTTCCGTTTGTAGTCGTGAATGGGCAACGCTCCATTGGCGTGAAGCGCCTCTTGGTTTGCGAGCAGATAGGTGACAAGCTGAGCCCTGAACCTGCAGAAGCGGTTGGATCGCCGGTTGGCAGCGGTGCCGTAGTACTCGGCAGCTCGCTCGTAGAAGAGGAGCGCGTCCTGGAGGTCGTTACGGTCCAGGTGGAACTCGGCTAGGTCGGAGCAGGCGGTGGCGGCCAGCCTCTGGTCGCCGTGCTTGACGAACAGCGCGAGGGCCTCCTCCAGCGCGAGCTTCATGGCGGCGACGTCCTCCTCTCTTTTCTCCTCGATCTCGCCGTAGCATTTCGCCGAACGGAGCAGCGCCGACCCCGCGCTCAGCTCGCTTCGTCTCTGCAGCAATGTAGAGCGCTCGCTTCCTCTCTGCATCGCACCAATATACAGCGATCATCAGATGGAACTGTCCAAAAAATAACTAACCGCGATGAAGCAGTAAGCAAAGCGAACCAACCCTGAGGGAATAGGCGGCTAACTCGCCGTATGCCTGCACCGCTTTTCTCCCTGCGCAATAAGAGCAAATTAGAGTTATTTGGGGGAATGAGGATGGTATAGTGGAGCAAATTAGTTAGCATGGTAGTACTACGTACAGCTTCCGGCTCGGGTGTACATGTAGGACGCGTCGGCCAAGTCCTTCCAGCCGGCGAAGCTCGTCTCGCTCCGGCTCCGCAACCTGCACCGGGCCATGAGCCGGTCGCCGCACCCCTCCGGACCCTCCCCATCCAGCTCTTCCTCGCACTTGAGGATCACCTTCTTGCACCCCTCGCACAGCACGCTTTTGCTCCCGTCCTGCGCCTTTTCGGCGGCGTCCTCCTCCCCCACGTCGCACCGCGGGATCGGCTTGTAGCCGCGCCGGCGGTTGTAGTAGCGGCGAAACTCGAAAAGCACGCCGCCCTGCACCTTTTCGGTTTCTTCCTCCTCCTCGGCGTCGCACCGCTGGATCGGCTTGTAGCCGTGGCGGCGGTGGTAGTAGCGGCGAAACAGCGACGTTATCGTCCCGACGACGTGGCAGCTCGAGTGGACCATCACGGCGGCGGTGAGCCCAGACTTTCGGCGTTGAGATCGATCGGGTTAGGGTTGGATTGGTTCTGCTGGCGTGGACGGCGGCGTACCAAGTATATATCTGTAGGATGCCTGCCTGCCATCGGACAGAGTTTCGTGCCTGTTTCGGCCACGCGGGCGGGTCCGTGTCCGACACGAAAGACAAAACAAGTCTTCCCACAAACGATGGTACTTTACATACGCGACGCGCGAGCTGAGCTCGCGGGGAAATGCTCGATCAGGATATGCGAGGCGTTCTCGGAGATACGGACTCCCGGCCACTGGCGTGATGCCGATCACCTTCTTCTCCTCTTCTTCTCCCTTCTCGGCCACGGTGCGGCTCAGCCAGCGGCATGGTTCCCGCAGGCCTGGGTGATCTTCTTGTGGCGGCGCGGCTGTTCGCTGCGGGGCGGCGTGCTGGTGCAGCCGTGGCGACGCCCGCTCGGCCCAGATCCGGGTCAAGGTGGTGCGACGGTGGTCTCCTGGTGGTGGCGGCGCTGCCAGTGAGCGTGCTGCAGCGCGGAGGCGGGGGGCTTCGCGGGCCCGTCTGGGCCTGACCGGGGAAGTAGGGGCCTGGTGTGTCCCCGACGGTCGCGTCCGGTCGGTTTCTGCGAGGGCGGCGGAGATTGTTCCCTCCCGCTCAATACGGTGTTGTTGAACCCGGTTTCGCCGTCCCCTATTCTTTCCTCTAGGCCTCGTGCTGGTGACCATAGTGAGGCATAGAGGAGGGCGTTGTCGCCGTGGTGGTGCATGCTGATGGATGGCAAGTTGGGTGGAGCACTACGGATTATCAGGTGGTGTTTTTTTAAGGTCGGAGAAATCCCTATCGGCTTCTCCGGCTCCGACGCAGTGATGCTTGCAGGTGCCGCCTCTCCTTCCTGAATGGCCTCAGGTGTACCCCCTCCCCACTGCCCTCTACGTACCGAGGGAAACCCTATGACTCTGTAACGACCCGAGATCGACGCTCTAGATGCCTTCAAGTTATTTCGTTGTTGCCGCATGATTTATTTGGCTTGTTGCATTTCATCATGGCATCATGTGCATTGCATCCGCATTTTTTTTTTCATAAAACTCGTAATCGATCGTAGTTGCTACTTCACTCTTTTATCTCCGTTGACCTTTTGCCAGACCCCCTTGTATTCGTCGATCTCTCTCAGACCCGCGCGCAAGCGCGTCCGAAACTGCCCCGGACCTGAACTAGCCGGTCATGACCGATGGGTCCGGATCATCCCCAAGCATCCGTAAAATATCTTCGGTTTCTTATTTGGTCTACCTAACCTATTTATCTCGGACCGTCAGATTAAGATCGGAGGGACCACACGACCCCTACTCAAATCCACTAGCTATATAAACAGTCCAACCCTAATTTTTAGGAGACGTGTCCCATCCTCCCCGTCGCCGCCGCCACTCCACCTCCTTCCACCTCGGCATCTCCCCTGTCTCCCTGATCACCTCGATCCAACCTCCTCCCTCCTTGGATCAGCCGCCGCCGCCGCCACCCATCAAATCCATCCATCCACAACGCCACCCACCTCCCTCATTTTCTTCACCGGACCAACCAGCGCCTCCAACTGATCCTCCCAGATCTTGTTCATCCATCGATCCCCTCCACAACCATCGAAGCCTGCGCCTCCTCCTCCCACCTTGGGATCATCACCCGACCAACCCGAGCTCCTCCCGCGCCTCAGCCTGCTTCAACAAACAGGGCCGAAGCCCATGGGTGAGCTGCCCCCAGCGCCTGCACTGTTCGGCCCGTGTAGGTTTTTTTCAGATCTACGAATTTAGTGTTTATGCAGAGAAAACTTGTTTTAGAGATTACATCCTCATGTTCATGCATTTAATAACTCCAGAACCATGCATCATATGTAAATACTTTATATATGTAAAATGCTTAGAATTTCATGTAGTTTCACAATATCCAACTTTCATCCATGCTTAAAATGTTAGACTTGATGTTTGTATTCATTTGCATAAATGACATGTTAAAATGGTTTATTTAATAACTAAATAACCGTAGCTCCGAATTAAATAAACTTTATATGTAAATGGGGTAGAAAAATGCATAGATTAACATGGTGCACTTTATTTTTCTGTTTAAAAACTTTAAAACATGGTTTAAGGCAAAACAGTACCAAAATCGAAAATTGCATATGAGGATTTTTCAGAATTGTTGTTTGTTGTTTTCGGGCAGATTTAAACTTGGCTAAATAGGTAGTTTATTTGTGCTTCACCTCTTGACATGTTTAACAACATTTAATACTGTTGGGTACATGAAGGAAAGCGAACTAAATAATTGATGTGAAGTTTCGTCAATATGCAACTCATTGCATATTGAACTCCACTTAATTTGTAGTATTGTTTGTTGCACTTTGCCCTTCCATGACTCATTAAGCCGAACATGCATCATACTTGGTTGTGCATCATGCCATGCTTATGTGATGGTTGTTTACCATATTGTTTGCTTCTTTCCGGTTGTGTGCTTCTTCTCAATAGTTCTGGTTATGTTGCGATTGTGAGGATCCGTTCGACTACGTTGGTTCGTCTACTTCATGGATTTGGTCTTCTTCCTAGCGGGATTTCAGGCAGGATAACCATTACCTTGGATACCACTACTATCTTTGCTTGCTAGTTGTCTCGATGCTCGCTACCTATCACTTGTTTCTCAAGCCCAAATTGCCATGGTAAGCCTCTAACCTTTTTCATCATCGCAGCAAACCGTTGTTTGACTATGTTACCGCTTTGCTCAGTCCCTCTTATAGCATTGCTAGTTGCAGGTGCAGTTGCAGGTTATTTCATGTTGGGATATGAATGTCATGGGATATCACAATATCTCTTATTTAATTAATACATCTATATACTTGGTAAAGGGTGGAATGATCGGCCTTTGTTGGTGTTTTGTTCCACTCTTGCCGCCTTAGTTTCCGTCATACCGGTGTTATGTTCCTTAATTTTGCGTTCCTAACACGGTCGGGGTTTATGGGCCCCGTCGACAGTTCGCTTTGAATAAAACTCTTCCAGCAAGGCCCAACTTTGGTTTTACCATTTACCTAATAACAACTAAAACTTGCATAGGGACCGGCTAGCACCTGAGGATAATTAATCAACAACCCGGCCCAGTGCTCCTCACGAGTGTTGCTCCAAACTGGGCGATGTCCAGCGTCCCCTGGGCAACCAGGGTCTCAGCCAACCCGACGTCTTGCCCATCCGGTGTGCCCTGAGAACGAGATACGTGCGAGTCCTATCAGGATTTGTCGGTACATCGGGCGGTCTTGCTGGTTTTGTTTTATCATTGTCGAAATGTCTTGTGCGCCAGGATTTCGAGTTTGATCGGGTTGTCCCGAGATGGAGATTTACCTCCGCGGATCGTGAGAGTTTGTGACGGACTAAGTTGGGACACCTGCAGAGTTTAATCTTTTTCAGAGCCGTGCCCGCGGTTATGTGGCAGATTGGAAATTTATAATATCCGGTTGTAGAGAACTTGACACGAGCTCCAAAATAAAATACACCAAACGCGTGCGTAACCGTGATCGTCTCTTTTCGAGTGAGTTCGGGAAGAGAACACAGTGGGATTATGTTTGAGTCATAAGTGTTTGCTGCAACCGGTTAAGCTTAGTGTTTGCTGCAACCTCACTACTTATGCATTCCATACCCGCTAAGCTTTGCTAGTCTTGATACTCATGGTAATGGGATTGCTGAGTCCTCGTGGCTCACAGATTACTACAACAACAGTTGCAGGTACAGGTAATGCGATGATATGACGTGAGAGCGATGCTTGCTTGTTTTGGAGTTCCTCTGCTTCTTCCTCTTCAATCAAGGGATAGGTTCCGGGTTGCAAGCCTGGGATTAGCAGGGTGGATGTCATTCTTCTTTTTCGTTTGATTCCATCCATAGTCGGATCCTGCTCTTCTGTAAGATGATTGCTATGTATTGATGTATTCATGTATTCATGTTGTAGCTTGTGGCGAGTGTAAGCCTTTATCTGGTACTAGTAGACCTGCCCGTGCGTTGCCACGGGCTTTTAAAAAATTGTATTGGTTGCATGTCAAATTTTATACAGATAAAAAGATAGGCAAGAACTTTTTTTTTGGAATAATACGCTTGCAATGTACTTTGATAAAAAAAATGTAATTCGACCCTATACACCTGATGCACAAAATAAAGGTGGTACACAAACATTAAACTCTTTATTCTGCACTGCATTACAAATGATAATAACACTTGAATGCCTTTTTTAATTCTTAAAATCATTTTTCTCATGAAAGCATGTGCATTGTTATTATCCATTAATTAAAAACAACACACGAAGGATTTTTTTCCTTTTATACAAATGTTCCAAGATGTTACAACCAGAAACTTCATCACAAGATGCGATTGGCTAGCAAACTATTACATAATATTGATTTAGGTGCTTGACGATAAAGAGTTTTCCCCGCTTTATATTATAAAGCAGCCATCCAATACAACCAACTCACTGCACACTGGGGCCTGCAGCACAAACAAGCCCAAAATAAAAACGAGAGAAAAAGAAAGAGAAACAAATCCCGACATCGGTAGATCAACGAAACAAAGATGACCGGTAATGATGCACCCTCCGGCGAAGTACCACCGCACTCCTAGCACCCGAAGCGTTGCGTACCGAGCAACACTTTCAAGAAGGAATGCGACGACTATAGCACTGCTGCCCGGACAAGTCCTATGGTTTCCCTCAGTACGCAAAGGACAATGGGGAAGGTGTATACCCGACGCCCTTTAGGAAGGTCCGACGGCGCCTGCAGGCATCACGACATCGATGCCGGATGAGCCCTAGGGATTTCACCGACCCAAACAACCACCACCACCTCGGACGATCTGAAGTGCACCAACCAACCTGCCGCCCACCAGCCTTTGCCACCACGATCACTGAACCAACTCCGTCGTCTCCTGAGGCCACCGACACGAGACCTGGAGGAGGGAAGAGGATCCCAGGGGCTCAGGGGCATACGCAACTCAGCCGATGAGAGGGGACAACCTTCGTCGCTGCCACGAAGCAGACCGGACGTGACGGCAAGGGCCTAGCAGGCCCCTACTGACCCGGCCGGGCCCAAATGGGTCTAGGCAACCCCTACTGCCACACTGCAGCACATCGGCCAACAAAAGCCGCCACCACCCGCACCCCTCAATGCCTCGCCACGACTACCAGGGAGCCACACCGCCGCGCATCGGACCGTCGGCCCCCCCAACCCAGATAGGGCCCAAAAAGGCCTAGATCTGGGCGGAGTGGAGGCCGCTAGCCAGCCGCACCACCACGCGCCCCGCAGCCAACAGTCGCGCCCACGTGCAAATCGCGAGCGGGGAAAGAATGGACCGCCTCCGCCCAAGGAGCACCACCGCCATTAGGAGGCCCCCGCGCCCCCAACGCGCGAGCGGGGAAAGAACGGCCCGCCTCCGCTAGCACCGCATGGGAATGGCTTGGCGGACCACGCCGGTAGCGGCAAGGGAAAAGACGGGGAGGGGATGGAGGAGAGGGGGGATCAGGGATTCGCACGTCGCCCGCAAGGAGGGAGGCGAGCGAGCGAACAGATCGAATCAGTGTAGACGTTTTTCTTAGGTGCTTGAAACCATACAATTTACCATTTAGAAACTATTACAGAAAAACACATCTTCTAGAACATGCTACTCCTACCTCTCTTGTGATAGGTAGACATATCAATCTTTGATAACATACTCCTACCTCTCTTGTGCGTGCGTGCGTGCATGTGCGTGTGTGTGTGGGCGTGTGGGCGTGT
>NC_041383.1:88447884-88463793 GCF_002162155.2 Triticum dicoccoides | reverse complement strand
TGTGTGTGCGTGCGTGCGTGCGTGCGTGCGTGCGTGTGTGTGTGTGTGTGTGTTGTAATACGAGCTATTACATAAAATGAAAGTGAGCAACCAACCCTAATTCAACATAAACTCAGACATTAACATCAAATATAAGGATGAATGACATGCAACATCAATTGCGAATAAGAGGGCTAAAACTTGCCCAGAAAATATACTCCATATATTCCTAAATTTAAGTCTTTTTAGAGATTCTAATACAAACTACATACTTATGTATATAGACATATTTTAGAAACGAACTACATACTTATGTATATAGACACATTTTAGAAAATGTAGATTCACTCGTTTTGCTCCGTATGTTAGTCCGCATTGGAATATGTAAAAAGACTTGTATTTAAGAACGGATGGAGTAAGGCACAACTCACAAGTTTACAACACATTTTTCCTGTGTTAGCATAAAAGTCAAAGAATACATGGTGGGATTGAAGAGAGAAGGTCTATAATATTAGTCTTACCAGTTGTTCATAATTCTATTAGCAAGAGGGAGAGAGAGAATCGGCACCCCCAAATTGTCTTCGTATGTCTTGCTATCCCAAAACCCAGGCCATATGTGACGAGGAAATGGGGTAAGGATGTCTATGGACAGCACGCCACATCAGGCCGAAAAAGGCACAATTTTCTAAAATATTACTCCCTTTGTAAACTATAATATAAGAGCGTTTAGATCACTACGCTCTTGTATTATTTTACGGAAGGAGTACAAGGCACCCCAAAGATATTGATGGTATGAATTGCTACGAACTTTAATGCTTAATACAATCAACCAAAAAGCTACCAACGTGCTTCTCCATTTTGAGGCAGTCCACCTATTGAGGACTTCTTGATTAAAACCTGCAATCGTTCAAGATAGCCTGCAAAACAGGAGTTTTATGTCAGTAAATAATGTAAAAATAATAATTTCAGTTGAGTTGAAAGGCTTAAATTGAAAACCAATAAATATATGCAGGCTTATTTCATACTGCTATTTTAATGAGCACCAATAACCTCCTAGTCAACATCATAATATATCATCCAAAATCATATTAACAATTTTGAGCCAACTTTATACTACTTATGAATATAAATAATATAATTAATTAACAAACATTGGATTGTAACAAACGTGAAAAACACTTCATGTTTCAAGAAATAAGAATAAGTTGTTTAGTTCATCATCGTTACATGTATAAATGGCGAAAACACGCTATGAATAAGCGAAAAAACAAATAAGGATAGAGAGTTGTTAAGTTCATCAAATTGTTTATTTGCTTTAATGTAGAAATAAGGCAACATCCCCGGTAAAAGAATAATTTTATCGACAAACAAATTCCCACCAGTTCTTAAAAAATGGCTATGTGGTTGACTTTGAAGGCATTTCATAACATGTATATTATTTTTTTGAGGATGACTACCTAAAAAAGGACCAAACACATCACTTGGTACATTCAGATAGAATCAGCGAACGAAGCTCCTCGGGCACGTCCGCAATTATCAGTGAGTCCTCATGTCGTCTACCTCTGGCAGCCAAGCTCATGTGCTAGACAGTTTTGTTCCCTTTTGATGGCCTTGGCCTGAACTGAAGTGAAGATCCGGCTTGTGTTTTTTATCTCACTGACAACCCAGAAAACAATCCGATCGGCTTGATCTGGCTTGTCCCAATTCATTTGCAATCATTTTGATGTGAGTCTCAATGATCAGCGGGCCTTGGTACAGTCACAACAGCGATACCAGACCCATCAGGATAGCTTGCCCCTCTGCCTCTTCAACTGATCTGCATTTATTCATCAATTTACTCGCCGAGAAGACAACATGCCCCATATGATCCCGTGCGATCGCGCCAGCCTAGGCTTGGCCCGTGCCTGACAAGAAGGCAGCATCAGTGTTCAGTTTTACAACACCTTCAGGCGGCTCTTTCCACTGGGCATTTGGCTCGGCGTTCGGCTGATTCCTAGGTGTGATGTGTCTGCATAAATGCAGACAGGGACCAGCAACTCTTGTTTCCCTGTCCAACAACAGATAGCGACAAATTGCTGATTTCCTCCTCATACTGCACAAGGAACATCACCGATCTCGAAATGGTTTCTTTGCCATCACTGTGGATACAGTTATCTTGTAGAAACCAGGCTCTCCATAACAACAACAGATTTTTCTTTCTTATCTCTGAATCATACTTGTCCAGTAGGATTTGTAGCCAGTCTGTTCCAGTGTACCAGAACTCCTTTTCTTCTGGAAGCCTCCACTCTTTCCTCATGACAAATCTCAACGCCTTACTTTTTGTGCATGATATAACAACATGATATTCATCTTCCTCCCCGTTCCCACATATGTCACACACACTATCTTGAACAATAGTATGCCTGCATAACATGTATATTTGCCTCAACATCAGAATGGATGGTAGAATTACATAAGAGCAGTTTGTCCATTTCAGAGATACAACTTTCTGAAGGAACTGTGCAATGATTCCCACAAAAATATAGCGTCTGATACTGGGAAATGTAATAGCACACTAAGTCATAATTCTGAATGCTTAGGAATCTGGAGAGTGTTATTTCTTCGAAAAAATGGACAAAGCAAATGAGCATGGTCCAATGCAGGTTCTGCAACTTCTGTTTTACGTGTGTTTTTATAAATAATTTATCGGAAACACAAAGGAAGACAATATGTTTGAGTAGGTAACAATATGTTTTAGAAGATGATGGCTTCCTAATATTTAAGCACATAACTTAAATTTCCTGAACCGTGGGAGATGGATCGGAGGTACAGTAGAAGAATGAACAAATAGATTTTATTTCTATTTTCCACAACCTACATGTACAACAATGAGAAGTTCCTCGAGAACCAAGCTTACAACAGTGAATAAGAGGGGAAAGCAATATGGCAATTTAATGTCTCATCGACCCTGCAAGTTGGCAGCATCCCAAGTGATGATCAATTTTAAACATAATCTTTAACTGCAAGAATGACTGCACTACAATTCTATTGTTAAAGATACATTCCTAACACGTGAAGAAGAGAGGGAAAAGCAATATGGCAATTTAATGTCCCATCGACCCTGCAAGTTGGCAGCATCCCAAGTAATTACCGATTTTAAACATAATACAATAATGTGTACAATACAATTCATCATTTCTTTATTCTAGGCATTTTTTACTCACTCCGTCCCAGTTAGCATCTCAAACAGTGAATAAGAGAGACACTCCAAGTTTTATGTTACCATCTAATTAAACAATAGTAGTATAGTAATAAACTGTGAACCTGAGAAACGGTTAGGAGCCGGAGAGGTACCTGGAGGGAGGAGGCCGGAGAGTCCTGGAGGTCATCAACATGCGGGTATTATGCGATCGTGGAATTGCTGGTGCCACGACGACGAGCAACATTTCCCCATCGCAGAGCCGTCATCGCCACCACTGGCCTCCTCCGACTGATTGCGTTGCCAACGTCGCATCAGGTCGTGATACTGAGGAAAATGGGAGATGGCGGTCGGGTGTGGGTGTGGGTCTAGGGATACAAAGCAACCCTCCCAACTGTTATTGTGTTTTTGTGCTTCACAAATCAAATCATAATGTCACCGTTATGACCATGCTAGAAAATCAACTTACTGGGAAATTTATTTGAATAAACAACTAAAGTACAAATGTACTTAAAATAACAGTTTTGATCAAATTCACTAAAAAATACCATGCACCAAATAACTATGTATATTATACAAGGTCAAGGCTGATTCGAGTAAGGCTGTTACCTAGTAGTATGACAATTATAACCACTTGCAAACTCTACAAGCGAGAGACAGTGTTACTTGCAGGAGCCCAAGTGTGAGACTTTTTCAGGTAACTCCATGTATATGTGTGCAGTAATTTGCACAAGAACGTAACATCACTCTATATGCAATATGATTTCAGAGTGAAACATATGATTATTTGCTATTGGACCAACCAAGTGTGGTTTCAACTCCACATGAGAAATACCATGTAGGAACTGAAACATACATCCGAGCATACAAAACCAAAAAGTCAAGCAAGAATTTGATAGGGCATCTAAGGCACGATAACATTCAGTCACGTTGGTATGCAGTGTTGGTAGAGCGAAATGTATCAATGCCATGATAACATCCACATGTCCACCGTCATGACTCCCCGGCTCCTCCTCTCAACCACGCGCCTCTGCCAGCAGCGGCGCCCGCAAGAATACCCTGTGTGGTCATTAGAAATCTGTGGGGTCTCCCTTAACCTATTCAGCAAGCTACCATCGACCTTATTGAAGTCCATAAGACAAAGAGACGAACATCTTGACATTATGTACTGACACAACTCCATAGATGATATATACTAACACTCGCATCATTTGACATTATGTGTAGTCAGTACGAGTGTATGAAAGTACAAAAGAACAAGCTACGACATTTTAGACCAGAGATTACATCAATTTTAAGTTAGCATGGCAATATGGCAAATGCCTAGCAATATATGATTGTTATTTTCCATCACAAGATCATAAACAACTTGAAAAAAAGCTTACCCTATATCAAGTGCTAGGAGTGTCAATATAAGAGCTCTCTTTCCCTACGTACATCTAGTGAGAAAATTCTTTGATAGGCTAAATAATTAGCTCCCCCATCCATGTACTACACAACTATCAACTGCCACAAAATGGAAAAAAAGGAGCCACCTAAGAATGATGAGGTAGCACCTCAGGAAATTACAAGGAGTGACTAAATTAAGATCCATAAGGTAAGCCACAAGCCTTGATGTAGAATCTGAACAATAGTGAGCAAAGAACGAGTCAAAAAGATACTCACGGTGAGGTGAAACAGTAAAAGCAAATACAACATGAGAGTTAGTTACTAAACAAGGATCAGAGGAAATAGAAAAAAGGTGTTCTTTTTATCAACACCAAAGAACCAAAAAACTTTGTGACTATATTTGTCATCCTGAGTGAGCTTAAAATAGGTATTGTGATAAACACAAGGTTTTGGTTTATGAAATAAGTATGGATGGAGAAGGAGATTGTTGGAGAGAGCTTCAGGTATAGCCAGAAATGCACGCATCCAGAGAGTGGTTTTCTGCATATGTAGATTGAGTCCAGAACATGGATCTGGGGTCAAGCCATTTGAGTACGAAAATTTGGAGTTCAGAACTGAAATATGGGGATTCAGATTTACTCAGGGTAGGAGGGTATGTGTGGGCTGTGCTATATCGACATACACCAGATGATGAAAAATCATATGTCTGGACAAAAATGCACTATAATGTCATCTTAGAATCAATATGGATTCTACCAAAGAATTTAATAAACATGGTCACCAGAAAAATGAACTTTACCTTGCCGGAAGAAAGAGAGACTCGAGGGAACTCATCAGTCAATGAGCTGCAAGTCATCTTCTCCACAGGGAAGAGAGGAAGGAGTGCTTCTCGCCGACCTCTCATAATCCTTGCCAACCATCTCACTGTCGCCATCATCCACCAGCATACCACGCCGATTGCGGCACCTCATGTTGTCATGCACGTAGCGGCAGACCTAGCAGCATAGATCAAAGAGTATTATATAAAACTGTAGCAATTCATATCTAAACCATTATTTTTCAATCACACACACATATACCCAAATGGAATCGATAACAAACTTACAAAATATAGCTGACACCACTAATGTAGTAGGCTACTCAATGCCACAATAAACAAAACCAATCAACCAGGTACTCAAGTAGCATTATTTACAATAGTAGTCACTTTAGATTCAAAAGGTGCAGACATAATGGACAAGCTTAATATCTAGTCTTTCTTGTAGTCTAACCTCACCCGACATTGATGCTAGATAGATGGAATTGCACGTATTTAAACTTGGTTCTCCTAGTATCGAAAATCTCCACATGCATCAACCAATTAATCAGTGGCAAAAAGGAGCTTTCGATGGAAGAGAAAGAAATAAAAACCCTGCAGAAAATTGACTGTTGGCAGCAGTGGACGGGAACGACCAACAATAAAACAGCAGAAGCTTGTGTAGTTAGCCTGTGTACCATGACCTGGCTCATCGTAATACCATGACCTAGCTAGTTAATTGTCCGTCGCCGATGCTCCCAAATCCTCACGATACACACAAGGAACATCAGGCCATATGCACTCCTCACGATACCTTGGTCTCTTGACCTTCGAGTTCATCAAAGGAAGGTAGTCTGACAAGCAACTTCATCAGATCAGGTTCAGCCTTTCAGGTACCTAATAAGAAATAAAAACAGATTCGTTAGGTGGCAACTTGAATACCAACGATGACTGGATCGACACCATGGCGCCTGCAGCCGCCTCTCTTCGCCAAAGAGCAAATCCCCGCCGAGAAGGCCGAGCCGTGCGGAACCGACCGTGAGAAGTGGCGAGAAGGGGAGAGATCGAAGGACCGGAGGTAGCGGTGGTTTCCACAGGCGACCTTGTCCTCGGTGGCAGCGGTGGCTCCCCTGTACTCGGCTCGGATTAGAGACGGGGGTGGTTGGAGACGGCGGGCCGATGCGCTCAACGGCGAGATCCGGAAGGCAACGTGCGGTGGAGGGAGGGGAAGGAGGCGGCCGCACCACGGATGAATGCTCTATTCCTGAATCGTAAAACTTGTAGTAATAAATGAGATAAGAGTACATGATCATCAATTCTAAAGCTGCCGTCTTGCTCACAACCTTGGATTTCTTGGTGAACTCTATACATCCACTACAAGACAGTGTCTAGTTTCAGTTATCTGAACATGAGCACTGAATTGATTCAGGCAAGATACGATTGTCAAGAAAAAAAGATAGTAAAGACTGTTCTAAGTTTCTCTCACAGTAGCATGAGGTTCTTAACTGTGCACTTTGCCTGAAGCTGAAACAAAGTTGCAAGATAGGAGTACATTTTTTTTCCTAATCCTGGATATTGATAAACACTGCATGAGATAATCCTGAATCTTACAACTTGTAATGATCAATGAGACAAGAGTACTTGATCCTTAACTTTTAACCTATCATCTTGATCATAACCTTGGATTTCTCGGTGAACTCTATACATCTATCATTTTATATTACCAACAAACACCTAATCCCGACAGTTACTGTAGAAAATAATATACAGTAAATGGTAACTGTACGAACACCTAATTCTGAAAGATACAACTTGTAATGATGAATGAGATAAGAGTACTCAATCCTCGTCTTGGTAAAAACCATAGATTTATCAGTGAACTTCATTTGTCTGTCGGTACAGTATGTAATACTAACAAAGACTACACACAACAGCGCCTAATTCAGTTATCTGAATAATGTCTACTGATTTCATTCAGGCAAGCAACAACCAACTAAGTTATGACAAATAAATTCAATCTACAAATTTACAGCAAAAGGTTCAAACATTTGTTCAAGGAAATGAATGCAACCTCGGAGTTTAGCAGGAAACGAAATATAACATCACACACTGTGATTCTTTAACATGGTTCTCCTCTCAGTACACGTATAGATCAATCAAAAAGGCATTTTGATTGATTCATGTGCCTGCTAACATGCAGACTGCTTGCCTACAGAGACAAGATGGGGGTGAGAGAGAAGGAGGGAGAGGGATATGGCTTACCACCTACAGCAGGGAGGAGGAAGAACCTACAGCAGCAGCAGCTTCTCCTTGGCCGGGCCCCTTCACGCAAGCAGAGCAGATCGGAGGGAGCAAACTGACTGCATATATAGACCACACACACGAATCAGATGTGGAGATGAAGAAGGCGAGAAGAAGAGAAGGGATTCATGGCATACCCTTGCGGACGTTGCCGCTCTTGCTCTCGGAGGAGAGGAAGATGCTGCGGATCCTGAGCTCGGTCACCATGGCCGCCCGCGGGCTAGGGTTTTGGGCGCGAGCAGGGAGGGATGGATGGGTGTGGAGGTGGAAGGAGGAGGGCGCGGTGGTGGCGGCGGTGGTGGTGGGAGGAGGAGGACTCCTCTGCCGCTGCGTCGTCGTGGTGGCGCCGATGCGGGAACGCCGGTGCGGATCTGGTCATGGCCGGCGGCTGGGATGTAGGTGGTCGGCGCGGTGAAGTAGGTGGTCGGCATCCGGTGGAGGGAGGCGACCGGCTATGAGGGGCGGGAGGTGGCCGGCGATGGGGGAGGGAGGCAGCCAATGCACCGGCGGCGGCGGATGCTCGTGCAGGAGGGAGGGTGAGATGCGTGAATCGGGTAGGGATCGTGGAGGGGCGTGCGGGGATGGTTTTCTCTGCACTGTAAAACTAGTGGGAGGGGGACGAATAAAAATCGGAAAAAAAACCGGCGAAAAAACCCAACGAAAATAGGAGGTGGGAGCAGGGGAATTGGGAGGTGGGAGGGAGGACGAAAATAAACCAGGAGAGGTGGGACGAAAATAAAACCCGAAACGCGACCTACCAACTGAGACATGAGGAGTAGAGATTTTATCTATTCAGTACATGGTATGTTGTAATGATATACACCTTGCTATGTGTTGGGGAACGTAGTAATTCAAAAAATTCCTACGATCATGCAAGATCTATCTAGGAGATGCATAGCAACGAGAGGGGAGAGTGTGTCTACGTACCCTCGTAGACCGAAAGCGGAAGCGTTTAGTAATGCGGTTGATGTAGTCGAACGTCTTCACGATCCAACCGATCCAAGTACCGAACGTACGGCACCTCAGTGTTCAGCACACGTTCAGCACGATGACGTCCCTCGAGCTCTTGATCCAGTTGAGGATGAGGGAGTGTTTTGTCAGCACGATGGCGTGGCGACGGTGATGATGAAGTTACCGGTGCAGGGCTTCGCCTAAGGACTACGACGATATGACCGAGGTGTGTAACTATGGAGGGGGGCACCACACACGGCTAAGACAAATCTTGGAGTGCCTTTGGGGTGCCCCTGCCCACGTATATAAAGGAGGGAGGGAGAGAGGCCGCCCCCTAGGGGCGCGCCAAGAGTATGGAGTCCTACTAGGACTTCCAAGTCCTAGTAGGAATCCCTTTCCTTTTTAGAGTAGGAGAGAAGGAAAGAGGAAAAGAGAGAGGGAGTAGGACAGGGCAAGGGGGGCGCTGCCACCTCCCCTTTGGCCTGCCACCTCTTTTCCCGTATGGGCCAATAAGGCCCATTACTCCTCACGGTGAATTCCCATTGTTGGGGAACGTGGTAATTTCAAAAAATTTCCTACGATCACACAAGATCTATCTATATGATGCATAGCAACGAGAGGGGAGAGTATGTGCACGTACCCTCGTAGAACGAAAGCGGAAGCGTTATGACAACGCAGTTGATGTAGTCGTACGTCTTCACGATCCGACTGATCTTAGCACCGAACGTACGACACCTCCGCGATCAGCACACGTTCAGATCAGGGACGTCCCTCGTACTCTTGATCCAATTGAGGCCGAGGGAGAGTTTCGTCAGCACCACGGCGTGGTGACAGTGATGATGAAGTAACCGACGTAGGGCTTCGCCTAAGCACTACGACGATATGACCGAGGTGTGTAACTGTGGAGGGGGGCACCACAGACGGCTAAACAATGTCAACTTGTGTGTCCTAGGGTTCCCCCTGCCCCCGTATATAAAGGAGCAAGGGGGAGGCCGGCCGGCCCTATAGGGCGTGCCAAGGGGGGAGGAATCCTCGTCCTGGTAGGAGTATGGCTCCCCCCTTTCCTAGTCCTACTAGGAGAAGAAGGAAGGAGGGGAGAGGAGAAGGAAGGAGGGGGCGCCGGCCGTCCCCCTAGTCCAATTCGGACTAGGCCCTTGGGGGGCGCGCGGCCAGCCCCTGACCGCCCCTCTCTCTCTCCCTTAGGCCCACTAAGGCCCATTACTTCTTCGGTGGTTCCCATAACCCTTCCGGCACTCCAGTTATATCAGAAACTTCTCCGGAACACTTCTACTGTCTGAATATAGTCATCCAATATATCAATCTTTATGTCTTGACCATTTCGAGACTCCTCGTCATGTCCGTGATCACATCCGGGACTCCGAACAATCTTCGGTACAACATATCACATAAACTCATAATACCAATCGTCATCGAACGTTAAGCGTGCGGACCCTACAGGTTCGAGAACTATGTAGAGATGACCGAGACACGTCTCCGGTCAATAACCAATAGCGGAACCTAGATGCTCATATTGGTTCCTACATATTTTACGAAGATCTTTATCGATCAAACCGCATAATAACATATGTTGTTCCCTTTGTCATCGGTATGTTACTTGCTCGAGATTCGATCGTCCATATCTCAATACCTAGTTCAATCTCGTTACCGACAAGTCTCTTTACTCATTCCGTAATACTTCATCCCGCAACTAACTCATTAGTTACAATGCTTGCAAGGCTTATAGTGATGAGTATTACTGAGAGGGCCCAGAGATACCTCTCCGAAACACGGAGTGACAAATCCTAATCTTGATCTATGACAATCCAACAAACACCTTCAGAGACACTTGTAGAGCACCTTTATAATCACCCTTTTACGTTGTGACATTTGTTATCACACAAAGTGTTCCTCCGGTATTCAGGAGTTGCATAATCTCATAGTCTAAGGAACTTGTATAAGTCATGAAGAAAGCAGTAGCAATGAAACTAACACGATCATAATTCTAAGCTAACGGATGGGTCATGTCCATCAAATCATTCTCCTAATGATGTGATTCCGTTCATCAAATGACAACACATGTGTATGGTTAGGAAACTTAACCATCTTTGATTAACGAGCTAGTCAAGTAGAGGCATACTAGGGACTATATGTTTTGTCTATGTATTCACACATGTACTTAGTTTCTGGTTAATACAATTCTAGCATGAATAATAAACATTTATCATGAATTAAGGAAATAACTAATAACTTTATTATTGCCTCTAGGGCATATTTCCTTCAGTCTCCCACTTGCACTAGAGTCAATAATCTAGATTACATAGTAATGATTCTGACACCCATGGAGCTTTGGTGCTGATCATGTTTTGCTCGTGAGGGAGGCTTAGTCAACGGGTCTGCAACATTCAGATCCGTGTGTATCTTGAAAATCTCTATGTCCCCTTCCGACACTTGATGACAGATGGAATTGAAGCGTCTCTTGATGTGCTTGGTTCTCTTGTGAAATCTGGATTCTTTTGCCAAGGCAATTGCACCAGTATTGTCACAAAAGATTTTCATTGGACCCGATGCACTAGGTATGACACCTAGATCGGATATGAACTCCTTCATTCGCTGATTCCGAAGCAGCAATGTACTCCGCTTCACACGTAGACCCCGCCACGACGGTCTGCTTGGAACTGCACCAACCGACAGCTCCTCCATTCAATAAAAATACGTATCCGGTTTGCGACTTAGAGTCATCCAGATCAGTGTCAAAGCTTGCATAGATGTAACCATTTACGACGAGCTCTTTTTCACCTCCATAAATGAGAAACATATCCTTAGTCCTTTTCAGGTATTTCAGGATGTTCTTGACCGCTATCCAGTGCTCCACTCCGGGATTACTTTGGTACCTCCCTGCTATTCTTATAGCAAGACATACATCAGGTCTGGTACACAACATTGCATACATGATAGAACCTATGGTTGAAGCATAGGGAATGACTTTCATTTTCTCTCTATCTTCTGCGGTGGTCGGGCTTTGAGTCCGACTCAACTTCACACCTTCTAACACAGGCAAGAACCCTTTGTTTGACAGATCCATTTTGAACTTCTTCAAAACTTTATGAAGGTATGTGCTTTGTGAAAGTCCAATTAAGCGACTTGATCTATCTCTATAGATCTTGATGCCCAATATGTAAGCAGCTTCTCCAAGGTCTTTCATAAAAAAACTCTTATTTAGGTATCTTTATGCAATCCAGAAATTCTATATCATTTCCAATCAACAATATGTCATCTACATATAAGATCAGAAATGCTACAGAGCTCCCACTCACTTTCTTGTAAATACAAGCTTCTCCAAAAGTTTGTATAAAACCATATGCTTTGATCACACTATCAAAGCTTTTATTCCAACTCCGAGAGGCTTGCACCAGTCCATAAATGGATCGCTGGAGCTTGCACACTTTGCTAGCACCCTTAGGATCGACAAAACCTTCCGATTGCATCATATATAACTCTTCTTCCAGAAATCCATTCAGGAATGCCGTTTTGACATCCATTTGCCAAATTTCATTATCATAAAATGCAACACTTGCTAACATGATTCAGACAAACTTAAGCATCGCTACGGGTGAGAAAGTCTCATCATAGTCAACTCCTTGAACTTGTCAAAAACCTTTCGCAACAAGTTGAGCTTTGTAAACAGTAACATTACCGTCTGCGTCGGTCTTCTTGTTAAAGATCCAATTATTTTCTATGGCTTGCCGATCATCGGGCAAGTCCACCAAAGTCCACACTTTCTTCTCATACATGGATCCCATCTCAGATTTCATGTCCTCAAGCCATTTCACGGAATCTGGGCTCATCATCGCTTCCTCATAGTTCGTAGGTTCATCATGGTCTAGTAACATGACTTCCAAAACAGTATTATCATACCACTCTGGTGCAGGTCTTACTCTGGAAGACCTACGAGGTTCGGTAGCAACTTGATCTGAAGCTTCATGATCATCATCATTAGGTTCCTCACTAATTGGTGTAGGAATCACAGGAACTAATTTCTGCGATGAATTACTTTCCAATAAGGGAGCAGGTACAGTTACCTCATCAAGTTCTACTTTCCTCCCACTCACTTCTTTCGAGAGAAACTCCTTCTCTAGAAAGGATCCATTCTTAGCAACAAAGATGTTGCCTTCGGATCTGTGATAGACGGTGTACCCAACAGTTTCTTTTGGGTATCCTATAAAGACGACTTCTCCGATTTGGGTTCGAGCTTATCAGGTTTAAGCTTTTTCACATATGCATCGCAGCCCCAAACTTTACGAAATGACAACTTTGGTTTCTTGCCAAACCACAGTTCATAAGGCGTCATCTTAATGGATTTAGACGCTGCCCTATTTAAAGTGAATGCAGCCGTCTCTAAAGCATAACCCTAAACGATAGCGGTAAATTAGTAAAAGACATCATAGATCGCACCATATCTAATAAAGTACGGTTATGACGTTCGGACACACCATTTTGCTGTGGTGTTCCAGGTGGCGTTAATTGTTAAACTATCCATGTTGTTTCAAATGAAGACCAAACTCGTAACTCAAATATTCTACTCCACGATCAGATCATAGAAACTTTATTTTCTTGATATGATGATTTTCCACTTCACTCTGAAATTATTTGAACTTTTCAAATGTTTCAGACTTATGCTTCATTAAGTAGATATCACCATATCTGCTCAAGTCATCTGTGAAGCTAAGAAAATAACGATACCCACCACAAGCATCAATACTCATTGGACCACATACATCGGTATGTATTATTTCCAACAAGTCGGTAGCTCATTCCATTGTTCCGGAGAATGGAGTTTTAGTCATCTTGCCCATAAGGCACGGTCCGCAAGCACCAAGTGAATCATAATCAAGTGATTTTAAAAGTCTATCAACATGGAGTTTCTTCATGCGCTTTACACCGATATGACCCAAACGGCGGTGCCACAAATAAGTTGCACTATCATTATTAAACTTCAATCTTTTGGCTTCAACACTATGAATATGTGTATCACTACTATTTGAGATTTAACAGAAATAGACCACTCAGCAGGGGTGCATGACCATAAAAGATATTACTCATATAAATAGAACAACCATTATTCTCTGATTTAAATAAATAACTGTCTCACATTAAACAAGATCCAGATATAATGTTCATGCTCAACGCTGGCACCAAATAACAATTATTCAGGTCTAAACTAATCCTGATGGTAGATGTAGAGGTAGCGTGCCGACCACGATAACATCGACTTTGGAACATTTTCCCACGCGCATCGTCACCTCGTCCTTAGACAATCTTCGCTTAATCCGTAGCCCCTGTTTCGAGTTGCAAATATGAGCAACAGAACCAGTATCAAATACCCAGGTGCTACTGCGAGCATTAGTTAAGTACACATCAATAACATGTATATCAAATATACCTTTCATTTTGCCATCCTTCTTATCCGCCAAATACTTGGGGCAGTTCGGCTTCTAGTGACCAGTCCCTTTGCAGTGGAAGCACTCAGTTTCAGGCTCAGGTCCAGACTTGGGTTTCTTCTCATGAGCAGCAACCTTTTTGTTGTTCTTCTTGAAGTTCCCTTTCTTCCCTTTGCCCTTTTTCTTGAAACTAGTGTTGTCGGGGATATACCCCGCGGTATGAACCGGGAAGAAGTATAACCCGGCCGGGCTTGGCGGTTTACTTGAGACCCGGTGGACACTTGGCGATTCACTGGCGACCCGCCCTGACCAGACGGTTTACAAGCAACCTGCCTGAACATTATGACGCACTGGTAACCCGGGGGGCGACGGACAGATGACAAGGCCCAAGGCCCACAAGGCCGATTTATGTTAATGATGGGCCGGTTTAAGAGGAAATGCATGAGGAATATTTACCTTACAAGGAGTTAAGACCCGGACTTGTATCCGGTTTGTATTAGAAGGTAGACTAGTCCTAATCCTAATAGGACTCCACATGTAACCCGCCCCTCTAATCCTATGAGGGGCCCCGGAAAACAAGGAGGGGAAGGGCACCCCAAGAGGGGGGGGGGGAAATAATTGATAAGGCCAAACACAACTAGAGGAGAGCCGGTTTACGGCGACTCCCTCATGAGCATAATGAGACCTAGCCACAAACAGCATGTAGGGCTATTACCGGATGATGTTTCCCGGGGCCCGAAGCTGTTTAAATCCTTGTCTTGTGTTGCGTCTCTCGATTCCGATCGACCCCTCTCAAGCTACCACATAGATGCGTTGGCCTCATGACTAAGTTCTCACACTAGGACATCTGCCGTGACAATTCCACGATAGTTGGCGCCCACCATGGGGCCTGCGCACGGTGGTGATGAGTTCTTGGAGGGATCTCTTCCGGGATCGAGAAGATCATGATGTGCTGGATGAAAGAGAACTAGTGCAGAAATACACATCGTCTCCACGGTAAGCAGTCGGAGCAATATACGAGATTAAAGATTAAAGAAATTAGGGTTCTACATTCTGTGCGCGGCCAACGCGAGACGATCAGTCCAAACCGACGGGAGATTGGTTTCGCCGAATCTGTAAGTTGTCAAGTCACAGTTTCCATCGAAACGGACAAAGGTTTTCCACTCTCTGATCCGCCAAGTTGTGTAAGTTGCTGCGGCTAGATTACAGGCTCAAGTCCAGAGGCTGTTTAGTACTGCTAGTCCACGTGGATACAAAGATAAATCAAGTGGAGATCAAAATGAGTACTAGTACTGCGATGAGTACCGGCCAATTACATGCGGAGATCGGCTGAGGACTAGCAGGAAACAATTGAATAGAATATCTGTCTCAATCATTGGGAAAGCTGCAACTAGAGAGATTATAAAGTCCAGAAGCTAATCCAAAAGCTAAAAGACGTTTCCATTAACCATCATACTACCACTGCTTGATGAGCACATGGATCAAAGCTGCATTATATAAAACAGCACTACCATGTTAAAATCGGAGTTCTACTTCCTACGGGTAGGCAATGGTCATGGTAGGCGCTTGGATAAAAAAGGGGGTCCACAATCCAGAGGAAAAACGGCCTGGAATTAGCAATCTGATGTCAACCCGCAACTCCCCTGGCGGCCTCCGTCTAGGGTTTTAGTTTTCCTCCGGTGGCGACACCGTGAGGCCGATCCGGACTCTACCACCACGCCCAATCCTTCCCGTCATGGTTCTCGGGCTGATCAAGGGGATAGCCTCACTATCTACCCGACCTTGGTTCCTGCTTTGGGTTGTTAGTGCGCGGCGGCGGAAGCACGAAGCCTTTTAGGGTTTGGCCATGGCGGCAAGTGGATCGCAATCATCAGCGG
>NC_041383.1:88441920-88447530 GCF_002162155.2 Triticum dicoccoides | reverse complement strand
GGGGGGAAGGGGGGAGCCGATCGGGGTCGAGGATATGATCATGAAACTGAACCTGCAAGAGTGGGAGGAGGACGATCTGGATTTCGATGAGGAGTTCACGGATGAGATTGAAGAGGCGGAGTTCATGGCGCTGGCAACGGTGCATACAGATAAGCCCTTCGGTAGGAGTTCTTTCTATGAGACAATGATACTTGCATGGAGCTTAGCACAGGGAGTTAACTTTAAACCTCTGGGCGAAAACCTATTCTCCCTAACAGTTAATTGCATGGGAGATTGGAAGAGGGTGACATAGGATGGCCCTTAGCTATTTCGAGACCATGGTGTGCTCATTGAGAAGTATGATGGATATTCTAGATATGATGAAGTTGTGCTGGATAAACTTGCAGTTTGGATACAGATCGTGGATCTTCCTCCACTCTACAGGAAGGAAAACGTGATGCGATCGCTGGCAAAGAAAGTAGGGATTGTGGAGAAGATAATGCTAAACCCTAGATGGGGTGAGGGAAGGATTGTGAGGATAAAAGTTAAACTTGACATCCATGAGCCTCTGATGCGATATGTCTCTATCACAAAAGATAAGAAGAAGGTATACTACTCGGTCCTGTACGAGAAGATGCCGGTATTCTGCTACATGTGCGGTCATGTGGGCCACACCTACCTTGAGCATGGTAATGGGAAGCATGATCCGAGGACCATGGAGTGGGGCGAGTTCATACATGCACCACGGCCAGGAGAAAGAAGGCAAATAGGTCAAGGGTCGCAGGGATGGAAGAAGGACAGGGGAACTGTGGGGGGTAGGGGAAGAACGAATGCCTCAGATGATGATGATCTGCAGGACACCGGTACCAGCCCTATAAAACCTATAAGTGGGGGGAGGGGAGCTGAGGTGAGACCCTCCAGCAGGAAAAGGCTTGCTTTTGATGACAAGAACCCAGATCCGGCAGCTGAAAAGGAGGGGCCCTTAGCACAGGAGCTCCCAGTTGATATGTCAACCGCGATGATACACTACAAGAAATATGTCAACTTGTGACCTTGACTATTGGTCACTGAAAGGTCATTGTTTTCCATTTGCGACCTTTTTTGTGACCAAAAACAGAAGGTCAAAAGCTGGCCGTCGTAAACTGACATTCACGACCTTCTCTGTGAGAAGGTCGTAGACCTTTATGACCAAAATATGCCTACTATTTCTTTTTGATCACTAGCTGTCTGCCCAAGCCACGTTGGATCCGACGTGGCAATCTGACGTGGCAAAATTACGACCAATTGAAAAGGTCAAAAATTAGAATCGGCCCAGTCCAATTGGGGGTTTTACATGCGCCGAGCCCAACAATTTAGCCCATTTTATTTTTTTTCCTGTTAATTTTTGCTAGCTACATCGGCCTGGCCCATTTTATTTTGTCGGACGTACCCTTCTATAATTCATTTCTTTTTTGGGCCTCGACCCTTTTACGGTCCAATTTATTTTGGGCCTCCACAACAAACATTTAGAAGCTTGACATCACAAGGGCAGCTATTCCAGCTTGACATATCAACATGTACGCATGTATCCAAACCATTTTATTTCTTTGAACAGACACAATAGTAAATAATAGATACATTCAACAAAGACTAAAGTAACATAGAAATGAATCAACAAAGGGCAGACCGAGTAGAGGAACTACATGCTGAGTAGAGGAACTACATGCCGAGTAGAGGAACTACATGGTAGTACAACTACATGGGACTACAGCTACCATTTCTATTTCTACCAGCAGAAGTAGACGCTTGCAAGAGAGGTAGGGACTATCAAGCAGCTAAACGAACATCAACCGAGCTAAACTAACAACGATCATCCATCATCAATTAGTGACAGTAGCAATGACTGGCAGCAGCGACGTTCGAGAGAGCCCCTCCCCTGCTGCTGCTTGGTATGCCTGCTACTTCTTGGTGTGCTGCATCACTAGTCACCCTACACACAGCAAGAATTTTAGCTTTAATAAGGTTTACAAGAACAGGACCCTAATACATGAGATTGACATTCACAAGCTATTTGCATTTATATTTAGAGCTGTGTCACACCATTTACATTACTATTTATGTACTGACATACTTATCTAAAAGAACATATATAGAAACATATGAATTTTATTTCTGAATACCATTACAAAAGTACTAAAAAACAAGAGCTCATTACACAAGAATCCAGGAAGAACCCATCAATTCTGCGCCAGAGCGGGAGATGTGCATGCAGATCAAATAGTAGATTCGAGCAAGAAGGATGTACTACCTGAAATGGGAAACTAGGAGGCCGATCTGACGAGTCCCACCCAAACTATGGAAGGAGCAATGACAACAGCTGCAGAAGGACTCGACGGCCTGGACGCCGTTGTGGAACTGGTATGTGACGACGATGTGGTAGCGGTGGTAGCCGCCATCGAGGCCAACGGCGCCTGCGGTGTCCTCATCATCCTCGAAGGCGATGACGACAGAGGTGTCGGCGTTGAAGCAGGTGTGCTACATGCCACATCATCATATTTGAGCATTAATATTTCTGTATTACTACACAGCAACTACAACACTAGGAGTACACAACAACTACTAGCAGAACTAGAAGAAATAACCAAATTTAGTGTACATCAATATCATCAAGAACATGAGTATAACAAGCAACTTGCTTTACTAGGATACAGTGACATAGCAGAATTACTAGGATAGAGTAACACATACACATTGTTAATTTAACACGTTCAGAAACAATCTAGTGTGTATATTGTACTCTGCAAGGCTTGATTTAACACACTGAGGAACATTATTGATTGAACACATGTACCAAAAATGAACTACCCCTGCAAATCTCAGAAGAGCATAAGCACACACTACATCTACTCCCCAAACAATCACTTGCCAAACTCAGAAGAGCATAAGCAAAGGCTAGTGCATATTACCCAAAACAATTTCTTCAGTACTCAGGCATCACAAGGAAAAAGAGCAGTGCATCACTAGTGACTAAGTACAAACTAGTCAGATCTAGATGATTTCCCTAGTGCCTAATTATTTTCTGCCATGATATCAAACCAAAGCAAATCAGCCACATCAAATTAAGGAGAAAGTGATACAGATAAAGAAAAAAGATGGATGGAGGCAAGATAGAGAAGCAGCAGCCGACCTCATACTGCTCGTTCCACACGCTGGTCCCTGTGGTCTGTTGGTAGCGGTCGAAGATCCCCTTGATGCTGCAAGTAGCACATGAAGAAGAAGAACAAAACGAAGCTGCCTTAGAGAGGTAATCAAGCAAGCAAGCAGCTAGGTGGTGATGTTTGCCAAGCAGTAAGAGATAATCAAGATAATCTTACTTTGCATCATAAACACAGGCAGTAGCATTCACACAACAGTAGCAATTTATGTTATAATGAGTGCTGTAATGCAGGGGCATAATTTTTGTACTAGTTGAAACTGAACATGGTTTGTACTTCTCCTGGTGAGCAACCTTTGCTGTACACATATCATTAGATCGCTACTTAATGGGAACAAACTTTTCACCCTGCACTTACATTAGATACACCATTGTCTGTAGCACAACGGAAACAAAAGTCACATACTGCATGCTACTCTGTATTTAGTAAGATCAAAATCTCCCGACGATGTTTTAGCATATTCAAGTTGTCTTAAATTTGTTTCCCATGCCAATGTTGCTGCTTATTATCATTATCTTCAATGCTGAGAAACACCTTTTAAATAAAATACCGACTGGCTTAGAAGATCAAGCACAATCACTTTAGGCTATGATATGAGGTGCTGGAATACTGTTCTAAAAAGAAGAGGAAAGTACAACACTTTCCACTTGTCAACGCAGAACAGTATATGGCAAGGATAATATCGAACATCACAGGCCACACCAGCCACTATCTACATTACATAACCCTACTGCTGCAACTAGAAAATAAAGCACTAATAATAAACATCTCTTTTAACAGAAAAAAAGATTGCCACAATCACCGAGAGAGATGATAATAGATTAAAGCACTTCCAGTGTGATAATGTAAGGCACTCTAATCAGTTGAGTTTTTCATTCTGATCCTACTAGTGAGAAGAATAAAATCCTAACAGACAGGGTAAGTTAATCATCAAGATGTTATTCTGATGATAAGAATTGTCGATTGCCTCGGAACAACTGGAATCACCAGCTTTTCCATTCACTCGACCTAGCATTGCATGTTGTGCGTACAGTTCAGACTGTTAGCGGGCTAAGAACCTTATGCTACATGTCAGCCTAGATCCAACCTGATGATGCTTGCAGCCTCAGGAGTCCCACTGGACGCATAGCGAGAAGCTGCAACATTGGGATCATCAGCACAAATGGTTCATCTCTATCCTGTTGTTCCAAGTCTAGCGGCAGTCTATCTGTCAAAGACGAGCTGCAGCAGCTCTGCTCCAACCTGAATGCTACTCCTACGAGCATAATGAGACCTAGCCACAAACAACATGTAGGGCTATTACCAGATGATGTTTCCCGGGGCCCGAAGCTCTTTAAATCCTTGTCTTGTGTTGCGTCTCTCGATTCCGATCGACCCCTCTCAAGCTACCACATAGATGCGTTGGCCTCACGACTAAGTTCTCACACTAGGACATCTGCCGTGACAATTCCACGATAGTTGGCGCCCACCATGGGGCCTGCGCACGATGGTGATGAGTTCTTGGAGGGATCTCTTCCGGGATTGAGAAGATCATGATGTGCTGGATGAAAGAGAACTAGTGCAGAAATACACATCGTCTCCACGGTAAGCAGTCGGAGCAATATACGAGATTAAAGATTAAAGAAATTAGGGTTCTACATTCTGTGCGCGGCCAACGCGAGACGATCAGTCCAAACCGACGGGAGATTGGTTTCGCCGAATCTGTAAGTTGTCAAGTCACAGTTTCCATCGAAACGGACAAAGGTTTTCCACTCTCTGATCCGCCAAGTTGTGTAAGTTGCTGCAGCTAGATTACAGGCTCAAGTCCAGAGGCTGTTTAGTACTGCTAGTCCACGTGGATACAAAGATAAATCAAGTGGAGATCAAAACGAGTACCAGTACTGCGATGAGTACCGGCCAATTACATGCGAAGATCGGCTGAGGACTAGCAGGCAACAGTTGAATAGAATATCTGTCTCAATCATTGGGAAAGCTGCAACTAGAGAGATTATAAAGTCCAGAAGCTAATCCAAAAGCTAAAAGACGTTTCCATTAACCATCATACTACCACTGCTTGATGAGCACATGGATCAAAGCTGCATTATATAAAATAGCACTACCATGTTAAAATCGGAGTTCTACTTCCTACGGGTAGGCAATGGTCATGGTAGGCGCTTGGATAAAAAAGGGGGTCCACAATCCAGAGGAAAAACGACCTGGAATTAGCAATCTGATGTCAACCCGCAACTCCCCTGGCGGCCTCCGTCTAGGGTTTTAGTTTTCCTCCGGTGGCGACACCGTGAGGCCGATCCGGACTCTACCACCACGCCCAATCCTTCCCGTCATGGTTCTCGGGCTGATCAAGGGGATAGCCTCGCTATCTACCCGACCTTGGTTCCTGCTTTGGGTTGTTAGGGCGCGGCAGCGGAAGCACGAAGCCTTTTAGGGTTTGGCCATG
>NC_041383.1:88403783-88441829 GCF_002162155.2 Triticum dicoccoides | reverse complement strand
GATCGGGGTCGAGGATATGATCATGAAACTAAACCTGCAAGAGTGGGAGGAGGACGATCTGGATTTCGATGAGGAGTTCACGGATGAGATTGAAGAGGCGGAGTTCATGGCGCTGGCAACGGTGCATACAGATAAGCCCTTCGGTAGGAGTTCTTTCTATGAGACAATGATACTTGCATGGAGCTTAGGACAGGGAGTTAACTTTAAACCTCTGGGCGAAAACCTATTCTCCCTAACAGTTAATTGCATGGGAGATTGGAAGAGGGTGACATAGGATGGCCCTTAGCTATTTCGAGACCATGGTGTGCTCATTGAGAAGTATGATGGATATTCTAGATATGATGAAGTTGTGCTGGATAAACTTGCAGTTTGGATACAGATCGTGGATCTTCCTCCACTCTACAGGAAGGAAAACGTGATGCGATCGCTGGCAAAGAAAGTAGGGATTGTGGAGAAGATAATGCTAAACCCTAGATGGGGTGAGGGAAGGATTGTGAGGATAAAAGTTAAACTTGACATCCATGAGCCTCTGATGCGATATGTCTCTATCACAAAAGATAAGAAGAAGGTATACTACTTGGTCCTGTACGAGAAGATGCCGGTATTCTGCTACATGTGCGGTCATATGGGCCACACCTACCTTGAGCATGGTAATGGGAAGCATGATCCAAGGACCATGGAGTGGGGCGAGTTCATACTTGCACCACGGCCAGGAGAAAGAAGGCAAACATGTCAAGGGTCGCAGGGATGGAAGAAGGACAGGGGAACTGTGGGGGGTAGGGGAAGAACGAATGCCTCGGATGATGATGATCTGCAGGACACCGGTACCAGCCCTATAAAACCTATAAGTGGGGGGAGGGGAGCTGAGGTGAGACCCTCCAGCAGGAAAAGGCTTGCTTTTGATGACAAGAACCCAGATCCGGCAGCTGAAAAGGAGGGGCCCTCAGCACAGGAGCTCCCAGTTGATATGTCAACCGCGATGATACACTACAAGAAATATGTCAACTTGTGACCTTGACTATTGGTCACTGAAAGGTCATTGTTTTCCATTTGCGACCTTTTTTGTGACCAAAAACAGAAGGTCAAAAGCTGGCCATCATAAACTGACATTCTCGACCTTCTCTGTGAGAAGGTCGTAGACCTTTACGACCAAAATATGCCTACTATTTCGTTTTGGTCACTAGCTGTCTGCCCAAGCGACGTTGGATCCGACGTGGCAATCTGACGTGGCAAAATTACGACCAATTGAAAAGGTCCAAAATTAGAATCGACCCAGTCCAATTGGGGGTTTTACATGGGCCGAGCCCAACAATTTAGCCCATTTTATTTTTTTTCCTGTTAATTTTTGCTAGCTACATCGGCCTGGCCCATTTTATTTTGTCGGACGTACCCTTCTATAATTCATTTCTTTTTTGGGCCTCGGCCCTTTTACGGTCCAATTTATTTTGGGCCTCCACAACAAACATTTAGAAGCTTGACATCACAAGGGCAGCTATTCCAGCTTGACATATCAACATGTACGCATGTATCCAAACCATTTTATTTCTTTCAACAGACACAATAGTAAATAATAGATACATTCAACAAAGACTAAAGTAACATAGAAATGAATCAACAAAGGGCAGACCGAGTAGAGGAACTACATGCCGAGTAGAGGAACTACATGCCGAGTAGAGGAACTACATGGTAGTACAACTACATGGGACTACAGCTACCATTTCTATTTCTACCAGCAGAAGTAGACGCTTGCAAGAGAGGTAGGGACTATCAAGGAGCTAAACGAACATCAACCGAGCTAAACTAACAACGATCATCCATCATCAATTAGTGACAGTAGCAATGACTGGCAGCAGCGACGTTCGAGAGAGCCCCTCCCCTGCTGCTGCTTGGTATGCCTGCTACTTCTTGGTGTGCTGCATCACTAGTCACCCTACACACAGCAAGAATTTTAGCTTTAATAAGGTTTACAAGAACAGGACCCTAATACATGAGATTGACATTCACAAGCTATTTGCATTTCTATTTAGAGCTGTGTCACACCATTTACATTACTATTTATGTATTGACATACTTATCTAAAAGAACATATATAGAAACATATGAATTTTATTTCTGAATACCATTACAAAAGTACTAAAAAAACAAGAGCTCATTACACAAGAATCCAGGAAGAACCCATCAATTCTGCGCCGGAGCGGGAGATGTGCATGCAGATCAAATAGTAGATTCGAGCAAGAAGGATGTACTACCTGAAATGGGAAACTAGGAGGCCGATCTGACGAGTCCCACCCAAACTATGGAAGGAGCAATGACAGCAGCTGCAGAAGGACTCGACGGCCTGGACGCCGTTGTGGAACTGGTATGTGACGACGATGTGGTAGCGGTGGTAGCCGCCGTCGAGGCCAACGGCGCCTGCGGTGTCCTCATCGTCCTCGAAGGCGATGACGACAGAGGTGTCGGCGTTGAAGCAGGTGTGCTACATGCCACATCATCATATTTGAGCATTAATATTTCTGTATTACTACACAGCAACTACAACACTAGGAGTACACAACAACTACTAGCAGAACTAGAAGAAATAACCAAATTTAGTGTACATCAATATCATCAAGAACATGAGTATAACAAGCATCTTGCTTTACTAGGATACAGTGACATAGCAGAATTACTAGGATAGAGTAACACATACACATTGTTAATTTAACACGTTCAGAAACAATCTAGTGTGTCTATTGTACTCTGCAAGGCTTGATTTAACACACTGAGGAACATTATCGATTGAACACATGTACCAAAAATGAACTACCCCTGCAAATCTCAGAAGAGCATAAGCACACACTACATCTACTCCCCAAACAATCACTTGCCAAACTCAGAAGAGCATAAGCAAAGACTAGTGCATATTACCCAAAACAATTTCTTCAGTACTCAGGCATCACAAGGAAAAAGAGCAGTGCATCACTAGTGACTAAGTACAAACTAGTCAGATCTAGATGATTTCCCTAGTGCCTAATTATTTTCTGCCATGATATCAAACCAAAGCAAATCAGCCACATCAAATTAAGGAGAAAGTGATACAGCTAAAGAAAAAAGATGGATGGAGGCAAGATAGAGAAGTAGCAGCCGACCTCATACTGCTCGTTCCACACGCTGGTCCCTGTGGTCTGCTGGTAGCGGTCGAAGATCCCCTTGATGCTGCAAGTAGCACATGAAGAAGAAGAACAAAACGAAGCTGCCTTAGAGAGGTAATCAAGCAAGCAAGCAGCTAGGTGGTGATGTTTGCCAAGCAGCAAGAGATAATCAAGATAATCTTACTTTGCATCATAAACACAGGCAGTAGCATTCACACAACAGTAGCAATTTATGTTATAATGAGTGCTGTAATGCAGGGGCATAATTTTTGTACTAGTTAAAACTGAACATGGTTTGTACTTCTCCTGGTGAGCAACCTTTGCTGTACACATATCATTAGATCGCTACTTAATGGGAACAAACTTTTCACCCTCCACTTACATTAGATACACCATTGTCTGTAGCACAACGAAAACAAAAGTCACATACTGCATGCTACTCTGTATTTAGTAAGATCAAAATCTCCCGACGATGTTTTACCATATTCAAGTTGTCTTAAATTTGTTTCCCATGCCAATGTTGCTGCTTATTATTATTATCTTCAATGCTGAGAAACACCTTTTAAATAAAATACCGACTGGCTTAGAAGATCAAGCACAATCACTTTAGGCTATGATATGAGGTGCTGGAATACTGTTCTAAAAAGAAGAGGAAAGTACAACACTTTCCACTTGTCAACGCAGAACAGTATATGGCAAGGATAATATCGAACATCACATGCCACACCAGCCACTATCTACATTACATAACCCTACTGCTGCGAAAAGGAACACAGAAGTAAAGTACCTATAACAGAATCACAAAACAATTTAGCCAATCCCATGAGGAGTACAGATATAAATCGAGAAAACATAGCATCCTCTCCCTTGTCACAAAGTTTGTGATGAGAACATTAGTCAATTATACAGAGCAAAACTCACACATCAGTCTACGCAGAACCGCTGAGCGCCCCCAATCCCCCATTGTCAAAATTTTAACATAAAAAATGCAACCTCTTGGTTCAAAGTTTGAACACAGATAATTGAAACAGGAACAACATATCATCATCGGGGCAACCCCAAGAGTGAGTTTCTCCATACAAGGGGGGGTTGACTGGACTCTGAACCTCGCTCGCTCCGCGGCCTCCGGTCACCACCCCGCACACAAATCTACCCCGACATCACAAGATCGAATGCAAGGCTCCACGATCCGATGGAAAACCGTGCCCCTCCCGACGCGGGGAACGCATTGAACAGGACGAATCAATCGCACCGCCCTTGGGGGCGAAGGAAACGAGGCGCCCGCGTGCACGCGACGATCTCGGTTTTTGGGGGTCCGTATCTGGAGGACGCTGTTGCAGTAGCAGGTGTTGCCGAAGTTCTCGAGACCGAAGTATCGCTCACCCTCAGGGAACTGCTCGCCCAGCGCCTTCTCCAGTCTCGAGCTCGCCGCGCCCATCACCACCCAACTCCCATTTGCCCGCCCGCGCTGTACGGCGACAGATCGGCCTCACCGCCGGCTCGTTTTGGCGACGCGGTGCGGCGTGCCGCGGGCCAGTGCCGACTTGGGGATCGATGGGCGGGGGGTTGGAGCAGGAGGAAGAGACGGCGGGTGGTGGCGTGCGGGCGCGAGCGACGGGGTTGGATCTGAATCGGGAGGGATCGCGGTGGCGATGTGGGAGACGAGGGGAAAGGGAGCGCGTGAGGTGGATCTGGAGCGCTAGGGTTCGTGGGTGGGAGTTTTCTTTTTTCTTTTTTTTGAGACATAGATGGGAGGGGTGAGGGAGAAAGGGCTGCCGTCGGATCTGAGAGCATCCGACGACGTTTGAGCACGATCCGCGTGACATGTCCATTGACCAATCATAACCCAATACACATTATGACCTTCTAAATTGGTCATAGTCGACTAAAAATAAGGTGTTGAACCATATTTTTTCAAAAAAAGGTGTTGAATCATATAAAGAGTTTTATGAAATGAAAAATTCAAAAGGAAACATTCTCATTGTGTCACCAAATGTGACATAGTTTTTAGGAAAACTAACAAACTTGGAATTGCAATAAGACAAATATCTTATAAAAATTGTTATGAGAAATGAGTTTTTAGGGGGGGGGGTCATTTTCTACTTTTTCACATTAAAAATTCAAAGAAATGATCTCATATTGTGCACAATGGTGCATCTTGGAATGGCAAACAATATTGCCTAAGGAAGTTTTCATTTTGTTTGGACGAAAAAATCATTTTCCATTTTGAAGTGCCCCAAATGAGGTTTTTTTGAGAAGAACCTACCAAATAATTGTTGCAAAATTGGACCACATCATTTTTATAAAAAACTAGGCCATATTTAATGAACAATTTACCAAATGGTTGGGTGTCAAAAGTTTTTTGGTCCACCTATGGTGAAAACGACAAATTCCCGCTGATTCAGTTAGAAGCGGGTCAAATTTGAACTGTAGCTACCTCGTAGTTTGCTTTTTATTTTTTCCAAAAATCATTTCTAGGTACATAAGTATCTATTTAATCAGAGAAACACCAAAAAAATTACAAGATTCAACCACTAGCTAGGAACGGTCATTCTCTGCGTTTTGACCGCATTTTGAAACGGGCATAAAAAATTCAAAAAAAATCAAAAAATTGGAAAACCTCTGCATTGTGTCATTATATGTGACGAAGTTTCCAGAAAAATAATAAACTTGTAATACGGTAAGTATTTTCAAAAAGTGTTCTCAGAAATGATCTATCATGTGTGAAGATTCATGGCTTTCAAGCGAAATGATCAATCTTATGGCCACATTCATGGCATAGTTTGTTCAAATGACCTCATATCATGCACAAGGGTGCATCTTGGAATGACAAACAATTTTGCCTAAGGAAGTTTTCATTTTCTTTGAACGAAAAATTCATTTTCCATTTTTTCGAGTGCCCAAAATGAGTTTTTTAGTGAAGGACCTACCATATATTTGTTGCAAAATTGGACCTAACCAATTTTATAAAATACTAGGCCATATATAATGCACAATTGACAAAATGGTTGGGTGTCAAAAGTATTGATCCACCAATGGTGAAAAAGACAAATTCCCACTGATTCAGTTGGAAGCGGGTCAAATTTGAACTGTAGCTACCTCGTAGTTTGCTCTTTATTTTTCCAAAAATCATTTATAGGTACATAGGTATATATTTAATAAGAGAAACACCAAAAAAATTACAAGATTCAACCACTAGCTAGGAACGGTCATTCTCTGCGTTTTGACCGCATTTTGAAGCGGGCATAAAAAATTCAAAAACAATCAAAAAATTAGAAAACCTTTGCATTGTGTCATTATATGTGACCAAGTTTCCAGAAAAATAGTAAACTTGTAATATGGTAAGTATTTAAAAAAAGTGTTCTCAGAAATGAGCTATCATGTGTGAAGATTCATGGCTTTCAAGCCAAATGATCAATCTTATGGCCACATTCATGGCATAGTTTGTTCAAATGACCTCATATCATGCACAAGGGTGCATCTTGGAATGACAAACAATGTTTCCTAAGGAAGTTTTCATTTTCTTTGGACGAAAAATTCATTTTCCATTTTTTCGAGTGCCCAAAATGAGTTTTTTTGTGAAGGACCTACCATATATTTGTTGCAAAATTGGACCTAATCAATTTTATAAAATACTAGGCCATATTTAATGCACAATTGACCAAATGGTTGGGTGTCAAAAGTTTTGATCCACCTCTGGTGAAAAAGACAAATTCCCACTGATTTAGCTGAAAGCGGGTCAAATTTGAACTATAGCTACCTCATAGTTTGCTCTTTATTTTTTCCAAAAATCATTTCTAGGTACATAAGTGTATATTTAATTAGAGAAACACCAAAAAAATTACAATATTCAACTAGTAGCTAGGAATGGTCATTCCCAGCGTTTCGATCGCATTTTGAAACAGGCATAAAAAATTCAAAACAATTCAAAAAATTGGAAAACCTTCGCATTGTGTCATTATATGTGACCAAGTTTCCAGGAAAAATAATAAACTTGTAATATAGTAATTATTTTAAAAAAGTGTTCCCAGAAATGAGCTATCATGTGTGAAGATTCATGGCTTTCAAGCCAAATGATCAATCTTATGGCCACATTCATGGCATAGTTTGTTCAAATGACCTCATATCGTGCACAAGGGTGCATCTTGGAATTACAAACAATGTTGCCTAAGGAAGTTTTCATTTTCTTTGGACGAAAAATTCATTTTCCATTTTTTTGAGTGCCCAAAATGAGTTTTTTAGTGAAGGACCTACCATATATTTGTTGCAAAATTGGACCTAATCAATTTTATAAAATACTAGGCCATATATAATGCACAATTGACAAAATGGTTGGGTGTCAAAAGTTTTGATCCACCTATGGTGAAAAAGACAAATTCCCACTGATTCAGTTGGAAGCGGGTCAAATTTGAACTGTAGCTACCTTGTAGTTTGCTCTTTATTTTTCCAAAAATAATTTCTAGGTACATAGGTATCTATTTAATAAGAGAAACACCAACAAAATTACAAGATTCAACCACTAGCTAGGAACGGTCATTCCCGGCGTTTTGACCGCATTTTGAAACGGGCATAAAAAATTAAAAAAAATCAAAAAATTGGAAAACCTCTGCATTGTGTCATTATATGTGACCAAGTTTCCAGGAAAAATAATAAACTTGTAATACGGTAATTATTTTAAAAAAGTGTTCTCAGAAATAAGCTATCATGTGTGAAGATTCTTGGCTTTCAAGCCAAATGATCAATCTTATGGCCACATTTATGGCATAGTTTGTTCAAATGACCTCATATCGTGCACAAGGGTGCATCTTGGAATGGCAAACAATGTTGCCTAAGGAAGTTTTCATTTTCTTTGGATGAAAAGTTCATTTTCCATTTTTTCGAGGGCCCAAAATGAGTTTTTTGTGAAGGATCTACCATATATTTGTTGCAAAATTGGACCTAATCAATTTTACAAAATACTAGGCCATATATAATGCACAATTGACAAAATGGTTGGGTGTCAAAAGTTTTGATCCACCTCTGGTGAAAAAGACAAATTACCGCTGATTTAGTTGGAAGCGGGTCAAATTTGAACTGCAGGTGCCTCATAGTTTGCTCTTTATTTTTTCCAAAAATCATTTCTAGGAAAATAAGTATCTATTTAATCATAAATACATGGTTTTATGGAGAGACATCGAGGTTTGGATGATGGCTGAGGGCCCCAACTCTAGAGCGCATAAGCTCGCATGCCCGCCGCATGGTCATGGAATGACCGTGGCGTTGCCGTGTGTTCTGGGCGGCCTAGGCATGTCTAGTGGGTTGGTCACTCCCTAGGTAGGTGCTAGGAAGAAAATTATAACATAAGATTCTCATGACGAGACCGAACTATGCTCAAACATGAATTAGCAGCCAAGTGTTTGATTAGCAGTACGGGAAATGCACATGGCCAATGGGCGTGAGTTTTGGCTGAGGATTCTCATATACTAAGAAGAATATCTTCACAAATTTTTAGGGAAATCAATAATATATAAATAACACTTCCTTCACAAAGTGTTGCTCTGAACAGAATAGGAAAATGAATATTGTTGAGTTATTTTTGAACTAGGTAAGGAAGGTTTTTGACATATTTGATGAAGATATGATCCAAACTATTTATGAAATTTTTTTGGGAATTTTTGGAATAACAGAAATATAGTAGCCTCACTAGACATGCCACACAAATATTAACACATGGACATGACACATAGGCAAAACTGATGAGATGTCGCCTAGTCATCACAACCCACCATAATCTACAAGGCTATGACCATCTATATTGGTCGTTAACAACTAGAAATAAGGGCGGGCCAGCATTGTTTGCTTTATGACCATTTCGTGTAAGGAAATTACGACCTTTCTGACCAAAATGGTCGCAATGGTTTAGGGTTTGGAGCCCCCCGAACAGCTTTTGAACAATTGGTCTCAAATGGTCATAGATCTATGACCAATTCTTCCAGGGTCACTGACAGAAGGTCACTAGTTGACATATTTCTTGTAGTGATAGTTCACCCGCAGGTGGAGTTGATCACAAGAAAAGTAGATGAGGAGAACGGGGATACGTCCTCGCACAATTCGAAGAGGTTGAAGAAGGAAAAATCGGCTGTGATGGATGCCAGCCACAACTTATCGGCGAGCTCCGAGAAGGGGCTCAACCGGTCGCAATGAAACTCCTCGTATGGAACTGCCATGGCATGCGCAAACCTATGGCAGTTCAAGCGCTCTTGGGGGTCCAAGAGCGAATAAAACCGGATGTGTTGTTCCTGTCTGAAACACACCTGGATAAGGCTAAGGCAGGGAAACTGAAAAGGAGATTAGGGTTTGATGAGATGGAAGTTTCGGAAAGCGATGGTAGAAGTGGAGGTCTGATCATGTTCTGGCACACCAACCTGGGAGTCTCTTCCTGGGAAACTCATGCAAATTTCATTGATATTTGAATTAAGGAGACAACACCGGTGGGTTGGCGGTTCACAGGGTTCTACGGTGAACCAAGTAGCAACCGGAAACACCTGTCCTGGGAGTACATGCGTGATCTTCGCACAATGGCTGATCTTCCATGGTTAGTAGTAGGGGACTTCAATGAAATATTGCATGCTCATGAGAAAGAAGGAGGGGCGGCGCGCCCTCAATGTTGTATGCAGGGTTTTAGCAGTGCACTAAGTGACTGCGGGCTTGATGATCTTGGTTACTCTGGGGATATTTTTACTTGGCGAAGAGGATGCATAAGAGAACAATTGGACAGGGCTGTCTCGACTGGCACATGGGCAGACCTGTTTCCATCTTATGGTGTGTCCAATGAGCCGTTTAACAAGTCGGATCACCGACCAATTTTGATTGACACTGAGTTCCAGCAAGGCCTGCAACCAAGGGGTCCGACAAGGCTAAGAAAATTCGAAGCAAGATGGCTTGCCAAGGAGGATGTGGAGGTTATTGTTCAAACTGCCTAGGAGCAAGCTAAAGCTAGTGGAGTGGTGCCATACTCGCAGGTCACAGGTGACATACATGCTGCGCTGCATACATGGGATAAAGAAACACTTAAGGGTCCCAGGACTCGGTTGAGGAAACTACAGAAAGAGCTAAATGCTGTTGTGACAGGACCGCTAACGGATGATGCAGTTGCGCGACAGCATGAGTTACACTTGCAGATCGAAAACCTACTCGAGCAGGAGGAGGTATATTGGATGCAGAGAGGCTGCGCTGATTGGCTTTGCCGTGGTGATCAAAACACGGATTTCTTCCATAGAGCTGCTACTGGAAGACGCAAGATTTTTTTTATTAAGAAGCTAAAAGGAGAGTTAGGAGATTGGATCGAGGAGGAGGATCTGCAAAAAAGTCATGTGGCAAGTTATTTTGAGTGACTTTTTTCTTCGGAAGTGCATGACCCACACCAAGCTGTTTTGGACAAGGTCAAGGCGAGAGTCTCGCCAGAGATGAATGATGAGTTGATGAAACCCTACACTAGAGAATAAGTGAAAAGGGCTATGTATAATATAGGGGATTTGAAGGCACCGGGACCTGATGGTCTTCATGCGGTTTTTTATAAGAGATTCTGGCATATCATTGGAGAGGATTTAATCGATGAGGTGTTGATGGCAATGAATAATAGAAATATACCGGAGGGATGGAATAATACTACAATTGTTCTTATTCCAAAGGTGAAAAATCTGGAAGTCATTACATAGTTCCGCCCAATTAGCCTGTGTAATGTGGTGTATAAGGTGATTTCAAAACTGCTTTCTAATAGGCTAAAATATCCGCTGCCAGAGATTATCTCACTAAATCATAGTGCCTTTGTCCCCGGGCGCTTGATTACTAACAACTTCTTAGTTGCTTTTGAGTCTTACCATGCTATTAAAGGGAAGAGGACGGGGAAGTTTGGAATTTATGCGGTGAAGCTAGACATGCACAAGGCTTACGACAGGGTCGAATGGGTGTTCCTTGAGAGAATTATGCCGAGGATGGGCTTTGCATCAGACTGGGTTGCGCTCATCATGGAATGCGTTCGGTCAGTGAAGTACCAAGTCCGGTTTAATAATTCTCTAACAGATTTTTTTGTTCCGTCTAGAGGCCTTCGACAAGGAGATCCGTTATCACCTTACTTATTTTTACTTTGTGCGGAAGGCCTTTCAAGTCTGCTCATTCATGAGGAGGAGGTTGGTAACTTAATGGGGGTGCGAGTCTGTAAAGACGCCCCGGCAGTCTCGCATCTACTTTTCGCAGATGATTCCCTTATTCTGATGCGTGCAAATGCTACTAACGCTACAAGCCTTCGCCGGGCTCTTGATGATTATTGTGCTGCCTCTGGCCAAGTCGTGAGTGAGGCAAAATCGAGTATTTTTTTCAGCTCTTGTACCCCAGCGTAGGTTCGAGCAAAGGTGTGCTCTACTCTGAATATAATGGTGGAGGCGATATCGAATAAGTATTTAGGACTGCCCCCAATTGTTGGTTTGCACAGAACTGACTGTTTTCAACATATTGTGGATCGGATCTTGGCCAGGTTGAGAGGCTGGAAGGAGAGGATGCTTTCTTTTGGCGGGAAGGAAGTGTTGTTGAAGGCTGTTATTCAAGCCATCCCATTGTATGCCATGCTTGTGTTCAAACTCGCAAAACAGATCTGCAACGCAATAACTTCTGCTATATCTCAGTTTTGGTGGGGAGATGAGGAGGTGAAGAAGCACATGCACTGGTTTGCATGGTGGAAGATGTGTGTACCTAAGAGCATGGGTGGGATGGGATTCAGAGATGTGCATTGTTTTAACCTGGCCCTCCTAGCGAAACAATGCTGGCGACTGATCGCAGAGCCAGAATCACTACATGCGAGAGTTTTGAGAGCAAAATATTTTCTAGATGGTGATGTACTTAATTGCACCCTTAAGAAAGGAAGTTCTTTCACTTGGCAGAGTCTGTGGAGTGGTATTCAGACTTTCAAGAAGGGTCACATTTGGAGAGTTGGAGATGGTACGCAAATAAATATTTGGGATGATCCTTGGGTCCCTAGCAGCCCAAGCAGGAAGGTGATAACCCGAAGAGGTAATATTGTTCTCACGAAAGTTTCTGAATTTATTGATATGGATAATAGATGTTGGGATGAAGAACTGATTCGACAGGTATTCTGGCCTATTGATGCCAATAGGATCTTGAATATTCCTCTCGCTACAGGTATGATGGAGGATTTTGTTTCATGGCACTACAATAAAACAGGGATTTTCTCGGTTAAGACGGCATACCACATGTAGTGGGATCACCAACATGGACGAAAGTTGAGACAAAGAAATACCATATTGTCTTCAAGTACTAGTCTAGTTTGGCACACTCTTTGGAAGCTTCAAATACCAGCAAAGATCAAGGTGCATGTTTGGAGAGCTTTGTATGGTGCAATCCCTTGCCGGGGAGTACTGGCCAATCGACATATGATAACAATCTCGGACTGCCCGATATGTGTCATGGATTGTGAGAGTATTCGCCATTCTTTCTTCAGATGCAACAGAGTGCAAGAGATTTGGGCAAAGCTGGGCTTGCTCCCCACCATAAATGAGCTGTCCGAAACTGAGTTGGAGGGATCTTCAGTCCTTTGTGACATGTTGCTAATGCCAAATGCTGCTGTCCCGTCGCTCCCGGGCGTGCCCATGAAGGAGCTGGTGGCTGTGGCGGTTTGGTATATATGGTGGGACCGACGGAGATTCACCCATGGTGAGCCCATTTAGGAACTTGGAAGATTGGCCCAAGCCATTATCACTTTGACCAAAAACTTCTTGAGGGCAAGGAAGCATGGTGCGGGCAGGATACAGAGACATGGATGGACGAGACCTATAGAGGGATTTGTTAGCCTCAATATTGAGGCCTCTTTTGATGCTGATAGTGGCACCGGCGGGACCGGGGCAATCATACGGGACTCCACAGGCTCCTTTGTTGTGGCATCCACGAGCAACATCCCGTTTGTCCAGGACGCAGCGACGGCCGAGGCTAGAGGTCTCAAGGACGGGCTGGTTCTGGCAAACACCACCAGCTGCAACAAGGTGGAGATCAGGGCGGACTATATGGAGGTCATCCAGATAATGCAAGATGGCGGAAACTCCTTAGGACCAGCTGCAGCCATCTATGAGGAGTGTACTTTCTTGTGTCGTAATTTTATCGCTGTTAGTTCCAGTCATTGCCCTAGGGAAGCCAATATGGCGGCTAATCTTTTGGCTACTAAGTCGGAGCCCTCGCGAACTATCGTGTGGCAGAACGAGGCTCCAGACTTTCTACTCGATGTAATCACAAACGATGTAGCCCTATTTTCTCATGAAATATAAACCGCCATGATGGCATTTCCCTCAAAAAAAAGAGAGGAAAAACGACCTGAATATTGATTGGTCAAATCCACCACGACCCGGAGATGTATGCAGTCGTTGCATAGAACTGGGGCGCATCTGCCACAGTAGCACGCCTGGTCAGCCTCTGCGGCAGGCTACTTCACTTCGCCGCCTCCGTGCTTCTCTGGCTGCCTCGCGTGGCCGGCTCCGCGTCGCCGCTGCTCCAGACCAGGCTCCGCCTCGCGCGCCCTGCACTGCCTCGTGCTTCCGAGCGCCCGTAACCAGCCACCTCTATCGCCGCGGGCCGCTTCCGCTGAGACCCGCCTCGCCGGCTGCGAATTGCCTCCGCCGCCTTGAGCTACCGCTGCAGGATCGCCGGTGCTCCGTCCGCCTTCAACCTTACAAGTCGCCATGCATGACCTGCCTTGCTCCGCCACTGCTCTGAATTGCCTGGAGCCGCCCCTGCCGGGTTATGCCTGGACTCTGCCCACAAGCGCCCCCATAGCTGCATGGTTGAGTCGCCCGAGCCAGTCCGGCCTTCATCGCTGCCTTGACCCAGTACTGGTGCTCCCAGCGTGCCGGTTCACCATTGCAGTCAGCTGCTGCCGTCCGCTCGCACCAGCTTACCGACCATGCCGCGGCCTTGCTCCTCTTCTGCCAGGCCCGGTCTTAAGCCGCTAGTGTAGCCTGAAGAAAGGAAAGGTCGGGAGCTGATTGGACGACTGACAAAGAAAAACAAAAAGAGAGATAAAAAAGGGATGGATGTGGATTAAGTCATAATTCACGTTGTTGTTGGGCTCCGTATCCCAGTTAAATTATGGACGTGCAAAGATCATTGGTCATCCCGATGCATCAGGTGATATCTTTTCTGTATGTTTTATCAGCATGTTAATTCGTCTGAGAACAATTACTTGGACACGTAATATTGTTTAGCAGGACAATTGTTCATTACAAATGAGGCATTATACTGCGGGTATGGAGCACGCACTCGTTCTACGACGACGTTTTCGTCCACACTACCCGATGAACGGACGTGCGCAAGTTGCCGCCCCTGTGGCCCGGTCTACATTAACTCGCCCGTCTGAGCGGATTATCGCCCTTGCGATTACTCGCCTGCCCGCACGGCTTACCGCGCCTGCGGTTGACTCGCCCGTCCACACCGGCTTAAATGTTGCTGCCGACTCTTCCGTTCACACCGGCTTACAATGCCGCGGCCGGCTCATCTGTCTGCTCTCACGGCCGACTCGGTCGTGATTGGTTTTAGTGTCACCGAGGTGATCATCAACTCTGCGACGGATAATTTCCGGCCTAACATATAAGGTGAAATCTATCTAAGTCTATTTTTGACACATATTGTTTTTGTCAAAGAACAATTACGTTGGTTTGTATATTTTTATATGAAGACAATTATTCACCGCCGAAATGGAGTTATATTGTGGATATGGAGTGCATAGCATCGTCATTTTGCACTAACATTTATCCATACTGCCGTGCTCAACAGAAGTGCTTACATTGCCGCCCTTGCGGTCTGGTCTACATCAACACACCGGGCCGCGCCTGTCTGCATGAGCTGTTTATTGAGTATGAGCAAGTCACTGCTTGGGTAACCTGGTTTTCTTCCAACAAATTGGAGGCAAATTATCATCAACCACTGTCTGTGCTGGATGGCTTAATGGACATGTGCACATGTCGCTGCCACTACAGTTTGGTCAACTTCAAACAGCCAGTTGGAAGGAACCATTAGTCGACTTGCTGACACAGCTCATACGGTATCATTTATAACCCACCGTAGTCACCTGAACCTTCTGTGGATTAACATCGCGTTATCAACACCAATGATATACACCTTCTGCTATGGTTAAATACGGAGAATCTCAAGACAACTCCTCGAGTCGTCTTAAGACTCGGGGGCTACGATGACACGACTCAGCAAATCTTGCCAGTTTTAGCAAATTTCAGAACCCCAGGACGATGGAGGGAAAGATAACCCGGTCCTAGAGGCTACTGTTATATTGATGAAAAGTTAAAGGCCGTCAGAAAATTTCTGGCTTAAAAAGTATATGACAATTACAAAATTCCGGCTCAATGAAGAAGTTACGGGTCATCAGAAAGGATTCCGGTTCAAAATCCGGTTCAAGAGACATCTCTCTCCCATAAAGCGTTGAAGCTCTCAAATACCCGGTTTAAAATCGGGCTCAAGGGAAGTCAGTCTCACTGAAGCTCTCAAATATCTAGTTTACAATCCGGTGCAAGGGAAATCTGTCTCCCACAAAGCTTTGAAGTTCTCAATAAAGAAGTTCACCTCTCACAAGTCCGAGTTCTAAAAAAAATTGAAGGTTGCCAAAAAGAACTTGCTGCCATGATGCGTGGTTCATACATGGGTATCCTGCCTTATTGGTTTATCATATCATTGGTCACTTGGGGGCTTCCTTCTCATTGAGCATAGCTATGACTACCCTCTTAATCCGGCTATCAAGCCCATATCATAAGAGCGTAGATCTGATTACCTCGGTAATCCGGCTATCAAGCCCATATCATAAGAGCACAACTCTGGTTACCTCGGTAATCCGGCTATCAAGCCCATATCATAAGAGCACAGCTCTGATTACCTTGGTAATCCGGCTATCAAGCCCATATCATAAGAGCATAGCTCTGGTTACCTCGGTAATCCGGCTATCAAGCCCATACTATAAGAGCACATCTCTAATTACCTCGGTAATCCGGCTATCAAGCCCATACTATAAGAGCACAACTCTGATTACCTTGGTAATCCGGCTATCAAGCCCATACTATAAGAGCACAACTCTGATTACCTCGGTAATCCAGCTGTCAAGCCAATCTTATAACTTCATATGAGCACAACTCTGATTACTTTAGTAATCCGGCTATCAAGCCAAAATTCTAACTTCCTATGAGTATAGCTCCAACCTAGTGGGAGGCTTAATGGCCGGGTTAAAGGGACCAAAGAGAGTCTGTTGCATATCACAACTCAAACATAGGTACCCGGCCTTGATGGTTCAAAATACATCCCTTGGGGGCTCCCTGATTCACAGGACATAGCTTTGATAACCCCTTCTTGGTTTGAAACGCCAATATATTTTTGATTGTGCCATTGGAATCATGCGCTTATAAATCATTGGATTATTGCCCTCATTGGATATGGTAATGTAAACCGGCAGTACGAGCCAATTCTACAGATAAGGTATTCAAATCTTTAATAGCCAAACTTGGCTGAATTGTCATGAGGATATTGAATGACTGAGGTTTTCATACCGGATTATATTATTCAAATCTTAAATAGCCAACATGGCTGGATTTTTATTATGGTTATTAATAACCAGTATTATGATTGAGGTTTTCAAAGTCGCTTCAGTGCAATGGCTATTATTTTATCAATGTATATAATTTATTCTACAATGGAAGGAACAGTCCCGAATCGATGCAGGCTTATGACCCGGCACTTGGGGGCTACATTATTCAAGTTGAGATTATATCAAATATGCAAGTCTCATGTCGCCGCAAGCATGCACCATGACACTTGGGGGCTAATGCAAAGTCATTTTTTTGGCCTTATTGAAGACCCGACTCATCACATCATAATAAGCCGGCTCTTGGAGGCTACCAATTGCTCCTATCAATGATTCAAGGTACACAAGTCTTAATCCATTATATTCAAGGGTCCACTGCTCAGTTGGTAAAGCACAAAGCTCTCAACCATGTGGACGTGGGTTCAATCCCCATGGTGGAGTTACATCATATGATGTTATTTTGAATGAAGCATGATCATATTTAGAAAGTCCCTGCTCATTATTGCATAATGACGCGGCCCTTGGGGGCTACACTGATTGAAGTTTTTTGAGCATCAGGAAATTACAAGTCCTAGGTTGCAACAAGCATGACAAACCCGACACTTGGTGGCTACATAATATGGAGTATTCAGTTTTACTAGTGACTGGGATGAACAACATGGATTTCTTCAAAAGTGGCAGTATTTATATTGTTGCAAGTCTTAAACCATCACTTTGTTCTGCTCAGGACTTGTGGGCTATAGGTAATATGGATATAAGGGAGAAAAATCTTCAAATTCTCCGTTTTGAGTAAACCAGATTGATCCGGTGTCTGCAACAATTATGACCCGGCGTCGGCAACAAATTATGAATTGGCATCATCTATTTATAACCCGGCAATTTTGGTAATGATAAACCGACAAGTTTTACATCTTCAAGCCGGCTGAAAGTCAGATGAGTATTTATAGACCAATATTTTTTAAGCCGGTGCTTTGGAAACCGATTCAAGTGGATTATTTCTTACAATATTTCTCTACAAGAGACCAATGTCAACAAATTGACTCTGAAGCTGGCTTATTGACCCAGATTTCTCAAGAAAAGTATCTGGATTTTTTTGCATTCACAAAGTTTGAACAAATCTACTAAAGGAGATTTGCTATGAGTTCATGGGCCTGTATCAAGAAGGAAATGACAAGGACTTAAAGATGATCAGAGCCGGTTTACAAGAATTTTTAACCCGGAGTACAACTTGTCAAAGTTGTTCTTGTGTTTGTTTTACAGGATCAGTTTAACATGGATAAATCCAAATTAAACTGGGGGGCTAATGTCGGGGATATACCCCGCGGTATGAACCGGCCGGAAGTATAACCCAACCGGGCCTGGCGGTTTACTTGAGACCCGATGGACACTTGGCGATTCACTGGCGACCCGCCCTAACCAGAAGGTTTACAAGCAACCTGCCTGAACATTATGACGCACTAGTTACCCGGGGGGCGGCGGACGGATGACAAGGCCCAAGGCCCAGAAGGCCGGTTTATGTTAATGGTGGACCGGTTTAAGAGGAAAGGCATGCGGAATATTTACCTTACAAGGAGTTAAGACCCGGACTTGTATCCGGTTTGTATTAGAAGGTAGACTAGTCCTAATCCTAATAGGACTCCACATGTAACCCGCCCCTCTAACTTATATAAGGAGGGGCAGGGCACCCCAAGAGGGGGGGGGGGAGAAAATAATTGATAAGGCTAGACACAACTAGAGGAGAGCCGGTTTACGGCGACTCCCTCATGAGCATAATGAGACCTAGCCACAAACAACATGTAGGGCTATTACCGGATGATGTTTCCCGGGGCCTGAAGCTGTCTAAATCCATGTCTTGTGTTGCATCTCTCGATTCTGATCAACCCCTCTCAAGCTACCACATAGATGCGTTGGCCTCATGACTAAGTCCTCACACTAGGACATCTGTCGTGACAATTCCATGACAAGTGGTCTTATTGACCATCAACACTTGATGCTCCTTTTTGATTTCTACCTCCGCGGCCTTTAGCATCATGAAGATCTCGGGAATAGTCTTTTCCATCCCTTGCATATTATAGTTCATCACAAAGCCTTTATAGCTTGGTGGATGTGATTGAAGAACTCTGTCAATGACACAATCAACTGGAAGATCAACTCCCAGCTGAGTCAAGTGATTATGATACCCAAACATTTTGAGTACGTGTTCACTGACATAACTATTCTCCTCCATTTTGCAGCTGTAGAACTTGTTGGAGACTTCATATCTCTCAACTCGGGCATTTTCTTGGAATATTAACTTCAACTCTTGGAACATCTCATATGCTCCATGACGTTCAAAACGTCTTTGAAGTCCCGATTCTAAGCCGTAAAGCATGGCACACTGAACTATCGAGTAGTCATCAGCTTTGTTCTACTAGACGTTCTTAACGTCATCAGTAGCATCTGCAGCAGGCCTGGCACCCAACGGTGCTTCCAGGACGTAATTCTTTTGTGCAGCAATGAGGATAATCCTCAAGTTACGGACCTAGTCCGTGTAGTTGCTGCCATCATCTTTCAACTTAGCTTTCTCTAGGAATGCCTTAAAATTCAAAGGAATGGTAGCACGGGCCATTGATCTACAACAACATAGACATGCAAAATACTATCAGGTACTAAGTATATGATAAATTAAAGTTCAATTAATCATATTACTTAAGAACTCCCACTTAGATAGACATCCCTCTAATCATCTAAGTGATCACGTGATCCAAATCAACTAAACCATGTCCGATCATCACATGAGATGGAGTAGTTTTCAATGGTGAACATCACTATGTTGATCATATCTACTATATGATTCACGCTCGATCTTCCGGTCTTAGTGTTCCGAGGCCATACTGCATATGCTAGGCTCATCAAGTTTAACCCGAGTATTCTGCGTGTGCAAAACTGGCTTGCACCCGTTGTATGTGAACGTAGACCTTATCACACCCGATCATCACGTGGTGTCTCAGCACGACGAACTATAGCAACAGTGCATACTAAGGGAGAACACTTGTACCTTGAAATTTAGTAAGGGATCATCTTATAATGCTACCGACGTTCTAAGAAAAATAAGATGCATACAGGATAAACATCACATGCAATCAAAATAAGTGACATGATATGGCCATCATCATCTTCTGCTCATGATCTCCATCACCGAAGCATTGTCATGATATTTTATGACCCACTAGTGTAGGGGATCTATCGTAGTCCTTTTGATAAGTAAGAGTGTCGAACCCAACGAGGAGCAGAAGGAAATGACAAGCGGTTTTCAGTAAGTTATTCTCTGCAAGCACTGAAATTGTAGGTAATAGATAGTTTTGTGATAAGATAATTTGTAACGGGTGTGACAGCCTGATTTTTGGCCCTTTCTTTTTCTTTTGTTTTTCTGAGGTTTTTGTGTGAGTTTTCTTTTTCCGTGGCTTTGTGGTCTGGAAACTGAAGAAGATGACCTCCTCTTTGCTTCTAGTGTGGCTTATCATTTCCAAATCCTTCCCTAGACCTTTCCATTTCCATCTTGGACCAAATCCCAATATTCTTTTTATTGAGAATATTCTTTTCCTATTAAAGGAATAACTCAAATTGCCCTAGGTTGTGAAGCAACCTATATTTCCATCACTCCAAAAATTCCCAAATAATTTTCATAAATTGTTTGGGTCATATCTTGATCAAATATGGCAAAAACTTTCATTGCTATGTTCAAAAATAATTCCCCAATACTTATTCTTCATTTTTGTTCAGTGTGGTTTTCTATGAATGAAGTGCCACCTATATTTTCTTGATTGCTTCCCAACTCCTTGGGCATGCTTATATGTCCAAATAATTTCCTTATGCACAAGTTCAACTTTATTTGCCTAGCCAATCTTCCTCAGTGATGTTTCAAAGTTTCTGTCAAACAGAAAGCCTTGTGAAGGAAGTACTAGCTAGGAGTAGCCAAATGAGTTGAAATTTTGCACACTCCTTAATGTGCTCATATTAATCCCCTCCACCCATTTGCAGCCCCATCAAATCATCTATGTGAGCACAGGAGCAAATCTTTGTTTCTGGCAATATTTTTAGGTTGTGAAGCATGTGTATTTTATATTGCTTCAAAAATCCTGATAAATTACAAGATCATTCTTATACCCATAAAACATCTCTCCACCCAATTTGGCATCATTTCATTAAGCCATTATCCCTCTAAAGTTTTTGTAAGTTTCTGTCCAGAGGAGATGCTTGTGAGGGAAGTACCATTTTGGTTTATCTAAATGGTACGAAACCTTTCTCATCATATTCATATGATCAAATAACCCTGCCTTGCTCAAACTCAGCTCAATCCAATCGACCATGTGAGTGCACCATCATGATCTAGTTTCTGGACCATTTCGGTTAGTTCTGAAGCAACTGCAGTAAATCTTGATCCATTTACCCTCAAAACCTCCAGGATGAAATTCCTTCGATAGGTAAACCTACCAGACAAGCTATTTACTGAGTTACCTAGCCGGTGTCCCTACTGCACAGCAAAAACACTTGGCTGCTGATTTACTTTGGAGCTAAGTGCAAATCACTTATTTGCCCCTAGATCGATTTGTTTCCTCATGTATACTTATGTCACTCGGGTCAATCTACTGGACATGGTCGGCCCGGCCAGAACACGCCGTTTGGACCAGATCCCGTGGTGATCACACCGGCGTCACGCACACTGCAAGCTCTGGATTGGTCCGGGCACTATGCTCGTCTCCTCCCTCCTCGTCTCGACCTCAAACTTTGTCCATGAGCTTTCCCGTGATGCCCTGCGTCGCCCAGTGTCGATGGCTCGTCGTCATTCACCTTAAATGCCCGTGCCTCGTCCAGCCTCTGCCCGCCATTAAAGCTAGGTCGGGAGCTCGCTCGTGAGCTCTAGAGCTCGCCCCCGCGCCTATATAATGGCCCCCGAACCCCTCCGCACCTCACCAGCCTCTCCCCAAGCCTCCTCGACCTCCGGCGTCGCCCAATCTCGCCGTTTTCTTCTTCGGCCACCGCAGCCACCACCGGAGTTCATCTCCGTTCCAGCCACCGCAGGCCCCCTCTCCACCTCCTGACCCCTCCCACGTGTTGCCCACGTCCAGTAGAGCCGCCCCACCCCCTCAGCATCGCCGAAGACGGCCACACCTCCGTGAACCACCGCCGGCGCCCGCCTTCTGTCCTCCTCGGGTCGTCGCCCTGCGTCGCTATTCCAGGCCTCCCCGGCGACCCCTTCCCCTCCGAACGGGTGAGGCGCAGCCCCGCGGTCCCGCCGGTGCCCTCGGCCGGGCCGGGGATCACCGGAGCTAGCTGGCCCCTTTGCCGCTTCCCTCCTCTGCTTCCGTTCTGTTCCGCTTGGGAACGAACAGGAGCGAGGGGAGGAGGAAGACGACGCCTTGCCAGCTGGCCAGGCGGCCCCCAACCCCTGCGCGTGGACCCCTCTTGTCAGCCTCCCAGCCGCCGGCCCCGCGTTAACCCAGGTACGCTGACGTGGATAAGTGGAGGCGTAATCCACTGATTACGTCTTTGCTTTCTGAAAGCGTATTTCTCTATTACGCATTCTGTTTTTCTGTCCAGGCCCCTGTTTGAAAATCTTTTCATTGTAGATAGGTCCGTGGCAGAAAAACATCCATATCTTTTTAACCTGGTTTTACACTGTGAAAATGACCATTATGCCATTTCCCTTATTCAGCCCCCTCCGAGAGAGAATGTTCTCCGGTGATTCGTTCCGCGAGTTTCTTGCACTTTCCCCTGGTGCCTTCTTCATCCCCAGGCAAGCCACAATACCCACTTGCATGTTAGTCATGCAGTAGCCATTGTTTTCAACTTGAATCTTTATTAAATGTTTGCTTGTTGAAAAGATGGTTATCGTTGTTTCGGTGATGTTTAGAGTTGCATGTTCACTTTTGTGCTATGGTGTCTTGTACTCTATTATCATGTTATACCTGCTAGTATTTCCTCTCATATGTTTATGATTGCTATTAGTACATGTTGATGTTGGTGATGGTCATGCTAGTCAGTATGCCATGCTCAGTGGATATGATTTATTGTTGATATGATGGATAGTTATGTGATACCCTCATGATTATGTTGATATCATGTTCTTGAATTTTATCATGGCTCAGCATATTTGCATTCAAGTTAACAAGATTAAATTGAACTTGAATAACTGTTGGCCGAGTCATGGTGCCACTGAAACAATGCTGACCAGTGCAACCACGCTTACTAGTATGGGACGGTCCTAACTGGGTCTATTGTCGTGCCTCTCGCCGGTGCCTCCAATGAGGGAAGGTTATGGGCGCGCACTACCCTGATCAGGTAGGCGGACATAAGCCTTGTGTGCCCATTGTTGTTGTTATGTGCACATCTCCCTGTTTGGGACCGTTCATTGTTTTGGGCCACGAGGTTGTCGTTGAGGTGTCTGGAGGTAGACACCGGGCCACCCATGACTTAGCCCAGATGGGAGTGAGTCAGAGTGGCCGGGAGAGTGTCATGGCAGTAGGACGGTTTTTTCGGAATGCCGTTGGTCCACCCGAATGGGAGTGCGAGGCCATGGGTTCCGTAGTGTTGGTACAGTGTACTAACCTCTATAGATGTCACATCCCTAGCTTCTGGTAATGCACTAGGCTAGACCTCTTGTGAGCATCATGTTTTATTTCAAATGAAACTTGAATTGAGGAATATTGGAAGCCTCAAAACCCTAAATAAAAGAGGGGCAAAAACCCTAGAAATCTCATTCATTGCTCCAAAGTGCTCCTCTTAAATGTTTGATAATTTTTGGTAAGGGTTCTGGTCCCAACCAAAATATTGAACATTTTTAAGGATTTATTTTTGGGACTTTGAATTTAAATCACTAGCTATTTGAATTTGAATTATATTCATATAATTAGAATATAATTTAAATACCCCTGAAATATTTTATAAGCTTTTGGAAAAGTCCATCTAGCAATATAAAAATATTCAGAGGAGCTTTGGCATTGTTTGAATTATTATTTTTAATTCAAACAGAGGCAAAAGAATTAAATAAAGAAAACAAAACAAAAATAAAAAAAAAGCAAAGCACCTTACCTGGCGCTTACCTGGTGGCCAACAGGACCGGCCCAGCTCCCCCACCTGGCCGGCCCAGCCCGCCTCCCTCCCCTGTCGCCTTCCTCCTCTGCCAGGAGGACGGGCACGCGCCCGGCGCGCGCGGCCACGCGCCCCGGCCACCTCCTCCCTGCCTGGCTGCCTCCTCCTCCCCTGGTCGCCTCCCGCGACGCCACGCAGCCCCTGGCTCCCTCTCTCACTCTCCTCGCTCCTTCCCTCCGTCCCTATCCTCCTCTGTTTCTCTCTCCCTCTCGTGCCGAGCGCAGCCGTCGCCACCGACGCTGTTCGCCGCGGCCACCGGCCACCCCTCGCCTCGCCGATGCCTCCAGAAGAACCGCCGCGCCTTCTTCTTCGTCTCCACCAACTCACGTGACGCCGGGAGCCCTACATCGCCGCCCACGTCGCCGTTCCCCTCCTCGGCCACCGGAACTCGCCGCCGTTCGATTCGCCGCCGACAGGACGTCCCCGAGCCCACTTAGCGTCTCGTCCGACTCCCCGTGAGTTCCTCTTCTCTTCCCCTCAATCCCCGCACCTGACTTCGTCCCCTAGCTCCTTCTTCCACCACGGCCGAAGCTCGCCGCCGCCGTGCCTCGTCGCCATCGTGGCCAGAGCCACTGGAGCTCCCACCTGAGTGCACCATCGTGCTCAGACCATCTCCACAAGCCCGTAGCACGCCCCAGCTCGCCTTCCCGTGCCCCCTAGCTCTCACTCGCGTCTCGCCCGAACACCGGCCGCCGCCGCGAGCTCCGTTCCGACGAGCTCCGTCGACCCCACGACCTTCCACTCGGTCCTCTGGATGCGCGGGAGCAAGGGCCATCCCCTGGTGCCCTCAGCGCGCCAAACTGACGCCTCTAGCGTAAGTCCGGCGTGCCCCGCCGTGTTCTGTGGTCACCGGTGACTCATCGCCGGCGCATCTGACATGGCGTCGTCATTAGCGCTAATGACCCCACTAACTAACCCCCTAGGCCACTGACAGCGGGCCCCACCCCTGGTCAAACCCCAGTCAGCGCTGGGTTTGACCGGGATTAGCTCCTGTGTCACTGACGTGTGGCCCCCACACGTCAGGTTTGACACTGGACCAGCCCGTTGACCCTGCTGACGTCACTGTGACGTGGGGCTGACGCAATAAACCATTTTCTGGATTTTTTATAATTCAGGAAATTCCAGAAAATTATATAAACTTCTAAAAATCATAGAAAATTAACCGTAACTCCAAATTAAATAAATTATATATGAAAAATTATCAGAAAAATTCAAGGAATCCATCTGTACCATTTTCATGCATGTTAGAACAACTTATAGCTGCTGTTTAGCACAAATCAATTAAATGGCATTTGAATAATCACATATGGAGTTTGAATTTGAATCTTGAATTCAAACCAACTTCATTTAATCTGTTGCTAGATGCATTAGCTCAAAACACCAGCATGTTGCCATGTCATAGCATGCATCATATTGTGCATTGCATTGATTGTGTTTCCTTCTGTTTGCCGGTGTTGCTCCCTCTCGATAGACGTGTACCGACGATGTGATCGATGACACCGATGAAGAGCTATATTATCTTCAGAAGTGCCAGGCAAGCAAACCCCCTTGTTCATTTCGATAAAACCCTACTCTCTCGCTCCTGCTCTCAGTTATTGCATTAGGACAACAACGATTCAACTGTTACTTGCTGCGGTAGCTGAACCCCTTTATCCTCTGCATGACCTGTCATTCCACAGTAAATAGATGAAACCCACTAGCATGAGTAGGAGTTGTTTGAGCCCTGATGTGCCTACTCATTCATGCTTGTCGTCATGCCTGCTACTGCTTAGAGTTGAGTCAGGTCTGATTCATCGGGGATGAATCAGAGGCGTGTGAACATGTCTTACTATGGGTGAACTAAGTGTGTGAACACGATTTGGTAAAGGTAGCGGTGAGAGGCCATGTAGGAGTACATGGTGGGTTGTCTCATTGCAGCCGTCCTCAGGAACTGAGTTCTGTGTTTGTGATCCATGATCAGTTACTACCACACATTGGGCTCCGGGCGCTCCAAGCCCTCTCGACTTATTAATCAACTTGATCTCTGTCCAGGAGTTGCAACTAGTTTCTGGTGTTTGTAGGCAGTGTTAGTAGTCTACCAGGTGGCACCCGGTACAGGTGGGCTTGGGACAGACTAGGCACAGTGGCACGGTGTACCAAGTGGCACCCGGTTGGTGGGCTTGGGAACCCTGCTCACATCGTTTGGGGCCGTGAGCGACACCCCGGCCGGATCTCCTTGCGGATGGAACCCGAATCGGCGATAAACCTGGACTAGAGACTTGTTCGGTTAGTCAGGTCATGGCCGACTCCCTCGCCCGGCTTCCGCTTGAAGGTTGCCGAGGTACATGACGTGTACAGGGCGGTAAGTGGCGAGAGCGTGTGTGAAGAAGTACACCCCTGCAGGGTTAACATCATCTATTCGAATAGCCGGATTCCTCGGATATGGAAACTTGGACCCCTTGCATAGTTCATAGACAAGTGAAAGTGGATACTCTAAAATACGCAAGATAAGCGTGAGTGCTATGGATGGCGTTCTCGTAGGGAGACGGGAGCGGATCCATAGTGGTGTATTGATATGGTGAATATGTGGACTCGTGTGCGCCACCTCAAAAGAGTCGCTTGCAGTCGTAGTTAGGATAGCCACCGAGTCAAAGCTGGCTTGCTGCAGTTAAACCCCACCACCCCTTTGTTGATAATGATGCATATGTAGATAGTTCTGATGTAAGTCTTGCTGGGTACATTTGTACTCACGTTTGCCTATTTTATGTTTTTGCAGAGAGACTTCAGTCTCACTAGTAATTCCGCGTGGTCTTCGACGTTTAGCTTGATACCTCAGCTACGATCTTGTGCCCTCGGCAGGATCTGATAGATAGTCAGGCTTCTCAGCCTTTTTCATTTATAGATGTTTGTACTCAGACATGATAGCTTCCGCTTGTGCTTTGACTTGTATGCTCTGATTGTTGGGTCATGAGACCCATGTTTGTAATGTCTCGCTCGTCGGAGCCTATTGAATAAACTACTTGAGTCGTAGAGTCATTTTGTGATGCCATGTTGTATTGCACATATCGAGCATATTGTGTGTATGTTATTGAAATGCTTGGTATGTGTGGGATCTGACTATCTAGTTGTTTATCTTTAGTAGCCTCTCTTACCGGGAAATGTCTCCTAGTGTTACCGCTGAGCCATGGTAGCTTGCTACTGCTCTGGAACACTTAGGCTGGCCGGCATGTGTCCTTCTTCGTTCCTGTGTCTGTCCCTTCGGGGAAATGTCACGCTTTGAGTACCGGAGTCCTGTTAGCCCGCTACAGCCCGGTTTACCGGAGTCCTGCTAGCCCAGTGCTACAGCCCGGACCCACTTGCTGATGACCGACACGTTCGAAGCTGGGTCATGAATGCCTGTCCCTGTAAGTCTGTGCCACTTTGGGTTTACGACTAGTCATGTCAGCCCGGGCTCCTTATCATATGGATGCTAGCGACACTATCATATACGTGAGCCAAAAGGCGCAAACGGTCCCGGGTAAAGGTAAGGCGACACCCGTGGGGATACCGTGCGTGAGGCCGCAAAGTGATATGAGGTGTTACCGGCTAGATCGATGTGACATCGAGTCAGGGTCCTGACAATAGAGTGTATATTAAATCTATCGATAGCAGCGCCCGCAGATATGGGCCCAGGCGAAAGTAGGTCACACCATGAGTCAAGAGTAATAAGAATAATATGCTTAATAACGAAGAGATAAGTTGGTTGTGATCGCCGCAAGGATCACGGGCCACTTAGTGGTCGGGTTGTGATCGCTGTAAGGATCACGGGCCATGTATTGGTCAGGTTTTGATCGCCGTAAGGATCACGGGCCATTTATTGGTCGGGTTGTCATCGCCGTAAGGATCATGGTTTGGGACCAAGTGTTGGTCGTGGTTGTGATCGCCGTAAGGATCACAGTGGTATCGAGGATACCGAGTTGTTGTATATTCGTAATGTTGTACGAGAATCATGGGTAAAGATCAAGCTCCTTGTGGTCATTTACTGATCGCTACGGTATTGTTCTTACCAAGCTTGATTTGATCCTGAGATGATTGTGTGATGGTTCGAGGTTGGTAAGTGATGCATGTGTTGGTTACGAGGTAACCCGAGCAGGATAAGTGGTGCATGTATTGTCATCATGTTGCATGCTAGTATTGTTGGATTAATATGTTCATGTTGTGTTAGCTGTATCATGTTTATGTTGGTCATGCCATGTATTTTGATGATCTCATGATAATTCCTGTTTAACCTGTAATTGCCATGCTGTTATCTGTCTTGAATGCTTCTGGTTAGTGTGAGCTTGCAAGTACATTCAATGTACTGACCTGGCGTGTCATGCCAGCTTGCAGGTCATTCCGGATTTGATTGCTTGCTTATCGTGGTTTCCATTCATGCGAGCTAGGATAAGCATTCCAGCTAGAGTCCCTGCGGAGTGGAGTTCACCACCTTCGTTGTTGTTCCGCTGCTAGAGTTATTCCGCTGCTTCGAGTTGTTCTACTGCCTGCATAGAGTAACTGAGGATGGTGTAGTGTCGCCGTACCAATGTTATTCATTGTAATATAGGAGACCTTGTATTCATATTCGTGTAAGAATAGAAAGCTGGTTTGTTCTATGCTAAGCAGTGCCGTATTCCAGAAGACTTCTCCTCGATCTCTGGGCTGGAATACGGGGCGTTCCAGTTTCTCTGAGCCGGGGTGCCACATGCTTGGTATCGGAGCAGGTCTGGCTGTAGGACGCCCTAGACCGCGTGAACGTTAGAAATCGGTAGTATAGAGTCTGGCTTGTTGATTGCATTTGGTTGATGCATTTGTGTGTTGCATAGCATGCATATAGCCTTAGTATTTGTGATAATGGTTTTTCTGGTGAGTGTAGCTGGCATCGGTTCGAATCCACTATAGCTCAACCTTTGCATTTCTCCAGTTCCCTTTTTCTTTTGGTGTTTGGTGTCATTTCTGTCCCAGTAGAGTGATGCCAAGTGATCCCGACACTGTTTGCAAAAATGGTGCTCAGGTATCGCACCGATGTCTTTCCTTCAGTCCCACCTATCATTTCGGTGATGGACATGCTCCTATCCCGGATCGTTCTTTCATTTTGTCATGTTGGCAACCCTTAATGATCTTAGTTATCAAGAAAGGGCAATGTCAGCAGCCTCAGTTTATCCCCGGTACCTATTTCTTGGACGAGTACGAATCTTTTTCCGTCTGCTTGATAATAATGTGGTTGCAACGTTCATGTCCCACTACATGATTACCGAGTGCGTCCTCGCCTCCTCGCTAGTTCAGGTTGTCACCTGGCTAAGCTAGCACTTGGTGTAGCACTGTTTACGCCAATTCGTCCACACATTTATTCGTCCTCGTGCACATTGTCACAGCATGCTAGATCGTAATACCGGAGTTTCCGCGAGATTTGTGTGCTTAGGTGTGCATGCATATTATTGTGTGGGTAGCAGTAATATGTGATGATTGCTTGATTAATTATATTAGTAATATGCTTGTGTGTTTTTGTTTTAGTCGTTTCTGTTGTTCCTTTCTTTGGGCCTTCAGTGTTACAAATTTTTGCCCTATTAAAGTTGCTCATCAGCCGACACTGGACCCGAAGAGAGTCAGCAAGAAATGCATATATTTGGAAACTCAGCTAAACAAAATGGAATTATCAGCAGACTGCAATGAAAATTGGAATATCTCGTCTGAATGCAAAAGAAATCCTGGGTGGACCGTCAGTATCAAGTTTGCATTAGCATGCACTCATCACAACAAATTGATTAAATCAGCAAGAAGATAAATTGTGTGCAAGGTTGACAGAATATTATCAAAGGTATGGCTCAGATACAAGTTTAATTTTTCGTTGAGGATGATTCTGGAACTCGATGTACCTGGAAGCAAGCAAAAATATGGCATATACTTAGAAAGGAGGATAGTCCAGTAAAACCCTGTTTCATACAAGAAAACAACATCGGAAATATTCAGGTGGTTATATATGTGGAAATCGGTCCGCATATCACAATAAGAAGTTTCTGGTGCAAGCAACCCAATTTCCCCTCGCAAGATACCCGAGAGGCTTCCAAGGCAAGATTCATCTGCCTTCCTCAGTACGATACGTGGATGATTCCCCACGCAAGGTACTCTGCCTTCTTCAGTAAGCAACTGCAAAAGCTTCCAGCATAAGGTACTGAGTCTTTCCCCAGCAAAGTCTTTAAGGTGGTAAGCTTCTGAAGCACGATATCCAGTCTTCTTCAGCAAGCTGTCCGATGAAAGTTTCGAGCACAAGCCATAAAATATTCCTCAGTAAGACATTCGTACAAGGTAGTACGCTGTGAATTGACAACATATGGCAGTGAATCCCAAGAATCAGATCCGCAACATTTTGGTCAGAATCAAGAATCAGTCAGAATACACGTGTGTCTCGGGAATCAGATTCTCATATATATGCGGTGAGCATACCATCAAGATCTTACAGTTCACTCAGATGAGGATCTGATAACCACATGAGGATGATTAATAGAAGAAAGACAGTATACATCGCAGTGTGACAAAGGATTATGAGGATTGACGACATCAATGAGCTCCATACAAGTACAAGCGATCTGGAAAATGATCCTGATGAGCCCTTGTTCCCTTTTCTCCAATGACGGCACCACGCCTGTGATCTGAGCTGTTTCTAGCTATCTAGGGTGGATGCCTATTTTTGTTTCTCTCTTCAACATCTGTCATGAGTCTGAGCTGCTTTTCGGCCGTCTCGTATAGCTGTTGAGTTTCTTTTGTGACAATAGCCCTATAGCTGCTTCTTGGCTATTTTAGGGAGCTGCCACCTTCTTCTTATCGACCCGGTCTCATGCTCTGAGCTACTTTTCCCCATCCTAAGTCGTGGTTGAGTTATTTCAGTAATGTCCCAGATCTGAGTTGTAAAGACCGTTCTGGTGGCTACTAATTTATTTGTCGATTTCTTGCAAGGGTTTCAGATGATCATTTCCCAATGATCAGAACTTGAGAGGTGTTGAACCTGCCATTTAATGGGTGACCTTATCAGAAAAATGAGGATAAACTACAATCACCGAAAAATTGCACCAACAGTACCTATGGTCATACAAAGAAGCAATATGGCCCAGCTCTTTCAGCCAAAGATCCAGACCAAGAAAACAATAATGAAGGAGCAAGATCAGTGATGCAGGTATGAAAATTGTACCTGACCCCCATGGTGCAGATCCCCCGGACAGTCTAAGTCAGTATTGATCTACATGGATATGCCTACAACATGAGTAATCGGCATGAGGAATAATAGTCTGGAAGTCTGAGTCCTCACATATATGAATCATCATGGATAGCCTGTCGTGAACATAAATTTTTCCGTCAGAACCACCGTCAGTCAAGTCTGCAGATATTATCATACAGGCCAAACCCTTTAAGCTGGCCGCGACAGGAGACAATCAAATATTTGGTACGGATCCGATACTAACGATAGTGGAACCGGTTAAGATGATTCAGAAACTTCTGCGATGAGTCAGAATCTGTCAGGAAATGGTTATGTTTTAACTCACTGTTTGGAACCCAAAGGACCTGCATTTAGTGGAGAAACCCACTGCAATGAGTTAGAGCTTGATTTTTCATCAGAAAATTCTGATCATCATTACATGAAAGGTTGTCAGTGCCGGGTGGCACACCTAGCGGAAATCACTTTTGGATTTGTGAGATGGACATATATTTCAGTCATGAAAATTAAATCACACTCAGCTAGTCAGCAGATCTAAAAAGAAAATTGGAGCCTATATAAGCATGGGCAAGCCAGGTAAGATCTGTCAGAAGGTGGATGGAGTGAATCAAACCACCCAGGGCCAGTCATATAAAAATTTAGTGAGAACAACAATAAAGGAAAAAGGATACCCGAGTTGGAAACGGTTTCCTTAAGTCAGAATAGTCATACTTGTTCCCCGAGCAACCAAATCTCGAGGACGAGATTTCTTTAAGGGGGTAAGGTTTGTGACAGCCTGATTTTTGGTCCTTTCTTTTTCTTTTGTTTTTCCGAGGTTTTTGCGTGAGTTTTCTTTTTCCATGGCTTTGTGGTCTGGAAACTGAAGAAGATGACCTCTTCTTTGCTTCCAGAGTGGCTTGTCATTTCCAAATCCTTCCCTAGACCTTTCCATTTCCATCTTGGACCAAATCCCAATATTCTTTTTCTATTAAAGGAATAACTCAAATTGCCCTAGGTTGTGAAGCAACCTATATTTCCATCACTCCAAAAGTTCCCAAATAATTCTCATAAAATGTTTGGGTCATATCTTGATCAAATATGGCAACACTTTTCATTGCCATGTTCAAAAATAATTCCCCAATAATTATTCTTCATTTCTGTCCAGTGTGGTTTTCTGTGAAGGAAGTGCCACCTATCTTTTCTTGATTGCTTCCCAACTCCTTGGGCATGCTTATATGTCCAAATAATTGCCTCATGCACAAGTTCAACTTTATTTGCCTAGCCAATCTTCCTCAGTGATTTTTCAAAATTTCTGTTAAACAGAAAGCCTTGTGAAGGAAGTACTAGCTAGGAGTAGCCAAATGAATTGAACTTTTGCACACTCCTTAATGTGCTCATATTAAACCCCTCCACCCATTTTCAGCTCCATACAATCATCTATGTGAGCACATGAGCAAATCTCTGTTTTTGGCAATATTTTGAGGTTGTGAAGCAATTATATTTTATATTGCTTCAAAAATCTTGATAAATTACCAGATCATTCTTATACCCATAAAACATCTCTCCACCCAATTTGGTATAATTTCATTAAGCCATTACCCCTCTAGAATTTTTGCAAGTTTCTGTCCAAAGGAGATGCTTGTGAAGGAAGTACCATTTTGGTTTATCCAAATGGTATGAAACCATTCTCATCATCTTCATATGATCAAATAACCCTGCCTTGATCAAACTCAGCTCAATCCAATCAACCATGTGAGTGCACCATCATGATCTAGTTTCTGGACCATTTTGGTCAGTTGTGAAGCAACTGCAGTAAATCTTGATCCATTTACCCTCAAAACCTCCAGGATGAAAGTCCTTCAATAGATAAACCTCCCAGACAAGCTATTTACCGAGTTACCTAGCTGGTGTCCCCACTGCACAGCACAAACACTTGGCTGCTGATTTACTTTGGAGCTAAGTGCAAATCACTTCTTTGCCCCTGGATCGATTTGTTTCCTCATGTATACTTAGGTCACTAGGGTCAATCTACTGGACATGGTTGGCCCCGCCAGAACACGCCATTTGCACCAGAGCCTGTGGTGATCATGCTGGCGTCACGCACAATGCAAGCTCTGGATCGGTCCGGCCACTGTGCTCGTCTTCTCCCTCCTCGTCTCGACCTCAAACTTTGTCCATGAGCTTTCCCGTGATGCCCTGCGTCGCCCTGCGTTGATGGATCGTCGTTGTTCGCCTTAAATGCGCCACTAGCGCCATGCCCTTGCCGCGTCCAGCCTCTGCCCGCCATTAAAGCTCGCTCGTGAGCCCTGAGCTCTCCCCCGTGCCTATATAAGGGCCCCCGAACCCCTCCGCACCTCACCAGCCTCTCCCCAAGCCTCCTCCACCTCCGGCGTCACCCAATCTCACCGTTTTCTTCTTCGGCCACCGCGGCCACCACCGGAGTTCATCTCCGTTCGGGCCACTGCAGGCCCCGTCTCCACCTCCTGACCCCTTCCACGTGTTGCCCACGTCCCGTAGAGCCGCCCTACCCCCTCAGCATCGCCGGAGACAGCCACACCTCCGTGAACCACCGCCGGCGCCCGCCTTCTGTCCTCCTTGGGTCCTCGCCCTGCGCCGCCGTTCCAGGCCTCCCCGGCGACCCCTTCCCCTCTAAACAGGTGCAACGCAGCCTCGCGGTCACGCCGGTGCCCTTGGCCGGGCCGGGGATCACCGGAGCTGGCCCGCCCCTTGGCTGCTTCCCTCCTCTGCTTCCGTTCTGTTACACTCGGGAACGAATAGGAGCGAGGGGAGGAGGAAGACGACGCCTTACCAACTGGCCAGGCGGGCCCCAACCCCTGCGCGTGGACCCCTCCTGTAAGCCTGCCAGCCACCGGCCCCGCGTTGACCCAGGTATGCTGACGTGGATAAGTGGAGGCATAATCCACTGATTATGTCTTCGCTTTCCAAAAGCGTATTTCTCTATTACGCATTCTGTTTTTCTATCCAGGCCCCTGTTTGAAAACCTTTTCATTGCAAATAGGTCCCTAGTAGAAAAACATCCATATCTTTTTTAATCGTAGCTCCAAATGAGGTGAATCCAAAGCCCACTTCTTTGTTTCGTCGAGCCCGTTCTGTTGGTCATGCTTTCACTATTGTTTCACACTGTGAAAATGACCATTATGCCCTTGCCCTTATTCAGCCCCCTCCGAGAGAGAACGTTTTCTGGCGATTCGTTCCGCGAGTTTCTTGTACTTTCCCCTGGTGCCTTCTTCATCCCCAGGCAAGCCACAAGACCCACTTGCATGATAGTCATGCAGTAGCCATGGTTTTCAACTTGAATCTTTATTAAATGTTTGCTTGTTGAAAAGATGGTTATCGTTGTTCCGGTGATGTTTAGAGTTGCATGTTCACTTTTGTGCTATGTTGTCTTGTACTCTGTTATCATGTTCTACCTGCTAGTATTTCCTCTCATATGTTTATGATTGCTAGTAGTACATGTTGATGTTGGTGATGGTCATGCTAGTCAGTATGCCATGCTCAGTGGGTATGATTTATTGTTGATATGATGGATAGTTATGTGATACCCTCATGATTATGTTGATATCATGTTCATGAATTTTATCATGGCTCAGCATATTTGCATTCAAGTTAACCGGATTAAATTGAACTTGAATAAACGTTGGCTGAGTAATGGTGCCACTGAAACGATGCTGACCAGTGCAACCACGCTTACCGGTATGGGACGGTCCTAACTGGGTCTATTGTCGTGCCTCTCGCTGGTGCCTCTAACAAGGGAAGGTTATGGGCGCGCGCTACCCTGATCAGGTAGGCGGACATAAGCCTTGTGTGCCCGTTGTTGTTGTTATGTGCGCATGTCCCCGTTTGGGACGGTTTATTGTTTTGGGCCACGACGGTGGTCGTTGAGGTGTCTGGAGGTAGACACGGGGCCACCCATGACTTAGCCCAGAGGGAGTGAGTCGGAGTGGCTGGGAGAATGTCATGGCAGTAGGACGGTTTTGTCGGAACGCCGTTGGTCCACCCGAATGGGAGTGCGAGGCCATGGGTTCCGTAGTGTGGGTATAGTGTACTAACCTTTGCAGAGTGTATATTAAATCTATCGATAGCCGCGCCCACAGATATGGGCCCAGGTCGAAATTAGGTCACACCATGAGTCAACAGTAATAAGAATAATGTGCTTAATAATGATGAGATAAGTTGGTTGTGATCGTCGTAAGGATCACGGGCCATTTAGTGGTCGGGTTGTGATCGCCGTAAGGATCACGGGCCTTTTATTGGTCGGTTCTGATCGCCGTAAGGATCATGGGCCATTTATTGGTCGGGTTGTCATCGCCGTAAGGATCACGGTTTGGGACCAAGTGTTGGTCGTGGTTGCGATTGCCGTAAGGATCACGGTGGTATCGAGGATACCAAGTTGTTGTATATTCATAATGTTGTGCAAGAGTCGTGGGTAAAGATCATGCTCCTGGTGGTCATTTACTGATCACTACGGTATTGTTCATACCAAGTTTGATTTGATCATGAGATGATCGTGTGATGGTTCGAGGTTGGTAAGTGATGCATTTGTTGGTTACGAGGTAACCCGGGAAGGATAAGTGGTGCATGTAGTGTCATCATGTTGCATGCTAGTATTGTCGGATTAATATGTTCATGTTGTGTTAGCTGTATCATGTTTATGTTGGTCATGCCATGTATTTTGATGATCTCATGATAATTCCTATTTAACCTGGAATTGCCATGCTCTTGTCTATCTTGAATGCTTCTGGTTACTGTGAGCTTGCAAGTACATTCAATGTACTGACCTAGCGTGTCATGCCAGCTTGCAGGTCATTCTGGATTTGATTGCTTGCTTGTCGTGGTTTCCGTTCGTGCGATCTAGGATAAGCGTTCCAGCCAGAGTCCCTGCGGAGTGGAGTTCACCACCTTCGTCGTTGTTCCGCTGCTAGAGTTATTCCGCTGCTTCGAGTTGTTCTGCTGCTTGCATAGAGCAACTGAGGATGGTGTAGTGTCGCTGTACCGATGTTATTCATTGTAATATCAGAGACATTGTATTCATATTCATGTAATAATAGAAAGCTGTTTTGTTCTATGCTAAGCAGTGTCATATTCTAGAAGACTTCTCCTCGATCTCTGGGCTGGAATACGGGGCATTCCGGTTTCTCTGAGCCAGGGTGCCACAACGGGTAACAAGCAATGAAAGTAAATAAGGTGCATCAAGGTGGCCCAATCCTTTTTGTAGAAAAAGGACAAGCCTGGACAAGTTCTTATAATGAGAAAATTGCTCCCGAGGACACATGGGAATTATCATCAAGCTAGTTTTCATCAAGCTCAAATGATTCGTGTTCATTACTTTGATAATTTTATATGTGGGTGGACAGCGGTGCTTGGGTACTGCACTTTCTTGGACAAGCATACTACTTATGATTAAACCCTATTGCTAGCATCCACAACTACAAAAGAAGTATTAAGGTAAACCTAACCATAACATGAAACATATGGATCCAAACCAGCCCCTTACGAAGCAACTTATAAACTAGGGTTTAAGCTTCTGTCACTCGAGCAACCCATCATCTACTTATTACTTCCCAATGCCTTCCTATAGGCCCAAACAATGGTGAAGTGTCATGTAGTCGACGTTCACATAACACCACTAGAGGAGAGACAACATACATCTCATCAAAATATCAAACAAATACCAAATTCACATGATTACAAATAGCAAGACTTCACCCATGTCCTCAGGAACAAACGTAACTACTCACAAAGCACACTCATGTTCATGATCAGAGGGATATTAATATGCATTAAGGATCTGAACAAATGATCTTCCACCGGATAAACCAACTAGCATCAACTACAAGGAGTAATCAACACTACTAGCAACCCACAGGTACCAATCCGAGGTTTTGGTACAAAGATTGGATACAAGAGATGAACTAGGGTTTGAGAGGAGATGGTGCTGGTGAAGATGTTGATGGAGATTGACCCCCTCCCGATGAAAGGATCATTGGTGATGATGCTGGTGATGATTTCCCCCTCCCGGAGGGAAGTTTCCCCGGCAGAACAGCTCCGTCGGAGCCCTAGATTGGTTCCGCCAAGGTTCCGCCTCGTGGCGGCGGAGTTTCATCCCATAAGCTTTCTTATGATTTTTTCCAGGGTAAAAGACTTCATATAGCAGAAGATGGGCACCGGAGGGCTGCCAGGTGGCGCATGAGGCAGGGGGCGCGCCCCCACCCTCGTGGATGGTGGGTGGCCCCCCCCTCAGGTATTTCTTCCACTGAATAATTATTATTAATTCCAAAAATGACTTTCGTGGAGCTTCCGGACTTTTGGAGCTGTGCAGAATAGGTCTCCAATATTTGCTCCTTTTCCAGCCCAGAATCCCAACTGCCGGCATTCTCCCTCTTCATATAAACCTTGTAAAATAAGAGAGAATAGCCATAAGTATTATGACATAACATGTAATAATAGCCCATAATGCAATAAATATCGATATAAAAGCATGATGCAAAATGGACGTATCAACTCCCCGAAGCTTAGACCTCGCTTGTCCTCAAGCGGAAGCCAATATCGAAAAAATATGTCCACATGTTTAGAGATAGAGGTGTCGATAAAGAATAAAATATGGACACGAGGGCATCATGATAATTCTTATAATAGCAACATATATATATATATATATATATATATATATATATATTGTCATATGATTTCTTATGCTCAAGTAACAATCTTTTCACAATGTCAAGTATGATTCAGAAACTTCACTGAGAACTAAGAAACTATAATCTCAGTCATTGAAGCAATTGCAATTTATTATAACATCGGAAAGAGTCAATAATAGATCTTTTTAGCAAGTCCACATACTCAACTATCATTTAGTCTTCCGCAATTGCTAACACTCACGCAATACTTATGGTTATGGAGTTTTAGTGGGACACAGCGAAAGATAGGGGCTTATAGTGTTGCCTCCCAACGTTTTACCT
>NC_041383.1:88400093-88403170 GCF_002162155.2 Triticum dicoccoides | reverse complement strand
CTCAGCCGCCGGGGAGCCCACCCCACCTCCCCGCGCTAGCGCGCCCAGCACCGGTGACCTAGCCACCTCCCAAGCTTCGTGTCCACGCCCCTGCTCCCCATAGCACATCCCTCCCCCTCACCTCCAAGGCTGCCGGCAGCCGCATCCACCTAATCGAGGCCAGATCCGCGTCACCACGGGCGGATCCACCACCATCCCGAGCCATGGCCCGCCCAGCAAGTAGATCGACACTGCCCCGGCCTCCTACCTGCCGTGCCCCTACTCCTCACCACACCAGCAAGGATCACTGGGCCCACCCAGCATGCAGATCGACACTGCCCCGATTTTACATCCATGGCTCCCTCCTGTGAAGCTCTTGTCGCCGATGGTTCTGCCACCAGTCCATGCAATCAACCCAATCCCCCCGACGGTGGGTGACTGCTCCCCTGCATGTGCGTGTGAGCGACCCATCTCCAACAGGAGCGTCGTCGGCATCCTCTGCACCAACATGCAGATCGGTCTTCGTCGGTGTGCAGTTTGTTAGTGGATGGTGGTGTGGTACACCATTGAAGCTTTGCTGCAGATCGGTATTATTTTTTTCTTTTTTCAGATTTTCGCCCCGTGGACGAAGGCGGCCTACCCTCACTACTCTCCGGCGAGGTCGCCTTCGTCGTTGCTGCTCGCGTTGTTGTCCAAGCCGACGACTGCGACTCTGCACAAGGGCGTGCAGTCCTGCTCACGGGGAAGCGCAACTCGGCCAACGGGGGCGTGCAGTTCGCCCACAATGTCGACGACTTCCAGCGACTACGACTCTACACACAGCACATGCAGTTCTGCCCGCGGGGAACTGCAGCTCGACCAACGGGAGCATGCAGTTCGGCACATGGCGTCGACAGCTTTTCGGCGAACTAGCTTGTGCACGAGCATTTCCTCCTGGAGCATCGAGAAGTGAATTGCCACTGGTACATGCACAAAATGTGCGTGCACATGTTGTTCAGTTGAGCAGGTCATGCGTGTGCTGTGCGCCTCGACGACGACCTTCACGAGCAGGACGGCAACGTCCCCAGGCAAGCACAACTACTACCTACACCCTGTGGGTTGTGCACCTCCTCCGTTGTCGGGCAGGCATGCAGTTCCCCTTGTCCTCGGGCCAGCGTACAACCCCTCCAACCTCCGTTGATCCGGCGACTCCCGTCCTGCCCGGATTTCACCTATGACTGCAGTCCATCGCACAGGCACTTGCAGCTCTGTCTTCCCCTCTAGGAAGTACATCGACATCAAAGGTGCCTGGAGGTGGGCGAGGCCCTTGCCGCCGAACTCCCCGTGTCTCGTGAGCGTAGCTTCAAAAAAGTGCAAAGAATATTTTTGTCCGGCGATGCAGTTTGCTGTGTATGTTGGAGAGGTTCGCTCCTCCATGCGGGTCCTTTTTCTGATGTACTAGTTTGCTTCTTTCACAAGTGAACTCTTTTAACTTTTTGTTTTGTTTTTTTTAAGTTTGGTCCAGTGCAGCTCGATATGTTTGTTGGAGAGGTTCATTTTCATGAAAAAAGGGTTGATGCAGCCGGTTGATGCAGCTCACTACACCCATGTTTTTCATTTGTTGGAAAAATATTTTGTTGTGCACTCAATAACGAAGGACAAGAGAGCATGACTTTTCCTTAAAAGAAGTTCATTTTGCTGTTTGAGAAAATGGAGAGAGGAAATGAGAGTAAAGAGATGTGGATGAATGCTTGCGTGTAATGTGTAGCGTGCAAACAAAAAATGCAGTCCACTCGCCTCGTCCCAATAGTGCATATTTCATTAACCAAAATAATATATGCAGTGCACTATGGGAAAACCAAACTCTATATAGAGAAAAAATAAAGAGGAAACTGCAGTGCACTCCGGTCTTAAAAAAGGTCCACTCCGAAGGACTTTGAAGTACACTTCACTTGAAAAAAAATGTATTTAAAATGTTTTATGTTGTGTTAGTTGAAAGACATTTAAACTAGTAAAAAAAGTAACGCAGTTTACTCTCAAGAGTGTTGTGCATCACTTTCAAGAGTGTTGTCGTTCACTTCACTTGCCCTTGTCTCTACGGTTCAATGTCATTCATAATTTTTTTTATAAAAAACGACAAAAGAATACATGCACATTGCTTGACCCTCGTATGCAGTGCGGTTTTCAGTCTGAAGCAGTGCGGTTTCCTGTCCGATGCGGTTCACACGACGATTTGGGTGTCGCCAAAAATAGAGTGTCCGCATTTTTGTAAAATCGAAACTGCTCTTAAACCGTAAGGAAGTAGAGAGAGTGATCTACATGTAAAATTTGCTCCTCGTTGATATCTTTCCAACGGCGTATCATTTGAATCATTCCAATCAGCGGTTTGTAAAAATTTCGAGAAAAACGGCCGCTGCCTCTCATCGTCAGCCGCACGATTTTAAAAATTAACTAAAAACCGTAAGGAATGTCAAAAACATTTTAACATATGGAAGTTGTGCCTCGTTCGTAGCTTTCCAACGACGTATCACACGCCTCGTTTCGATAAACGGTTCAAAAACTAGAGAGAAAACAGTACCGAAAATTTGATTTTTTTGAAAAAACAGAATTCCGCGATTTAGTAAATTTGAAACTGCTCTTAAACCGTAACAAATTACAGAAAATAATACATATGAAAAAGATGCGCCTCGATCATATATTTCCAACGGCGTACCATTTGATTTATTCCGATGAACAGTTTAGAAAAAACCGCGAAAATACAGTCGCTCCCACTCGTCGTCCGCCGCGCCGTTTTTGAAACTGCTCTTAAACCGCAAGAAATCTCGAGAAGTGTTCAACATGGAAAAGTTGTGCCTAATCCATAGCTTTCCAACGGTATATTATACGTCTCATTCCAATAAATAGTTAAAAAACTAGAGCGAAAACAGTACCAGAAAAACACTTCATGCATTTTTTTTGACGCGAAGTTCACTAGTCTCTATTGCAGTGCTCGTCGTCAAAATGATGCAGTGCGCTTCTGTTGAGCATGCAGTGCCGAAGTGGTGTGCAGAATAGTTATTCTGCTAATATTAGCAAAATAGACCGTTTGTATATATATATATACACATATACATATACAT
>NC_041383.1:88347716-88399810 GCF_002162155.2 Triticum dicoccoides | reverse complement strand
CTTTCCAACACGAGGTGCTTGCCAAAGGATAATATGTAAAAGGGAAAGGTGGAGATCACCTTGACTCTTGCATAATGTAAAAGACATAAAGTAAAAGATAGGCCCTTTGCAGAGGGAACCAGAGGTTGTCATGTTCTTTTTGGGTGGATGCACAAAATCTTAATGCAAAAGAACGTCACTTTATATTGCCACTTGTGATATAAATCTTTGTTATACAGTCCGTCGCTTTTATTACTTCCATATCACACGATCGTATAAAGCTTATTTTCTCCACACTAATAAGTCATACATATGTATAGAGCAATTTTTATTGCATGCAACATGACAACTTACTTGAAGGATCTTACTCAATCCATAGGTAGGTATGGTGGACTCTCATGGCAATACTGGGTTTAAGGATATTTGGAAGCACAAGTAGTATCTCTACTTGCTGCAAGGAATTTGGCTAGCATGAGGGGGAAATGCAAGCTCAACATGTTTGAATGATCCATGACAATATACTTTAACTGAGATGTGAGAAAACATAACTCAATACGTTGTATTCCTTGTCCAACATCAACTCTTTAGCATGTCATACTTTAATGAGTGCTCATAATCATAAAAGATGTCCAAGATAGTATATTTATATGTGAAAACCTCTTTTTTTATTACTTCCTATTAATTGCAACGATGACCAAAACTATGTTTGCCAACTCTCAACAACTTTTAAGCCTCATAATCTTTATATGTGAAGTCATTACTATCCATAAGATCAATATGAACTCTTTTATTCTTTTATTCCTTTTTTATGCACTTAAGATCATAGCAAGATAGCAAAAGCCCTTGACTCAACACTTATCCTTATTATATATAGCTCACGGACTTGATTACATAGAGAGATCACAAAGCAAAACTCAAAACTAATTCATACCAAAACTTTATTCTACTAGATCAAGATATTACCAAAAGGATCGAACTAAGTAAAACAATAAAGATAGGAGTGTGATGGTGATACGATACCGGGGCACCTCCCCCAAGCGCAGTTGCCAAGGGGAGTGCCCATACCCATGTGATTATGTCTCCTTTGTTGGTGAAAAAGGTGGTGATGATGATGGATAGTTGCACACCGAGCGTAGGAGCTCTTCCAATTTGCGAATAATGCCCTTGAGTGCGACGATATGCTCCTTCAACAAAATATTTTCCTGCGCGAGATCCTTGTTTTGTATGTGAGCTAACTCAATCATCTTGAAAGCTTCAATCTCAGTTGGGGTAAAGAGGTTAGGAAGAGGTTGAGAGATGTTTTCTTCTTCTGCCGCCGGAGCTTGATCCTCCATGGCCTTCTTGATCCCATGATCCTGGTTGATCACCTTAGGTTCTTCTCTCTTCAGCTCTATCTTCAATAGCCAAGCATCCTTGTCTTCATTGTTGGAAGAGGGTGACGTCATGATGCTCTAGATCTATCAGGAGAAACAATTCGAAGCAAAGACAGAAGATTTTTGTGTGATACGGTGGTCAAAACCTCCGGGAGATTATATAGTGAATTTTTACCAACAACAAGAAGTATCGTGCAAGAAAACGGAGTCCGGAGAGCACACGAGGTGCCCACGAGGCAGGGGGGCGCGCCCAGTAAGGTAGGGCGCGCCCTCCACCCTCATGGACGCCTCGTGTCCTTCCCAGACTACTTCTTATTTTTCTATTTTCTTAAATATTCCAAAACTGATAAAAATTGCTGTTAGAACTGTTTTGGAGTCGGTTTACTTACCGTACCACATATCTATTCCTTTTCGGAGTCTGAAACATTCTGGAAAGTATCTCTTATGTATTCCTCCGGGGTTACGGTTTCAATAATATTAGTTTCAACATTTATAGGGTTACCTGAGATATAATGTTTGATTCTTTGACCGTTCACCACCTTCGGATTTGTTCCTTCGAAGTTGTTGATTTTTATGGCACTGGAACGATAGAGCTCCTCGATAACGTAAGGACCTTCCCATCAAGAGAGAAGTTTTCCTACAAAAAATCTTAAACGAGAGTTTAATAGCAACACATAATCACCTACGTTAAACTCACGCTTTTGTATCCTCTTGTCATGCCATCTTTTAACCTTTTCTTTAAACAGCTTGGCATTCTCATAGGCTTGAGTTCTCCATTCATCAAGTGAGCTAATGTCAAATAACCTCTTCTCACCGGCAAGTTTGAAATCATAATTGAGTTCTTTAATAGCCCAATATGCCTTATGTTGAAGTTCGAGAGGTAAGTGACATGGTTTTCCATAAACCATTTTATATGGAGACATACCCATAGGATTCTTATATGCAGTTCTATAAGCCCATAATGCATCATCAAGTTTCTTGGACCAATTCTTTCTAGATCTATTAATAGTCTTTTGCAAAATTAATTTAAGCTCTCTATTACTCAACTCTATTTGACCACTAGACTGTAGGTGATAAGGAGACACAATTCTATGATTAACGTCATACTTAGCAAGCATTTTACGAAAAGCACCATGAATAAAATGTGAACCACCATCAGTCATGAGATATCTAGGGACTCCAAACCTCGGAAAAATAACTTCTTGAAGCATCTTAATAGAGGTGTTATGATCAACATTACTAGTTGGAATAGCTTCTACCCACTTAGTAACGTAACCAACAGCAACTAAAATATGTGTATAACCATTAGAGGCAGGAAAAGGTCCCATATAATCAAAGCCCCAAACATCAAACGGTTCAATAACAAGATAATAATTCATAGGCATTTCTTGACATCTACTAATATTACCAATTATTTGGCATTCATGACAAGACAAGACAAACTTACGGGCATCTTTGAAGAGAGTAGGCCAATAAAAACCGGATTGCAATACCTTATGTGCAGTTCTATCTCCAGCGTGGTGTCCTCCATATGCCTCGGAGTGATACTTGCGTAGGATATATTCATTTTGATGCTCAGGTACACAACATCTAATAACACCATCTACTGCTTCTTTATAGAGGTGTGGGTCATCCCAGAAGTAATGTCTTAAACTATAAAAGAACTTTTTCTTTTGCTGGTATGTGAATCTAGGTGGTATAAATTTAGCGACAATGTAATTAGCATAATCAGCATACCATGGAGCAGTACGAGAAGCATTTATGACAACTAATTGTTCATCAGGAAAGCTATCATCAATAGGTAGTGGGTTATCAAGAACATTCTCTAACCTAGATAAGTTGTCTGCAATGGGGTTCTCAGCTCCCTTTCTATCAATAATATGCAAATCAAATTCTTGTAGCTAGAGAACCCATCTAATAAGTCTAGGTTTAGCATCTTTCTTTTCCATAAGATATTTAATAGTAGCATGATCAATGTGAATAGTTACTTTAAAATCAACAATATAAGGTCTGAACTTATCACATGCAAATACAGCTGCTGAGAATTCTTTTTCAGTAGTAGCATAATTTCTCTGAGCAATGTCTAGGGTTTTACTAGCATATTGAATAACATTTAGTTTCTTATCAACCCTTTGTCCGAGAACAACACCTACACCATAATCACTAGCATCACACATAATTTCAAAGGGTAAATTCCAATCAGGTGGCTGAACAATAGGTGCAGAAATCAAAGTTTCTTAAGTATTTCAAATGCTTCTACACAATCATCATCGAAGGCGAAAGGAATATCTTTTTGCAATAAATTAGTCAAAGGCCTAGAGATTTTAGAAAAGTCCTTAATGAACCTCCTATAAAAACCGGCATGACCAAGGAAACTTCTTGAAGTGCATCTAGTGCCCCTTAGTGATTTTGGTGTATTGAAGACTTATAGGTTAAGGGACTAATATGTTTGTGAGTGTACACAGGCTCTGTAAGTCAATGAGGAGCTTGATATTTACAGTGAAAGTCGACCCCAAAAAATGAATGTCTTCGACTGAAGACTTTGGTTCTCCTAAAGACTTTGAAAGTGAAGAAATTGGTGTGCCCATGGAGACTCGATATTCATGCGAGGAATCTGGAGCATGAAGACCTTTGTTTTCATAGTTTCATTTTCTTCTTCTTGAGTCATAGGAAACACCGTACTGTTAAAGGGGGTCGAGGTAATACTAAGGAAACAGATTTCCAAGTGATGCTCATCTCAAAATCCTACACCTACCCAATCCTTCGAGTGAAGCCATTGGAAATCTCATATCAGTTCAGTCAATTTCTTCAGTGACAGAGACGAAGATCTTTGGGTCTCTGAGGAATTTGTACTGACTAAGGAGTTAGGAATTCGCCAGTGCGGATTGCCTACACAGTGAGGAACATGACAGCCCTGAGGAATTTGAACCTCAAAATATCCGACCATTGCTGAGCCGCGCGCCAGCTGTCCCAAAATATCCTACCACCTAACGGTCATATCTGCCAAGGACATTTATGTCTTATCATGTCGGGCTGCTCCCTAGGCTATAAATAGCCGCCCCCTACAACCACTGGCTGGTAGGCTGCACCGAGAGAAACTGACACTTGTCATATGAGAGCATCCCATCCTCCGAGGACTTTGAGCGAAAATCATCGAGTGAGGAAAACCCAAATCCCAAACCCAAACCTACAAACCCCAAAGTGATGGAGCATCACTGAAGAGATTGTTCCTGTGTGGAACCGACACTTGTTACCTTTGAGGACTGTGTATCCTCCAGATGGTTAGGCGTCATGGTCTAAGCTTCCAAGAGGAATTGTGGATTGCCGACTGACCTAGTCTGTGAAGGTTTGGAAATCACCTGTGCAGACTTACCACTACTGTTGGGCGAGATTTGCGTGATCTTAGCTCAAGGAGAATACAGTGAGGACTGTGTGTCCAGGACTGTGTGTCCTCGAGTTTAAATACTCAGCCGCTCCAACCATACATACAACTGTCACATCAGTTGGATCTGGTCGAACAAATCATTGTCTTCACCAAGCCAACTGGTTCTATTTCCTCAACCCTTTCATTTCCTCAGTTATGTGTTGATGAACCTGATCATTACTGTTTGAAGACTTCGACTGAAGACTTTCTCTATTTCCTCAATCCTAATTCTTCAATTAGTTTGTCTTCATCCTGCTTATCCTGTGTTTACGCATTCTCTACTCAGTGCTTGTCTTTCATTTCATCATGATGACTATGCTGTTACTCTGCTTTGCTTATACCTAAGTACTTATTCCGCTGCAAGTAGTTCTTCGCTTAGGAATTTCCTCACCTTGAAATTCCTCAGTGAAGATTTCTTAAAAATCGCCTATTCACCCCCTCTAGTCGATGGAACGCACTTTCAATTGGTATCAGAGCTAGGTACTCCCTTGTTCTGTGTGATTTTGGTTTAACCACATGGAGTTTTAGTTATGTCGACTGCAGGAATGAGGAGTGTGTCCTGCCCCATCTTTGACGGTCATGAGTATCTCCCGTGGAAGGCCATGATGAAGAAGCGACTCATGGCAATGAACAACGAACTGTGGACCGTCACTGAGATTGGTCTTACCGATCTATGCAAGATGGCGGAGGCTGATGACATTCGCAAGTACACTCTAATCAACCTCACAGCAAAGGATGTCATATGCTCCTGTTTGTCCCAAAATCAGTTCAGGAACGTCATGTATCTCAATCATGCGAAGATAATCTAGGGCCGGCTCTCTGAGGTCTATGAAGGTCATCGTACTCATCATGATCCTTGGTTTGAGGATTTCAAGGATTCACTCAAGGAGATGACTTTCGCACCTGAATCATCATCCTCTTCACCGTGCCTTATGGCAAAGGGTGCCAAGGTAACTGAATGCTACCTTTCCGAATCTAGTGATGATGAATCAGGTGATGAATTTGGCCCCAGCTATGTCAAACTTGCTTCCCTTGCCACTAAGCAAAAGAGCTCTTGAAAAAGTTCAAAACATGCTAGATGAAAGCGATGATATGTTGGGTGATCAATTGGATCAAAATAAGGCTTTGACTGATAGTCTTCAAAAACTTCAGTCAAAGTTTGACAACCTTGAAAATCATCATAACACTCTCTTAACTGATCATGAGAAGCTTTCTTATGAATTTCTTCAGAAAAAGCAAGATCTAGAGATGTTAAAAGTGAGTTATGAAGATCTTCAGAAGGAAAATGATTCATTGGTTGCTCAACAGATCAGTTCCGCTCAGGAAGAATTTGTTCCACCATGTCTTAAATGCATTCATCATGAATCTGCTAATTCATCACCTGAATGTTCAAATGCTTCTATTGCTGCAAATTCTTCAACTGTCTCCGTGGTTACAAATTCCTCATCTGAGGATACCAGATGTATCACTGACGATAATGCAGGGCTGAAGAAATTTTATGTGACAGGCATTTACAAAAGCCTCAAAGGGCATAAGACTCTTTGTGATGTGCTCAAAAAGCAGATCTTGAATACAAACCCTAGGAAAGAGAGTATTGCCTTTGAGAGGAAACTCAATGCTGATGGAACCTACTGGAAACCTGAGCAGTACCCCAAAACCTCATGGGTTGCTGCGAAAGGACCTCCTGTAGATCCATGCAATTTATCTGGCTTTACCTTTGATTCTTCATATTCCTCTGATGAGTCATTTGACTCCAATTATAAACTGTTCAAGAATCAGAACGGTGAAGTATTCGCTTGATATGTTGGAACTAACTGCAGGAACATCCCCCCTATGAAGAAAATCTGGGTTCCTAAAAGTTTTCTTGAAAATCTTTAGGTGAATGTCGTCATGACACCACCCATGAAGAGTAGGAACCCTAGATCAAATTCTTCATATGGACCAAACTCTTCATGTGGATCCAAGTCCTCACGTGGACCAAATTCTTCATGAGGATCAAATTCCTCACATGGATCAAAATCCTCATATGAACATCATCGTGCTAACACTTCTGTTTCGCAGGGAAAGTCTAAGGGCCATGAATATGTGCATTTTTCTTCAAACCATTATGTTCATTAGTCCTCGAAGAATTTCTCTGCTTATTCATATGCTTATCCTAACTACTCTTCTGTGAAAAGTAGTGCACTGGCTTCTATGCCATCATTTTCTTATGGAGCTCGCAAAATGATGAACTCTTTGCCACCCCTCCAGATGTGGGTGGTGAAGAAAAAGAACTAATCTCTTATGCAGGGTCAGGCCTCCAAACGAACTTGATCGTCTGAAGAATTTGCTAGAGACCTGAATGTGCTTGAAAGGACGCAAGCTAAACCTGAAGAAATGAATCACTCATTTCTCACGTCCTCATATTGTTGTATTTGTTACTTTTGATGAAATTGATATCATATTCTTCACTGATGAAGTATATGGGTCTGTAAGTTGCACTAATTCATTTGCAGGATGAACAACCCAAAGCTACTGAGTGGGTCCTCGACAGTGGATGTACAAATCACATGACTGGTGACAGGAGCTTGTTGATGGACATTGATTTGTCACCATCTCATCTGAAGCATATCACCTACGCTGACAAAGGCTTTAGGAAAGGAGACTTGTATATTGTTGATTTCTTTGCAGGACCGCACCCTGCTACATGCCTACTCACAAAAGCTTCAGAATGCTGGTTATGGCATCAACGACTTGGTCATGCTGGGATGAGGAACTTGCATACACTCGCAAAGAAGAAGCATGTCATTGGCATCAAGGGTGTCAAATTCTTCAGAGATCATCTTTGTGGGGCTTGTGAGGCTGGAAAGATCACCAGAGCCAAGCATCCTGCAAAGACTATCATGACTACTTCTCGTCCCTTTGAATTACTTCATATGGATCTATTTGGCCCTACTCATTATGCCACGTTCACTAGTTCTGCATCATTATATGGCTTTGTCATAGTTGATGACTATTCTCGTTACACATGGGTGCATATCATCACTTACAAAAATGAAGTGCAGGAAGTCTTCAGACGTTTTTCCTCAAGGGCTTCCACAAACTTCAGTGTGAAGATCAAGCATATCAGGAGTGATAATGGAACCGAGTTCAAGAACCCTGGCCTCGATGAATATCTCGATATGCTTGGTATTACTCACGAGTTATCTGCTCCTTATACTCCTCAGCAGAATGGCGTCGTGGAGCGCAAGAACAGGACTCTTGTTGAGATGGCTCGCACCATGCTTGATGAATACAAGACAACTGAGTGCTTCTGGCCTAAAGCAATTTATACTGCGTGCCACATCATCAACAGGGTATATCTTCACAAATTCTTCAAAAAGACCTTATATGAACTCCTCACTAACAAGAAACGCAATGTAAGTTATTTCGAAGTCTCCGGTGCTAAATGCTGGATTAGAGATCCTCACCATCACTCTAAATTTGCACCGAAAGCACATGAGGGTTTTATGCTTGGTTACGGAAAGGACTCGCACACCTACAGAGTCTTCAACATCTATCATCACAAGGTTGTTGAAACTGTAGATGTGCGGTTCGATGAAAGTAATGGCTCGCAAAGGGATAACCTACCTCCTGTGCTAGATGAAATGTCACCTAAGGAATCTATCAAGTTCAAAGCTACTGAGGATGTCATCCCTACCGTAGAAATTGCTGAAGAAGTCATTCCTGATCGTGAAGAAAATCATGCTGGTGCTGCTGAAGAAAATGGTCCTGAAGAAACTGTTGGGCCTAAGCAAAGTCGTCAACCCGCGCATCCTCGCATTGCAAATGAACTGCAAGTCGAGAAGATCATCGATGACATTCATGCACCAGGTCCCCTCACGCGCTCAAAAGCTTCACATTTATCTAACTTTTGTGGGCATTTTGCATTTGTCTCTATCACAGAGCCCACCAAAGTAGATGAAGCATTCATGGAATCCGAGTGGATTCAAGCCATGCAAGATGAATTGCATCAATTCGAGCTCAACAATGTGTGGGAGCTTGTCAAGCGACCAGACCCTCGCAAGCACAACATCATCGGTACCAAATGGATCTACCACAACAAACAAGACGAAAATGGCCTCGTGGTGAGGAATAAGGCTCGTCTTGTAGCTCAAGGCTAGACACAGGTTGAAGGAATTGATTTCGATAAACTTTTGCACTTGTTGCTAGACTTGAGGCTATTCGCATATTGCTTGCTTATGCTAACCATCATAATATCATCTTACATCAAATGGATGTGAAAAGTGCATTCCTCAATGGTAAGCTTGAGGAAGAAGTATATGTTGCTCAACCACCAGGTTTTGAGGATCCAAAATTTGCAGATCACGTCTACAGACTCAACAAGGCACTCTATGGCCTCAAGCAAGCACCTCGGGCATGGTATGACACACTGAAGGAATTCCTCATGAAGAAAGGCTTCAAACCTGATTCACTTGACCCAACTCTTTTCACCAAACCATATGATGATGAATTATTTGTGTGTCAAATATATGTTGATGATATTATCTTTGGCTGTACTAACCAACGTTACAGTGATGAATTTGCCTATATGATGAGTGAAGAATATCAAATGTCTATGATGGGAGAATTGAAATTCTTTTTAGGTCATCAGATTTGTGAACAATACAATGACATATTCATATCTCAGGAGAAATACCACAAGGATGTATTGAGGAAATTCGGCATGCAAGATTGCAAAGGCGTCAAAATTCCTATGCCCACAAATGGCCATCTATGCAGTGATGAAAAAGGCAAAGACTTCGATCAAAAGGTATACCGTTCCATGATTGGCTCTTTATTGTACCTATGTGCATCTAGGCCGGATATTATGCTTAGTGTTTGCATGTGTGCCCGATTTCAAGCTACACCGAAGGAATCACACCATAAGGTTGTGAAGCATATTCTTCAATATCTAGCTCACACACCAACACTTGGATTATTGTATCCCAAGGGCTCTTCCTTTGATCTCATTGGATATTCAGACTCTGAATATGCTGGCGATCGGGTGGACCGCAAGTCAACGTCAGGCACATGTCATTTCCTCGGACGATCCTTGGTATGTTGGTCCTCGAAGAAGCAGAACACTGTATCACTCTCCACTGCAGAAGCTGAGTACATTACTGTTGGGTCGTGCTGCGCTCAATTACTATGGATGAAGCAAACACTCAAGGACTATGGCATCAACGTGAAGAATGTGCCTCTCTACTGCGACAATGAGAGCGCCATCAAGATTGCTCATAACCCAGTTCAACACTCGAAGACAAAGCACATCCAGATTTGTCATCATTTTGTTTGTGATCATGTGTTGAAGGGCGACTTCTCCATCGACCACGCAAGAACTGAAGACCAGCTGGCCGATATCTTCACTAAGCCCTTGGATGAGAAGAGATTTAGCAAGTTGCGGTGTGAACTAAATATCCTAGAATCTTCGAATGTTCTCTGAAAAGGACACACATCCTAACACTTATGCTGACTTGATGACTTAGATGTGCAACACACGAAGTAACATTTTTCTTCAATCAATGAAGACTAACCCTCTAAGTGTGAAGAAATTTATTCTCAGAACCCTACGAGAATTGTACGTGGTGTCTGAAATCAGCTTTCTTATACGGTGTGTTATGCCACCAACCAAAGTTGAAAATCTTCAACTTGAGATTTTCTTCATTTTTTTGAATTTCCTCAGTTTTTCAAATTCTTCAACTTTGCATTGTCTTCACTCTTTCTATCGTTGTTCTTCATTTGACAATATATATATGAGTTTATGTCCTCTACAGCATTCACTTATTGCTAATTCCTCAAGTTGATTTTTCTGCTAAGTGAATGTGATCGGACCCTTCCCCCTCTATGCAAAACTCAACCAAGTCCGTTCACAAATTCTTCACGTGCATTCTGTTTGAAACTTGTTCAAATTCTTCACTGTGTCCTTGTCAGCTGAAGAAATTGCGAACGACACTTTAAAATATTCTTATCTGAAATTTTCGGCTTTTGCCGCTCAAACCATTACGCATTCCACGGTATAATTATCTATTCACCCACGATCTCACACGATCTCCACTTCTTAGTATGTGGGTGACACATGTCGCGTGAATAAGAAGGGTCAGGGGCACGTTCATCCAAATTCTTCGAGCGAACAATTATTCATCTCCGCTATAAATACCCCTCCCCTTCCTTATTTCACTTTTACTCCGCTCGAACTCACTCCCTTGCTCGAGATTCTCAAAACCTAGCGCTGCCGCTAACTCCATCATCACCGGTGAGGAAGAGCTTCACTGCCTCGACCTCGTCGCCGTCATACTCGTGCCGGCCGCGGAAATCTTCCCTCCGTCGCCGTCGTAGACGTCTTCCTCTGCCAAGTTAGGGCATGGAAGATCCGAGCCGACGAACTTCCAAATCTACACTTCTATTTCGTTGTGTTCTTCGTCAATGGTAATTAAAAGTTACTTTTACCGCATATATTCTATTGATGATTTTCATCAAATCTTCAAAAGGTGTTTATTCTTCGATCTCCACACTCTAAACACCTAGCACAAATCTTTAGTTCTTGATCTGTTTCTCTAAGTGATGTTTTTCTTCATGATTCCTCAATTGTGTGAATCTCATGATCCGCACAACTCTGGAACCTAAGACAAAGAATGCTTAGTGAAATTCTTCAAGACACATCAGATCAATTTCCTCTAATTCATCAAATTTTACAAAACCTTCTGAGAACGCATATGACCTCTCCAAATTCTTCACACCTATACTCTGTTCACAGGTACACATGTCTGCTGCTGAATCAATAGGTTCTCATCAACTTAACTCATTTGCAGTATTCCTCGAAGAAAAGCTGCATACTTCTTCAGAGAACTCAATTGTGCAAATTCATTACCTAAAGAAAATGGCTGATGGTAAACGTCCTCAGAAAGGAGGAAAGAAGCTTGAAGTAAATATCGCCTTTGAGATCCCTGCGGACATCTATGCAGGGTACTGCATGCCTGATGAGGAAAAATATGGCAAGGAAACGAAGACTGAGCGCAAAGTGCGCATTCAGAGGATCGAAAGGAGATGGGTAAGAGAGTGGAGGGAGTACAGATATGTTACTCCCAAATACATGAAGAAATTTTCTCTCAATCCTCCGTGCTCAAGACCTCCTCTGGCACCTGGCCAACTAGCTGATCCAACTAGCCTTCAACATGGTGAGGATTATGCTGATGAATGGGCCAGGCGGCAAGCAAAGTTGGCCAAACAGGCCAAAGAAGCATTGAAGAAATTCAATGAAGATTCTGCTGCTGCCGCTGCCACTGCTGAAGCTTTTTCAAGTAAGAAGGCCATGCCTAAGAAGCCAGCAAAGAAACCACCAAGTTCTTCTGCAATGCCCTCATGGCTAATTTCCTCAGTGCCACCGAGGAAAATTCCTCAAGCTGCCCCAGTTCCTCAAGCTGCACCAATTCCTCGGGCTTCAAAACCCTCAGCTCCTCCGACAAAGTCCTCAGCACCCATGCATCTCGCCACGTGCCAAAGGACCACTGGCATATCTATTGCCTCAGGAGCCTCAGCGAGTTCTATAGCTCACCCTTCAACTACCGGTCCCACTCTGCTGAAGACCAAGGCCACTTCTAGGCGAGTGTAACACCCCAAAAATTTAACCATGATTTATTACTTAAAATTTTGCCTTGGTAAATTAAATTTTATTTTCTGGATTTTCCTTTGATTCAGAACCACTCTTTTCTTCTGATTTGTGGAGTTTTCCTCCAAATAGAAAACCTTTCAAAAATATTATTGGACATGTATATCTTCAAAAGACCATTTCTTTTTATCAGTTGAATTATTTCTACAATTATTTTTCCTAGACTTTAATTCTTTTAAAATGGTTTCTCATAAGCCTGAGAGCCTCTTTTGCACTACAAACCGTTCAAATACTCCTTTAAAAATTCCACCAAAAATTGGGGATGACATGTGAGGTTCCTAGATCACTTTTATGCGAAAACCTCTCTTAATCATTTGGGGATTTTGAGCCCTACCTCACGTTTTCAAATGTGGATCAGTTTGTGGTTTGCACTGCAACCTATTTAAATATTTCTTTAAAAATTACATAAAAATTTGGAGATGTCAGTAGATGCATATAATTCATTTTTATGCAAAAACCCTTTGAGGTTCTTTGGAAAATTTGAGCAAATCATCCTCATCTTCATTCTGGTCCAGTGTAGTATTTTCTACTGCAACCATATTTTAACTTGCCCTTTTACCCATGATTCTTTTTCCTCCTTATAGACCACTCTACCAAACCCTTAAGTCCAGGAGATTGGACCCATTGGTGCATTTTTGGCCCATGCAAGAATGCCCTTTATTTTCTGTCCAGATTTGATTTTCTCAAAAAGTTGCACTAACAAGTTTCTGGTCTTGCCAAACTAACCTTGCCACCATTACCTTCATCTAAAGAGACTTTGATCTGGAGTTTTTGGCCAACCCAAGTGATGCCTAGTAGCCCATGTCATTTTGTCTAGCACCTTGTGTGTATGGCCAAATTTGACATAGTTTTTAGTTTGGGTTATGAACTTGGTCCCCTAACCCAACCACCATGTCCACTAAGCTCCTAGCTACGCTAACCTAGACCTATTATTTGCCAGCCTCACCCAAGCTCTCTAGGCCACCCTGGCATTCCGTCGAGCACATGGCGCGCGTGCTCTGGGCGCGCCCAGAGCGCACGTTTTGCACGCGCGCATGCAACCGAGCCACCGCGTTCGCTAACCCCGCGCCCCTGGCCTTTGCTCGCCCGCAGAGCCACGCCCGTCATCATCCACTCGCCAGAACCATCCAAGCCCCCCTTGGCGCCCTACAGCGCCGCCGTCAGGTTGGCCATGGTAGCGAGCGGACGGCCGCAGCAGCCTCTGCCATGGACGACGCCGCCCGAGCCACTCCAGCGCGCCAGCTACCCTCTGGAGCACCTCGAGCTCGTCCACGAGCCCGTCTGCTAGCGCCCATTGCCGCCACATCACCCTGCAGCAACAGAACGACGGTTCGCCATCGATCTTATCCCCGGCCGCTGCGGAACCGACCTCGACCGCCTATAAAAGGGCCCCCCCGAGCTCGTCAAGACCTCAGGCAACCTCAGGCAACCCCTCTAGTGCTTCCATTGCCAACAATCGATGGAGGGAGGCCGTCTTCACTACAAAAAAAGACACATCCGTGACATTTTGGGCCGAACGAATTTTTTTCTGTCATACATATGACACTTCTATGATGATAATTGTGACAAAACCCAGTATCATCATAGATGTGGTGGGCTCCTACTTATATGACAAAAAATCATGACAGAAAATGGGCTTTTCGTCCTGGGCGGGCCGGAGACGCAGCTGCATGACATTCTTTGGGCCGTCCATGACGGAAAAAATCATGGTAGAAGCGAGGGGGAGGAAAATTTCGAGGAGTTACCGGTTACGATGGGAGGTCGGGGGCGGAGCGATGCGCGTTTCTCTCGTACGTACGCGCGTGTGTGCGAGGCGTTGGCTCTAACTGAAGCCGAGCGAGGCGTTGGGCTCTAACTGAACCCGAGCGATTGCACTGCAGGCTACGCGTTACTGAACCCGAGCGCTCGATCGATGACTGTTAACTGAACTCGATGGAGCGATTCCTTCGCTACTGCTGCTAACTAAAGCCGATCGATGCTGCCTCTGGGATGAACAGTGAGTGTTGCGTGGGGGTTTGGATGAACAGCGAGCGGTGGCGTTGCCTCTGGATGAACAGGAACCCGTGGTGTGGAGGGCTGGATGAACAGTAGATGGTGGAGGGGTGGCCGTGGAGGGGTGGTTGAACAGGACCCCGTGGTGTGGAGGGCTGGATGAACAGTAGATGGTGGAGGGGTGCCCGTGGAGGGGTTGTTTAACAGTAGCCGGTGGAGTAGCGCGCGGTGGAGGCTGGACGAACAGGATCCCGTGGAGACTGGAGGAGGTCGACGGTAGCCCGTGGAGGCTGGAGGAGGTCGACGGTGGAGATGAATAGTATCCCGTGGAGTCCCGTTTTGCGGTACGCCACACCCCTCCCGATGAACAGGACCCCCGTTTCGATTGTAGCGTTCCAACACAAGTCCGTTTTGTCTGTTTTGCGGTACGCCACACCCCTCCCGATGAACAGGACCCCCGTTTCGACCGTAGCGCTCCAACACAAGTCCATTTCGTCCGTTTTGCGGTACGCCACACCCTCCCGATCAATAGGACCCTTGTTTCGACCGTAGGAGGTCCGTTTGCTCCGTTTTGCAGTATGCCAGGCCCCTCCCGATCAACAGGACCCTGTTTCGAACGTGGCCGGTCGAACACAAGGCCGTTTCCTCCGTTGTGTGGTACGCCAGGCCTCGTTTCCATCGCATGTTCCGTCCAAGCCCTCCCGATGAACACGACCACGCATTCCGTTCCGACCCAGCCGGTTGGCTCCCCATGAACATGACGACGACGTTGTTTCTCCGTTCCGACCCAGCCATGTACGTATGCGCGATAGGCATTAGAGACCCTGCCCGTATGTACGTACGTGTATTTTCTTTCTTGCACCCTCGCCGCTGTACGTACGTGTACATGCTACGTGCACGCCTCTACAACGACACGTGCGCGTCTCTACATCCACCAGTATATATGTACATACACGTTCGCGACCAGAATGACAACGCTACGTATGCTTCGACCAGGTGGGTCCCGACTGTCAGGCACTTCCTTGCGTGCGACGATGTAGCTGGTGGGTCCCACCAGTCAGGGGGGCGAATCGTTTTTTTTCCGGATGCACTTCCTTGTGTGCAAAGATGTAATTGGTGGGTCCCAGCAGACAGGGGGAAACGTTTGTTTTGCTAAATACGGTGGCCCATCCGGTGGGTCCCCGCTGTCAGGTGGAGGAATAATTATTTTGCGCGTAATAAGGAGACACTTCCTTGCTGCAGTCATGGACCCAGCTGTCAGCCTCTCCATGTACAGTCCACGTCCGATGGAAGCCATTCCTTGACCACGTTGACCACGCCGCGTAGAGAGCACCACGGCGGTGGACGACGGCGAGGCCTAGGAAGGGGACAACACGGAGCCGGGGAAGACACGACAATGGATGCCCACGCGGAGAGGAGTACGAGGGTTCACTGGTTTGGCCGCGCTGCCATCGCCGCAGAATAACAGGGGGTGTGGGTGAGTGGAGTGGAGGGATGGCCTGGCCAGCGGTGGGAGTAGTACGGGGGCGGTGAGGCCTCCGCGGCAGCATAGCCGGCCATGGGAGGCAGGAGCAGGAGGCACGACCGGCGCTGCTTTGGGCGGCTGGAGCAAGAAGACCAGAGGTTGAAGAAGCACTACGGCCGTTGGATGGACATCCTACGATCAGTCGAGCTAGAATCGTGCATATTGACTAAGTTGACAAAGCCCTTCGTCCCCGTAAACTTAGTAGGCCCACTATACTGGGTCCCAGCTAGCAGGGGGGGTATTCTTTTTTTTGAGCGTAATAAGGAGGCACTTCCTTGCGTGCAAAGATATAGCTGGTGGGTCCGAGCTGTCAGCGGCGGTAACTTTTTTTTCGCAAAATACAGAGGCCCTTTCGGTGGGTCCCAGATGTCAGGTGGAGGAATCATTATTTTGCGCGTAAGGAGGCATTTCCTTGCATGCGGCCGTTGACCCAGCTGTCAGCCTCTCCATGTACAGTCCACTTCTGATGGATGTCGTTCATTGACCACGTTGACCAGGCCGCGCCAAGAGCACCAGGGCAGTGGAGGACGGAGAGGTCTAGGAAGGGAACGACACGGAGCCAGGGAATACTCGGCAGTTATTTCCCAAACGGAGGAGTACGAGGGTTTACTGGTTCGTTTGCCGTCGCAGGAGAATAACAACATGTGTGGGACTGAGGGTGAGTAGAAGGATAGCTAGGCCAGCGATGGGAGTATGGTGGGGCGGTGAGGCCTGCGCGGCAACACAGCCGGCCGCGGGGAGGAGGGAGCAGGCAGTCCTGTCGGTGCTTGTCTGAGCGGCTGGAGCAGGAAGAGCAGAGATTGAAGAAGCACGACGGCCGTTGGATGGACATCCAACAGTATACATGCCATCTGTGGAAAGCCTCAAATCTGTGGAAAACAGCATACAGCCCATGTGCCATTATTTCAAATAGTTTATAGCCCATTTGCTAATTCTTACTGGTTTTTTTGGAGCCCATATTCTTTTTGTTAGCATTACAGCCCATATTGTGGCCACGGTTAAAAAGTTATACGAAATTTTGCATATGTCGGTGCGGTCTGAACTGTTTTTAATCCCGAAATTTCGAGTCACATTCAGACTGATTTTAGAAATAAATGTATATCAATATAAAATCCAATAAATTGTCCATGCATAAAAATCAATGCAATTTAAAATCTCGAAATGAAAAAAAGATATTTGAATCTAATTGCCGGTTTGATGTGTTTTAAAAATGTACATCCCATTTCTCATTACTGATAGGCCATTTTCTCGGCCAGCCGAATGAAGCTCTCCTCGTCTAGCCGAACAGGCCTGATAAAGTGACTTACTTGACAAATCACAAAAAAACTGGGCTAGCCATTTTCAAAAAGAAAAAAAACTACTGGGCTGGTCTGTGGTAAACATAAAAGAAAAGGCTGTCTAGACAGGCCAGAGTGTCCTGCACAGCCCAGTTGACACCCTGCTTCCGTCTCAAAAACATATTAGATAGATGCCACTCCAATTATGGCGATTCATAAAAATACCACTGCAATTTCCAAACTTTGAAAAATGCCACTGCAATTTTTGCAAACTTTGAAAAACGCCACTACAGTTTGCAAACTTCGAAAAACGCCTCTCTAGACTTCAAAAAATGCCACTAGAAATGGCATGAAATGACATTTTTCAAAGTTTGGAAATTGAAGTGGCATTTCTCAGAGGCATTTATCAAATTAACCCAAAACAAAAATAACTGGGCGAGCTGCTGGGTCCCTGGTGTCAGCCGCTCATTGTGCAATTCTCTCGTTTATTGACTACGTTGACAATGGCATGGGACCCAGATGTCAGAAATCCACTAGGAGGAGCCATTTTTTTATTGGCTTGAAATAAGGAGGCACTTTCTTGCGTACTGCCATGACCTTGGCGGGTCCCTGCTGTCATCCTCTCCACATACAATCATCTCCTGATTGTGTACGCGTCAACTTGTTAGGCCCACAAGTCAGCCTCTAAACCCGTGGAGGACAAATACAACCCATTTAAAAAAAATAACAGACCATTCCATACGTTCAAACGGAAAGTTCAACATTCAGAGCAAAGTAACAGGTCTGATCCACATATAGAGTACTGAACTTCCACGTTGACAACCATCATAGCCAAGTTAACTATCTACTCCCACTAGACAAGTACTAACTTACTCTTAGCTAACTAGACGATGCCGGCAGTACACGCTAAACGCCGGCACCGGCGTCCTGCCCTCACCTTGGACTTGCCAGAGGTGTGATAGGGCGCATTGCTCGCGCGCGTTGGCCCTTTCCATGCCGGCGTGGTCCACCGAAGCTTCGGCTTCCAAGCGGGAAACCCACTTGACGAGTTGGTAGTAAAAATCGGCATCACGAACGCGTGCGTGCCCGTCAGCCTCTAGGGCTATTTGCCGGGCGCCGGCCTCCACGTAGTCGGCCAAGTTGCGGGCGCTCTGCTCGCGACTCAGAGCGTCGGTGCGCTGCTGCTCCATGTCCCGCTCGCGGCGCAAATCGGTGTTACACTGCTCCTCCGCCAGGCGGTCGTGCTCCAACAACTCCTGCTCCTCCACCATGCGGTCGTGCTCCAACAACTCCTCGATCTGCGCATTGCCATCTAAAGACAGATAGAATGCCTCCTCCCTCCGTCTCCCTTCCGGTGAAAAACCGAACACTAGTTCCGGTGGTGACCGCCTCCGGCGTCGCATACCATGGACGGGCGGGGGCATGGTGGACGTGGCGAGCGACGTCGGGCTCGTGGGGGCTTATGAGGATATGGCGAGTTGGGTCACGGTGGCACTGGAGAATGCCGGGAAACAGTACTTATAGGGGGAAGGTAGCGCGATGGTCATCGGAATTCAATGCATAATGGCTTAGCGCGCCAGCTTGCCGTGGAAAACTAGGGAAACTGAAATTATGACCTTGCCGTCCCGTCCCGTCTGGGTCGCACGCCGGCATGGCGGTCAAACGAGTGCACTCGAATCATCTCCCTCCTTGTCAATAATGATTTCACGGATTTAAAAAGCCTGCAACAATTAAAGCGTATCTTTTTTCGCATCAGTTAGCTGACTTAATTACGGCCGGCTGCATGCAGGCACTCAGAATCGCTCGCAGGCAGTACGCGAAGCAGCATGCAACGAGTCGCAGCCGAGGGCACACATGTAGCCACTTAAATCGCTGGAATTAATTAGGCTTAAACTTCTGCATGCCGTTAATTATTGCCATGCCTTGGTCTTGCTGCTTTGCTCACGGGACTAATAAACCCGAATGGAGGGAGTACCTTGGTTGGTGAGAGGTTTGAATTAAGCCCTGCAAAAACCGGAAAGGAGGTACTAGTACGTGCGTGATCCGCTATTTATTCGTGTAGGATCGAGTAGGTCATTTCTTGAATTGAGCCCTGCAAACCGGATAGGAGGTAGTACATGCGTGATACGCTATTTATCGGTGTAGGATCGATAGTGTAGCTTGTCAGTTTCTTCAGAGGTAGGCATTTTTATCCGTGTAGGATCGATAGTGTAGCTTGTCAGTTTCTTCAGAGGTAGGCATTTTTATTCAAAAAACTGCCACTTCGCATCTTGCGTCGCAAATAAAACTGCCAGGTGCGCATTTGTAGGCTAGCTAGTGATGGATCAATAACTTGTAAACACTGAGCGAACAGAAATAAGTAACTCTTAATGCATCTTAATGATTCACAGATCATATACAAATATGTAGCTCCAAAAGCAAAGATCAGCCACTTCGGATCTTGCGTCGCAACTAAAACTAACTAGTACGATTCCCATACATAAGATCAACATGTTAATGCATCTCAATGATTTACAGATCATATACAAATATGTAGCTCCAAAAGCAAAGATCTAGAAAAAATATATGTTCTTCCTACTAACTTGGATGCTTCTCTTGGCCAACATTCAGTACAGATTGAAAGACAAATTTGTTTGTGAACTCTACAATTCCTCTTGCAAATGTAAGTGGTTTCACCAATAGTTGGAACCATGAGAATGAACCACACATGATGGAGGAACATCCACTGCAATATGATTTGGTCTTCTCTCGATCACATCGCGAGACTATTTTCGGAATACAAACTTTAACTTAGGGAAAATGATGCCCATTGTATAATCAGACCAAAGCAATGAAGCACCAACTGTTGGCCAGTAAATAGTACATTACTACTTTTCTGCAGTCCATGAAGTGACTATCCAATATTTGTGTCTATTTTCAAATGGCATTGCATGCAGTGACTATACTATTCTCTTGTGCAGTTCAACCAAAATTGCGGACACTTTGTTTGTTTGCCAAGTAGCAACGGGCAGACATCTCTGTCTGCAGAAATATCAAGCAGCTAGTAAACATATACCACACCATGTTCGCAGTGATGGAAGAGGTGAAATCGATACAACCGAAATTGAGCATCCAATCATTGAATCATGTCCTGCACCTCTAATGTAGGTCCACCCTACCAATAAATTCACATGCAAACCACTAGTATTACTATCTAATGACAGTACAAAAAGAGTAGCAAGATAGTAGCAAACCATGTACCTTCGTAATGAACAGCTCATAGTCCCACCAATTGGATATAAAGGTTTGGAAAAAAACATGCTCCTAATGTTGAACCAGTTGGACTTTTTGTGCAGCTCCACTAAAATCGAGCATCCTTGTTTGCATAGATATTGAAAGTGTGATTACTATAAAAGTGCCACTAGTTGAAGCATAGACTCACAAATATAAGCATTCCAATTTCTTAATGGGAAAAGGTAGCAAGACTGTTTCTAACCACCTGTTTGAAGGAATAAATAAAGCAACTGCGGCTGATGTCAGGAAGGCATACATAGTTTTTTTCTGAAAAACTGAGCCATTCCTAACCTTTCCTCTTCTTTTAAGCAAATTTTGTGCAGTTCTACTAAAATAAAATGCCATCACCGCCTTGACAATTTAGTTACACTTTACAAAAGGAAATGACTTAACATTACATCATGATGTCGGGTATGTAGTAGACAGGCATTAGAGGCAAACATACATACCTCCTCCGATAACATAATGAACATTAATTTTAACAAAGGTGTGACTAGCTTTACCGGGATAATTTGAGTGAACTCTACACCCTCTGTTCCTTAATATAAGACGTTTTCGCGGTTCAATTTAAAGTACCCAAACGTCTAGTATTTAGAAAAACAGGTAGTAGTTTTCTTGAGCACATATCTGGGAAAGCTTGCCACACTTTATTTATGTCCATACGCTAATGCAATACCATTCGAATACTACAAATATACACTAATCCAGTGGCTAGTGCAACAGTAGAGTAGTTAGTTTATTACAGGGTACAACACAATGGTTTTACTGAACAGATTTCAATAAACTCTAGCACTGGAAGGTTTCTATAAGAATTAACAATACAAAATGTAAAGGTAACAAGTTTCAGCATTGGTATACTAGATGTGCATGAGCATTAAACCAAATACAAAAGTCTGAAGCTAACTAGCATTATTAACTAATGACAGTATAAAAAAATTGCAAACCATGTACCTCCAAGGTAAATATCATTTCGAACTCGGGGGGACCTTAAAAATTGCTATCCCAATCTTGATAATCGATCAAACATAAAAACTTGATCTTTCCTCTTGATAATCAAGAGAACAGCCGGAGGAGGAGGTGCCCACTCTTGACCTTTCCTCTTGTCTTCATAATTGTCCGTGCAGTTTAACCAAAATAAAATGACATCAGCGCCTTGGCATTTTGGTGACACTGTACAAAAAAATTAACTTATCTCATGAAAGTGAGGTATGTAATCTATAAGCATTAACAGTGCAAAAATCTGAAGGTAGTAACAAGTTTCATCGTTGGTATACTGGCTGTGCAACAGCATTAGAATGCCTTAGCTAAAAAATCTTTAATACATCCACAATCAACAGCTAACCCTGAAATGATCCAGTGACTTTAAATGGCACTGCTTAAATTTATCTGTGGCATTAGACTAAGAGCGGCATTAGTTAAATGTGGCATCACTTTAGCAGTAGCATTGCTTGACTTGACTGCTGGCGTTATATTAACAACAAAAAAAGTGGCAATAAGAGCATGGGAGGCCCATTCGGACAGTGGGCGCACCAGTACGATGTACCTTCACGGACGCAGAGTGGTGAGGGAGGTATGGTTGCCCAGAGCAACAAATATCCAGGAAACATATGTGGATTATGTCCCATTTTTGTTCTCTTTAGCCACCTTTTTCTATGTGAGGACAACAAACCGATCGACCTGGTCATTCTCTATTGCGTTGTCATGCCTTTCTACCCTTCTTCAACCAAGAGACACGAGACTCGTTCCTTAGCTACTGATTTTCCCCTTTTCAACCTAGATGCGGGTTTGATGCCTACTCTCTTGGACAGTACAGTCTCCCTTCCTTTCCTTATTCAACCCATACATGCATTAGTCTGCATGAAGTAGGGTTTCCTTTAATAGTGCAAATTATGGTTTTCGTCTGCGTGGCCAGCAGAGCAGAGGATAGCAAATTGGGAAGATGGTGGAGTGGAAAAAGATCCACATGCAACGACGTACCAGATGGGGCAATAGAACAAGGGTATGGTTCGAAAAGAGGTAGCATACCTGAGGGTCGGCGGGAAGTGGCTTCGCTCGTTGTCGTCGTCCTCCGCACACACTACGGTAGTGATCCCGCGCGGGCGCTAGGTCTGAGAGGATGGCCTTGTCGTCAGTGCGTGACCTCGCTCACCGATGACGAGTGCGTCAACGCTGCACATCCTTTTCTTCCCCGGCGGATCTGTGACCACAGGTGAGGAGGGAGAGAGGGGCCGTCTTTTTTAGATTTGGAGAGAGGGTGGTAGTGTGAGAAGCAAGTGGGCAGCCCTTGGCAAGAAAGCGCTGAAGCTCCAGCCTATATATCTTCTTTATACTACTAGTACTGGAGGTGGAGTAGTGGTAGAGTAGTTTATATTTTCTCTGCGTACAGTACCAGTTAGTCGTGCTTCAAAACTGAATGGCGCGCCATTAAAATAATAGAGGCAGATAACTAATGCGGCACCTCGGGCCAACGCAGCCAGATTGCATTTTGCACGAGAAATTACACACCATGTCTCGTTGACATGTGGTCCCGTTCCACATATCAGTGAGATGATGGCGAGTAGTAGGAGTATTTCCGAACCGACGTGTAGGCCGGGGCGCCCCTTCATGAACCGTGGCAAACTGGCAACCGTCCATTGACTCTTCGTCTTTCCCTCTCGATTTGGAACTGCTGTCGCATGCTCTTCCTTCTCCCTCCTCCATTTTCCTTCAGCCCTTCACCCTTTCTTCTGGCATTGTTCGATCGTCTTCTCCATGGAGGGAACAGGACGGAAACGACCCCGTTATTCTTGCCTCGATCTGAAAGATGACGTGGTGGAGGAACTCATTGATCGGTGCAACGTCATCACATCGGCTAGCATGGGAGGTTCATTCAAGCCCATTGTCGACTCAACTAATAACATCATTACAAGGAACCCAAGAGTCAAGGAGCGGTTTATCTCCCCTATCTTCTTCGCCGTGACCCTGATGACTGGCACCGTCACGACAGAGGCCTCGCCCTGTGCAAGTTGATGCCGCTTGATAATGATATGTATGATGTTAAGATGCCATCGCTTGAGGGCAAGGCTTGGGCAGGCGCAAATGGAGATTGGGTTGTTTACATTGGGTCCAACTGCGAGTGGGAACTTGTGAATGTGTACACTCGTGACCGGGTTCCACTTCCAAAAATCTCAGCAGACTGCCCAGAGGTTGAGCACACCGGTATTGTACGCACGTTCAAATACAATCATGGTGACTGTCTTCTACGGAAGATAGCAATTTCTCAAGTCCCCAACTGCTCTTGGAATTACAACAACTATGAAGTTGTTGCTATCTTCAACAAGCTTGTTGCCGTTGTCAGTGGTTTGATTGGATGGATATTGCTCAAAAATCAGTTTCTATACACGGATGAGTACTATGATGCAATTCAATATGAGGGCCTTGTGTTTGCTGCCACCACTCGTGGCACTGTTTTTGCATGGCATCCTCGTTGTTTCGGTATGTTTGTCTTCCACCGTAATTATAATTGTTTCATCCACATGCATGCGGGTTAGCAAGGCTGGTCATAGTGGGGAGTAACTTAGACTAGTTTCATGCATATGTTACTAGTTTATGTTACTACCTCTATAGTGCATAGTATCTTAGATTAGTATCATAGGTGGTCTCATTTATTGCCATGCATGACACATAGTAGCATCACATTTATTATGTTACGGTATCTACCTATGTTACTATAACCATCTCTCTCTTCCTTAATTGCCTGCCACATAAGCATGTTTGCGAGTCCCAAGTGCATGATACTACTTATGTTACCCCCACTATGGCCAGACTTACTAATTTACCTTGTTCTTGTGTTTCCAAGGTCCTGTGAACATTCCACCACCTATACTTGAAGATTTTTATAACCAAGGGGGAGATGATGATGTTGATGATCACGAGCATGAGGACGAGCAGCGCCCATATACTATTTGGCGCCTGGCAACTAATTCTGATGGATCACCTCTTCTCTTGTGTATACAACCCACTGATGATGTTACTACTAAGGAAGAAGGTGTAGTCTCCCATGGTCGCACTCTCCGGACCTATTCCAACACCCGTTGCATGGTATTCGGGATGGATACTAGTGTGCTAGCGCCAACTCCTTCTCCCTGGTAAAGAATTGATAGTCTTGGAGAAAACTCGCTCTTCCTTCGACAAAACAATTCAATGATGGTGAAAGGCGATCCAACTGCTGTTGACACAACGTTACTACCATTTATGAGAAGCAACTATGTCTATACCTCGGACATTTGGGTGGTTCCCTACCCTGGTACTGATATAGTAGGCCGCTTCAGCCTGGATGATCAGTCCTGCGTTGGTCTCCAGATCGACAATGGATGGCCCATCCCAGAGAATCACTTGTGGTTCAAAGCAAGCGTTTCCAACGCCGAGGAATTGTTGAGTTGAAGTTCATTTCATTGCTTGTTATTTGTTGTGTGGTGAAAACTTTAGTATTTATAATGTATCCTCGTTGTCGATGTGGGTTGATGACCTATTGTATGTAATAAAATGATATGCCTGTGATAAACTTACTAAATTTATGAATGGCTTTAGAGTTGCTTTTGTGAGTGAGTGGTGCGACGAGATAAAAAATATATTTGCCGAATACATAATTGTACGTGCATTGCAACAGATTATCGGATGGGGCCAATCAACAATAGTAGTACACTATTTGTACTAGCTTCACATGCTTTGCGCGTCGTGCGGGTGTTTTTATTGTAGCCATACTATACTACGTAACCAACACCTCGAATCCTCGATACTAGTAGTACTATATTACTAACTAGTAGGAGTAGTAGGGTGGCATGGGCCAGAACAAGCATTCACGTCCAGGAGTACGGCACACGCCACCAGCACGACTTCCATCTGACATCATATTTCTTAGAGTCCGTGCTAGAGCAATCTCTTCAACCTCATTATCGGTGTCAAAACCGGCGGATCTCGGGTAGGGGGTCCCAAGCAGTGCGTCTTAGGATCAATGGTAACAGGAGACAAGGGACACGATGTTTTTACCCATGTTCGGGCCCTCTCGATGCAGGTAAAACCCTACTCCTGCTTGATTAATATTGATGATATGGGTAGTACAAGAGTTGATCTACCACGAGATCAGAGAGGCTAAACCCTAAAAGCTAGCCTATGGTATGATTGTTGTTGTATATGTCTATCGACTAGCCTGGCCCGGTTTATATAATGCACCAGAGGCCTAGGATAACAAGAGTCCTAGCCGAATACGCCGGTGGGTGAGGAGTCCTTGTCTTGATCGCCATGTCTTGTGGATTCTTCCTTGTATGCGGCAGCTGTCCGGACTGGCCCATGAGTATACGACCATGGGGGTCCTCGGCCCAATCCAGCTGATTGGGAGATGACGTGTTGAGTACCCCCTAATCCAGGACACCGTCAGTAGCCCCCTGAACCGGTCTTCAAGTTAGGGACACTCCTCGATTCTTCCGAACTGTTCTTCATCTTCGGTTGCCGGTCTTGAAAACTTGTTCAACAAATCTTCTCATCTTCGATCTTGAGGATCGCCGAAATGCATTCGACGAGTTTACACGTCGGGTATCCGAGGAGCCCCTTTAAGTTTCCGGCCTTTATCAATGCCTTGTTATTCTTATGCCACACCTTGGGTTCGAAGTTGTTCCCGAGAGGCAGTGTCCTCTTGCGTCCGAGCTCTAACGCCGGACTGCATTCAAGGTATCTCTTGCAGGCGAGCAGCAATGCCGGACTGCTTTCGAGCTCCAACACTGAAATGTATCCGAACTCCAACGCCGGAATGTATCCGAACTCCAACGCCGGACTGTGTCCAAGCTCCAACGCCGGACCATATCCAAGATGTCATAGATCATCTTGGTCCAAAAAAGTTGAAGGAGTTTAGCCGAGCTTAATGCCGGAAATGCCCTCTAAGGAGCCAGCCACTTGCTTCCGAGCTATATGCTGAACTGCTTCCGAGGTGGTTAAGCACCTCAGTCATGGGCTGATTTTTGGTCAATGTTTTTTATTGATGCAATTTATTCTCTGACGAGATATATGAAGGATGCGAGTAGCCCTCAAGTTGTGTATCGGTCTAAAACCCAAGACACACATGAAGGATGACATAAGACCACTGATCCCCGTAGCCGCTGAGACTCAGGTTGATTTGCAAAAATCGGTCTGAGGATCAAGTCCTAGCTCGGCAGAATACTTCGGGACACAAAAAGCGGCGTGCTCAGTTCTCAAGACTCGGGTTGGGTGCGGCTGACCAACCTGAGGATCAAAATCTCCTCGGAAACTATATTGCACTTAAAATTTTCTGCATAGAACAGGCAATGCAGTATTCCCTGAGACACTGGTTGGGTGGCAACACCAGATCAGGGGATCGATGTGCCCCTTTAATATTTGTAAATAATAAGCCCGAAGCCCAGTAGCCCCCGAGCCTTAATGCGGGCACGGGAGGCCGAATTAAGGATCGATATCCATAGTAAAATCACAAATTATGTGTAATGACTCTATGTATCCAAGTACTTTACGTCATTAATGCTCGGATCCGCATTGTACAAAACTTTGTTGACCAACCATCGGCTTCCACCTCCTCGGCCAATAGCCGAGGAGTGTTTGTCCTACTTTATAAAGCCTTTATGAGGGCAAAGATTTACCACAAACAAGGCAATCTGGCCATACAGTTTTATAAACAAAGGTACGCGGAGAGACATGTTATATTACTGTTTAACAGAAGAAATGTCTTCCAAAGAAAATAGTCCCGCTATCGGTTCCTTTCTTTGGGTTGTCATGCTAAGCATGATCATGAAACCTCAGCTCCAATGTAAGAGCAAAATATCGAGGATTTAGTTTGGGAGGCCAGTTAATAGCCCCCGGTAGTGTTCGGCGACAGTCGCGGTCAAGCTGTAAACACTTCGGCCATTGTTATGAATGGCCCGTCATTTAACGCCGTCATCGGATCGCCGACCAGTTTACGCTTATTGTGACAGTCAGTTTTCGGCTTTCTCCACTGAGGTGCTTAACCATGTGAGCTGGAAGCACAATCGCAGTGGTTCTCCCTTTGCACACCTAGCCGAACAAAGCGGAACATAGGAGGCAAGCGCAGGAGCCGGGCAACCCAACTATTGACCGAAGACACAATTCGAAACTGATGCATATATAGCAATATCCGATAATGTTTTTGCCGAATCTCTAAACGTGTCCGGCTTTGCACTGCGAGACTTGTGCTAAAAACACACAAATAGTTTAAAAGTGCCATGGGCTCAAAAAGCCAAAAAATTTATTCAAAAGGTTAATGTACGAACTAGATCAAGTGTTCGGTGCCAATCCGAAAATTGGACTTTAGAAAAAAAGGTGCTTCTCCCGTGCTTTAACATGACACATCCTATCTCAAAACTTCAAGTGGGTCAGCCTACGGCTTCAACCTCCTATCCCGAAGGCGGAGTACTTCTTACTAGGCCAGTTTAGCAAACTAAACTCTAGTGGCTTTGAGAGAGAAATTAGGCTCCCCAGCTAGTGACCACACACTTGTGTCGAAAAAAGGAGTGATAAATAATAATAAAAACTTTGCAACGACTAGGAAGAAAAACACTTATCATAAAACGACTCATATAAATTTAAGAGCCCCCAAGTGACTTGGGTAAAAGAATGATTGCATGTACCGAAGTACATATATCATATCTATGTTCAACCGAACTTTAAACGCGTCTTAACCGACCGTCGGCTTCTCCCTCTTTGGTCAAGGACCGAAAAGTGTTATGTACTCCATCAGTCGAGAATATCGACGATGTTTCCAATAACCAGGCAATCAGGCCATAAGGCTGTAATAGACAAAGCGCGCTCAGGGAACTTATGCTATATTACTGTGAAGTGTAAGAAGAATCTTCGAAGAAAATGGTACCCCCACCGATACCTTTCTTCGGTGCTCATTGTTATTATGAGACTTGTGCGATAGATTTTTTGTACTCATGAGTTCGGTTGTGTGCCGACCATGATTGAAAACTATAAGAGCGCTAGCTTTCGGCTTCACCCAATCTGAGGTCCGGCTCAGATGACCCGATCGTGACAACCGTAGAGGTGCTCCCTTTACTCCCTTGCCGAACAATCGGGAACGTAGGGGTAAACACAGGAGCGAGGAAACCCAGCTTGCAAATCTCTTAAGTCAATATGGTGCATATTGTGGTGTAATACACGAACAAGGAACGAAGCCGTACAAGTATAATCATATGCAAGAGAAAAAAGCTTCATGAAGGAAGCCCCCAAGTAAATGGGGTATTTGAATTTGCGCATCACAAACAAAGTTTGGACAAGGAAATTTTTACAAGCAACTTTTTTCCAAAAAAGTATAATGCTTGGTCGAGCCGAACACAAATTAAAAATTTAAAACTTTGAGCATGAAGGCAACTTAGCTGGTTAATGTGTTCGGTATTGATGACGCGGTCAATGATGGCGGAGCAAAGGGCTCGACACTCAGAAGTGGTGACATAGCACGGTCAATGCAGGGCGGCAGGGTGATGCCGAAGTCCCCGACATCGGGTAATGAAGTGTTGACGAAGCCCCCCGTCCAGCCGAGGTGACGCCAAAGGATATAGTCCGGCTGGATCATTTTCATGGCCTGGCGCCGAAGTCAATGTCGATGCAGGGCGGCGGCGTGATGCGGTAAAGGCATGGCAAGGCCTGAATTCACAGGTCGGTTCGAGTTCCGGATGCGGCGTTCGCCGGACTATGTACGGAAACTGACCGAACCACCGTGTGACCGTCGTTAATGTGGCCACCATTTGATAGACCTGCGTACATATGATGGACAAACCAGAGTAATAATTCGTTGGAAAAAATGAATCCAAACAAGCAAAAAATACTAGGATTAATAACACCTGGCTTATTTGTTGTAGCAATCCGAAGAAAGGTGATTCCCAAAATTGGGACTTGAACCGCACACCTATCGCCTGATGGGCGAGAAAGCAACGACATGGCGATGCTGGCAAAGGTTGGCTCGCTGAGCCAAAGCCCTCAGTCCAGCTAACATGACGGAGCTGGTCGTCCAGCAACGCCGAAGTCTCCGGAGTAGGTTGATGAAGAGATGGCGAAGCCCCCAGTCCAGGCGAGGAGACGGAGCAGGTCGGTGAGGAGATGTGTCAGCCGAGGTGTTGAAGTAGTTCGGTGTGACGGACACCGGCTCGATGAAACAATAGTGCGGCCCTGCCGATGCAGGTCGTGACGTGGTCGATGCCGGCTTGATGAAGCGACCATGCGGCGATGCCGGTATGCCCGCTCCGTGTAATCCGTGGGGCGGCGATGTTGGTGATGATTTATCCTTCGCGATGCCTGACTCTTGTTCGGCTTGCCGAGATGATGATCTGAAGAAATTGAGCTCGGCTCAACAAAGCGACGACGTGTCTAACGCAGGTCTGCCGCCGTGGAGTGATGCTGTCGGGCTGGTTTGACACCGGCGTGACGGTGATGTTCGAATTGAAATAATACTTTTAATACTACTAGGAGGTGTTTGAGAATAAAACACAACACCCCATACGAAAACTTCCTTCAAAAAGGATGACCGAGATCCCATTCACAAAGAAGATGAATTCGGGTCGGATTCGTTCTCGCGCAGAAAACAGATCAAAAAAGTGATGCACTAATCGGATGTTTCCCGGAGTTTGGACGGTCGGATCGAGCTGAATTTTTGGCAGTTGGTAGATATGGGAGTTCCGCAGCAAATCAACGGTTGGATCTTTCAAAGGACCCCCGAGCTAGATGCTGGATACCACGCTCTAAACTCGTCCGGATTCTCGTTCAGATTCAATAGGGCTCCGGTATATCGGAGATTGCCGGAGATTCCTCCATCGGAACTCGACGAAATTTTTGCAGGGTTGTTGTAGACTTAATTCTGCATAATTCCACCGAAGTAATCGTTTAGGCGACACTCGAGGAGGCGGTGGCGGCAGATACAAGTTTGCTATCCAGAAAAACAGCACGGTCGCCTGAGGGCAATGTTGACGTAGAGCCCCCGAGCTTCATGGATGACTCCTCCATGATCTTGATAGAGATCGGAGTTGGTGTTGATGAAGGCCCTCATCCGAACATGACGATCGGAGGTAGGGCGCAGTCCTCGGTCAAGCCAAGGTGACCAGCCGAGCTGGCGACGAAGAAGTCGACATCGCAGTTGACCTGCAGTCGAGCCATTAATCCTTTCGTCGATCACACAGCGGAACTCTCAATGAAAGCAGCAACGTCGGTGTCAAAACCGGCGGATCTCGGGTAGGGGGTCCCAAGCATTGCGTCTTAGAATCAATGGTAACAGGAGATAAGGGACACGATGTTTTTACCCAGGTTCGGGCCCTCTCGATGGAGGTAAAACCCTACTCCTGCTTGATTAATATTGATGATATGGGTAGTACAAGAGTTGATCTACCACGAGATCAGAGAGGTTAAACCCTAAAAGATAGCCTATGGTATGATTGTTGTTGTATATGTCTATCGACTAGCCTAGCCCCGGTTTATATAATTCACCAGAGGCCTAGGATAACAAGAGTCCTAGCCGAATACGCCGGTGGGGGAGGAGTCTTTGTCTTGATTGCCAAGTCTTGTGGATTCTTCCTTGTATGCGGCAGCTGTCCGGACTTGCCCATGAGTATACGACCATGGGGGTCCTCGGCCCAATCCAACTGATCGGGAGATGACGTGTTGAGTACCCCCTAATCCAGGACACCATCACTCATCGTTTCTCTAACTCAGCCATCGCGCGGCGGGCGAGGTGGGGGTTTGCCGATAGTCGGTTTCCTTAACTGTGGTCCCACTTGTAAGGCCAACTGCAATGCACGACCCCAAACGGACCTCCGTTTTGCACGAACTCCAACGATAATTTTGACTAGACAAGCAAGACCAAAGAAAACAAGAACCACAAGAATACATTTTACTACTCCTGTAAGTTGGATTAGTGCCTTCTCGATGCATTCATTATTGATCTGCGGAGGCCCGATCTTGCGTGCTTCTTTCTTCTTCGAGTGTAAAGAAGTAGACGTTTCTTCCTCGCATCTAGTCTCATGTCTAGCCTCTATTCTAGTACTCCTTCCGGTCCGTTTTTCTCTGCGTCTAAGCAGCAACATGCATACCAAGTAGGAGTATCAACAAGTGCACTAATCTCATCTATAGCCTCTGTGCTAGCTGAAAGTGATAGAACATCTACTAAATTGTGATCTATCAATATATGGATGTACTCTTCTTCCCAATACAAAAACTTGCATCCATTCTACTCCCTCTGTTGCACAATACATGCCTTCTATTTGTCAAAATATATATGTATCTAGACATGTTTTAGTATATAGGCACATCCATTTTTGGACAAATGGAAGTCAAGTATTTTGGAATGGAGGGAGTACATAATAAATTTTTTAAGTTAGCACAACTAGTCTAATCTGAGAGCACAACCGAAGATTTGGTCGGGTTCTTCCTCCTTTTGCCGACACGTGGGACATCCAGCATCCAGGTCGTGTCATGAAAGAAAATAGAGTGGTAGTTGATAAGTTGAAGCCACGAGATGTGCATCTTGGGTTAAACTGTAAATAGAATCTTACTACTCTTGAGTAACTCCAAAAGCGGCCACCGAAGATCTTTCTTGGATTTGTTTTTCATCACCAGCACGTCGAGGTGAAAGATGTGCAGGTTCAGTGGGTCCGCTTGCGTTTTCACTGACATGTGGGACCGCATGTGAGCAAACAGATGATGGGCTCCGCGCGTCCGCTGGCTGGCTGAGAAGAGAGATAGAGGAGTGCTGAGCACGGACTACAGGAAATTTGTTCTACATACTGTACCTCGATATAGGCTCGATATAGTGGGGTGGCATGGGCCATAACTAGCATTCACGTCTAGCACTACGGCACACGCCACCCACACGAGTCCCACCCAACACCAATTTTCTTGGTGTCCGTGCTACAACCATCTCTTCTCCCTCCTGTTTTCTCAGCCATCGCGCGGTGGGCAGGGTGGGGGTTTGCCGATAGTCGGTTTGCTCAACTACGGTCCCACTTGTAAGTGACATTGCAACACCGCACGCATTCCCGCTTGAGCGGCATGCCGGACCAACCGTGTGGGGGTGCAATGCGAACACGGCAGGCTTTTCCTTTTGAACTCGTAACTTGTAAAATTTGGTTCTGCTCCATGGCGCGATCGATAGATAGAAAATAACGATTTTGCCTAGAGTAATGAGAAGTTTGGTTCTGGCGCTGTTCATGCATGGAGTACGTACGAAAATTATGAAGTTGATGCGAAAGGTAAGATAATTACTGTAGTATCATATACTACTACATGGATTTGACGGAAAGTTAAAAATACATATGGATCCATCAACGACATCCTCACGCCCTAGTGCACCGGGTCACCAACCGACGTGTGAGGAGCAGCGGCGTTGGCGGCGAGCTCAACGTGCTTCTGAGTAGTGCATCCAAGGTTGCCCTACGGTCCAAGAAGGCCAGCGTCCTTTTGTCCTCCTCTTGCATGCGCATAGACGTGGGTGATTATGTCCATGGTGTCTTGCTGCGCCAGGCGCTGCGTGGCGAGCGTGACCTCAAGGTGGACATTCTCCGGCGCGACGGCGGGCAGTCGCAGGGCCACCAGTGCGTCAAAGAGGTTGTCACCATAGTGGCCATTGAGGGTGGCAGGCATCACAGAGCCTGCGCGCGTCGGCTGAAGGCTTACGTCAAAGTCGTCCGCGAGCTTCTTGACGATGGTGAACTTGTCGAGGAAACCGACGAGGACCTCGTCGAACAAGGAGACAAAGCTGTCGTCCAAGCGGCCCCTCGCCCTGCCGGCCTCAAGCAATACTACCTGGAGATGTTCCTCATTGCCGGGACGCAGGCCGGCGTCGTGGACCATCTGGCACAGCCGGCTGATGCTCGCGCTCATCGCCTCCATGGGTCTAGATTAGCTTCTACTAGTTAACTGATCTTGTGATTCGAGTGATCATTATTGCCCTTGGTTAGCGTGCGTAGGTGTGTAGGATTTCGTACTACTCCTCGGCCCTCTACTGCACCTGCCTTTGGCTATATGATAGTTGGGCCAGCCACCCCCCTGGGTCCACGTGTCATTCACCCAAAGGCAGTTGCGTAAGTCAATGAAGCTGCGCCCCCCTCCGTGCCGGTGCAGTATAGTCATCTCACCGGACCTCTAGTTGGGGCCAAACGAGAGAAGTTTGATGCTTACTGCTTTATTGGTCCCCTTTGCATTTTGCGCCAAGTTTTGACCTTTGATTTAACTAATAAAATGTTAATTCATGTAAACAAAAATGTTGTGTAAGTCACATTACAAAAATATCCCAAAACACTTAGGCTCAGTGCATTAACTCCCTCGTTGTTTCTTATTTTGTGACATATCAACCAATGAGAGATGTGGGCCGTGCATGCTTTCAATGACTTGAGACTACCAAACATGACATGCAGTGTTTAGTTCATTGCATGTAATTCTATTAAGACTCTAGTTAGCAAGAAAACATTAAGTTCTCTCGCTGATAGGAATAAAACACCATGTATTTATTAACAGAGGGAGTACTACATTTTTTGTGACATGCATTACTAGATATTGCTAGTCAAATACTAAAATCCAGATGGACGTGGTAGTACTCCAAAATCCAGACGGTGGTGCTACTAGTACTAGTAGTAGTACTACCAATGTAGTACTCCTAGGAGTACTAGCACTATACTACCCGTTGGTCAAATTATTACGTGCTGCTCCTCACAGTGAAGTGACAAGACCCTGCGCCGAAGATGACACCTGAGTATAGGCGCCGTGTTCGGCATACCATAGTCAGCCTCACCATCTGCAGTCACTATCATCATGGCTGTAGAGCTAGCCTGCTTACAACTAGCCCCGTTCGACATAATTTCCCGTGCGTAGATGCCCGTGCATTGCACGGAACACGAAGATTGGGGGTGGACTGCTCCGGCAGCGGCCATCGCCCCAGATTTTTCCACGGCCTTCTAGCTGCGGTGGGGAGGAGATAAGGCTGATTGTGAGAGACAAGGAGTTGTTTGTAAATAGGGAACAAGTGCGGGCATCTTTTTGCAAAAATGGAGAAGCTTGGTTTGTATGCGTCAGATCTAGATCCGACGACTACTGGTGAAAGATGGGAGGCACAACATCATCACCAACTCAGGACCTATTTGATTCGCAGGATTTTGAAAACGCAGGAATAGGACACGGCAATATTACAAGTTTCAAACTGATATTACAAATGTTAGGAGTAGTGCTGCACCTAGGAAGAGGGAATTACTAGGAAGTTCACGTAAGAACTTTCGTTACTTTAGGTGGATGCAGCATTATCGTACAAACTAAAATCCACCGCCCTGAGAAGTCACTAATAAGTTTTCGAGTCTCTGGCCACTTGATGTTTCAAAAACAAATTCAGCTTCTGCGGAGACTTTGTCATTTAGGCTTAGACGCTTGCGGTGATCAGCACGCCATTCATTGTTGCGCTAGAGAACGCCAAACCTCATTACCTTGAGCACACTTGCCTCCAAAACAAAGAACCTGGCCAATTTAATCTCAGATGTGCTACCTCGGTAGTCGATCAAATCAATTTCTGTAAGATGGAGATCAAGGCATTCGATGAGATTGTTATAGTGCAACACATTTTTCACTTTCGGGTCTTTTTTTATCTGCAACAAAAGAGAACATATTAGAGTAGCTGGCTGCATAAGATTGCCGTGTCATCAAGAGGTACCAATTTCATTCGCTCATACGATAGGATTGGCTGGCTAGTGATATTTTTTCACTCTCTCTCTCTCTCTCCCTCTCTCTGTTTCTGTTTCCTCTCATTTAACTAGGAGCACGTGAAGAGCTTGGGCATTTGTTGCCTTCCACTATGTGGCCGATGCCATATTTCGCAAAAGTATGCCACATAATACGCATCGATGTCAAATCAAAAGATTTTGGCACCGCTCTCGTGATGTGAGAGAGTTGGCACCGCTGTGCACACAGACCCACATGTATAAAGAAATCAATCAAACCAACTACACCAGCCTCTCACTCTCCAAAACAAGTGTTTTTTATTTCCTCAGTCCTCTCTCTCTCCCACGCAGTGTTTTTTCATTGTGTGAGTTGATTTGGCACCGGAGCAAAGTAGGTGCTCCAGATTGGGGCACCAGGTGAGCAATGGAGGGGCATCGATGCCAAATGCATCACAAGTGAATTTGGCACATGTTTGGGCCTACATAGCCCACTTTTGTACTCCCTCCGTCCCAAAATTCTTCTCTCAAATTTTTCTAAATACGGATGTATCTAGTTACATTTTAGTGTTAGGTACATCCATATCTAAACAAATGTAAGACAAGAATTTTGGGACGGAGGGAATACTACCTCGTATTTAGTATAAAATTTTGACCATAGATTTACCTAAGAAAATGCCAATGCATGTCACTAAAAATTACACCATTTGAAATTATGTTCAAATACGAATCCAACGATATAGTTCTTAGTGACATGCATTAACATTTTGTCAGTTAAATCTATGGTCAAATTTTGATACTACAAAATTGGAACAGTAAACCAGGACGGAGGTAGTACTTGCCCTTAGGGTAACCATAGAGTTACTGGAGTAGTCTAAGTTACTTTCCACTATGACTAGCCTAGGCTACTATAGTAGTACAGCGTAAAAATGATGCAGGTGATCACGTGAGAAAAAATACTAAAAACATTTCGGTCGGTGCAGTGCGTAGATGTAGTTTTGAACACTATACTTGTCATCGTAAATTGGGAAAAATACGAAAAAATTGAGCTACGTTGTGATTACCGTTTACTAATAGGAAAGAAGTTTCACCTCGATGAGTAGCTTCTCCGTGCATGGAAAGCATGTAAGGAATCCAACAACTTGATCCATATTGGGGCCGATAGATTTTAGTGCTAAGATCTTCACTATGCGCATGGACTGGGTCAAGCTTGTGGGAATCATTTTCAGGAAGACGGTCATAAATACATAAAGAAGAAATTAAAAAATGTGAATTTCAAGAAGACGGAGAAGAAGATGAGTGCTGTACCTGAACGATTACGGATCCAATAAAGAGTTCGGAGAATTTGGCAGACGAGTACACCAACGCTGTCAATTTCGGCGCGTCAATGACCCTGATTTTTGTTGGACCTTCTAGATCCAATACAAGCAATCTCTCAAGGAAAGGCGCATTCTCAATGACCATAACGTGGAACAGCTAGAGTGATCTCTTCCCAATTGATGTCTTGTTGCGGGGCCAGCAAGACACATAAATCCATCGAAGATTCGTCGACGCGATGTGGAGGCTAATGAATCCGTGGATCTGCTCAAGACGAAGGTACTCAAGCGCAGTACAGCTGCAGAGCAGGTGCTCCACAACCTTCTTCGAGATGACAATATCGAAGAGGTCGAGCTGCTTGAGTTGAGGGAGAAGAAGGGCGGGCGCGACATTAATCTGGGGAAGATAGCAGGAGCAGAAGCTGGCGCGGCGCAGCGTTGGCGTGAGGCGGAGCGCGGACGGCGGCAAAGAGTGACATCGTCCAGCTTCAAAGCTGAGCTCCTCGAGCTAATGTAGGGCGGGGGATAAGAACCACTCGTCGAACTTGGGTTGGACCTTGCAGTTGGTATTGAACATGTGGATGTCAAGGCGTCTGGCTGGCCCAGGGTGCGATGAAAGGATCTTGGAGACTGCAACATGCGTTTGCAATCCCCGTCGCAAAGGCAGCTGTCGACGGTGAGGTTGAGGGGGACGCAGCGCCAGAGGGGGCGCCACCGCCGGGAGAGCAGGGCGGTACGCACGGCAGATTGGGTGGGGAGGAGGCCGATGATGACGAGCAGCATGTCGTTGGGGAGGTTGCTGATGAAGTCCAGGCTTGCCGGATGCGGTTTTGGCTCGAGCGGCCTCCGTCTGTTGGCTGCCTCGCCATCCATCTCAACCGGCGGCGACGCCGGTGTACACATGTGCTGGTGTGTGTTGTGTGCTGGGTGTGCACGAGTGCGTCCTTCTGTGCACGCCGCCCCAGTGGTGAATTGTGCGCGAGTGCGTCCTTCGCGCGCAAGAAGTTTGTCCTCAATGCGCCCTCAATTTACTAGCGTGCGGGGTGCTACCCCGAGTGGTTTCAACTTTGTTTCCTTCACCGCGTGTCAGATGGGCCTCTAGTTTACTTATTTCCACCCACTGCCCCTTGGGCCAGCACAACAAGATACAGAACACGAGCTGACAACGCAGCACGTGGATTGGTTGACCGGTCAACTAAATAATATACAGAGCTATACGCTGACATAGTGAGCATATAATCCGTCGGTATAGAGAGTTCGAGTGAGAGGGGAGGCCCGTGAGAGATAGTAGAGAGAGAGAGAAAGAGCTACTCCCTCCGTTCGATAATGTAGTTACCACATTTTTTTAAAGTCAAACTTTTGAAACTTTGACCAAGTTTATAAAGAAATTACTTATATCGGCAATACCAAAGATAAATGATACTATGAAGTAAGTACATGTTGTGATGAATCTAATGATCGTTCCAGATGTAAATGTTTTTCTCCACATATACCTAGTCAAACTTTTCTAAGGTTTGACTTTTCAAAACATCCAATGCTTATGGACATGACAGAGTCCCTGACGAGAGAGAGAGAGAGAGAGAGAGAGAGAGAGAGAGAGAGAGAGAGAGAGAGTGAAAAAAGTGTGTGTGCGTGTGTGAAAGAGACATGGACAACACACGATAAAAGTGGAGAAAAAGCATGCGTGTCTTATGCAAACATATCACACATGCATCTTCGACAATGGAGGCAAGGTGAGGAGATAGTGTGTGGTTGTTTGGAACCGAGAGAGGAAGACCCCTAGCACGTGCCCAAGAGGTGTCTGACAAACAAGGGAGAGAGGTCGAGAGAGACGTACGGAGAAAATGCAGACATGGGGAGGAGAGAGTGTATGTTTGTCATAGAGAGATCCCCTGGAGATCGTGATGGGACTACATGGGTGGGAGATCGAGTGACAAGGTGTGTGCGCAATAGAAGATACCCCGAGTGATATCGAGATAGACGTATGGATGGAAGGAGACAATACGTGTGTTCCTAATGGCTAGTAAGAGATAATCATACTTAGGGGGGGAGTGCTTGCGCCTATGGCCCTGTTTGGATACTCTAACTCAGTTAGAGGTTAGAGTTAGATTCTAACCCTGAACTAACTCTAAGTAAAGAGGTGTTTGGCTGGCAGGGTTAGATGGAGCGCGGATACGGCGAGGCACCTTCATGGGCGGTGCGAGAGGGAGGGAGGGAGAGGACGAGAAGCTTCGAGGAAGTGGGGAGGGATCTGTTGCGGGGAGAGCGAGAGAAAAAATTGTTTATTAGTGGTCCTGAGAAGAACTAACCGAAATAAGCATCTCTTGGATGGGTTAGTTTTTTTTGGATCGGTTAGATACATCTAACCTAAACTAACCCTCTTGTTTGGATCTTTTTGGGTTAGTTGACTCCAAACTAACCCAAACTAACTCTAACCCATGGATCCAAACAGAGCCTATGATGGAGTGAGGGATTATGGTACTTAGGGGGGTGCGTGTCACATGGAGAGAGAACAAGGGCGGAGAGTGTTGGATGGGTCTATATGTATAGAGCGAGCGAGACATGTGTATGTGTGAACCAGGGAGATATAAGGCCCATTTGGCTTGCGTCGTGAGCATCTTTTTGCGTGGCCTAGGGTTGTGGCTGGATTTCATGCACGCTTGTTTGGTTGCTACCCTGTGAAAAAAGAAAGCCCGCCTGGGCTGGGTTCCCTTGCACTTTAATTAACCTGGCTGAACTCCAGACACTTCAAGTAGCCTGGCTCAAGCGACCGATTTCAAACGCCTGGCCGTGCCTGGTCGTGCGGCCACGAGGCTAACAGCAACATGGATGGATATTAGCATTAAATAATTGATGCATGGATTGATTGATGGGACGTTGATGGTTTGCCTGGCCCAGCCATGAACCAAACGCTTCAGCACCACACAAGCCTGGCCAGGTAGAAATATTTTACATCTCACGTCCACACCAGGCAGTACCGACCATCAAGGCATGAGGGTCAGGTCACGAACCAAACTGACCAATAAAGTTTGAGAGAGATTGAGGAGCCCCGATAAGGCCGAGTGGTGCGTCAGATAGCTGAGAGGGGGAAAGAGATATTCCATCCGCTCGATAATGCAGTGCATGTAAATTTTTTAGAATTCAAACTTTGGAAACTTTGATCGGGTTTACGCAAATGTTATTTATATCTACAATACCAAAGATACATCATACAAAACTACATCTCATGGTGAATCTAATGGTATATGTTTGCCGTACTAGATGTAATTCTTTTTCTCCACGTACATGGTCAAATTTGTGATGTTTGACTTTTCAATAAATCTATGTGCTATGGACGGAGATGAGTGCCTTAGTTGAGACAGATCAAGTGCGTGTGAAAGAGAATGAGTAAGTGTGCAAAAAGAGTATGTGTGTGAAAGAGAAAGTGACAACAGACGATAAATTAGAGAGAGAGTGTGTTTTTTCGTTTCTTATGCGAACATATCACGCATGCATCTCCGAGATGGAAAAGCGAGGCGAGGAGATACACGAAGTTAGCTAGTGTGTGATTTTTTGCAACGGAGAGAGACACCCCTGTAGCACATGTCCAATAGAGGTCTGGCCAACAAGGAAAAAAGGTCGAGAGGGACACATGGATGGCATGGACGCATGGGGAGGGAGAGAGGGTGTGTTTGTGATAGAGAGATCCCCTCGAGATCGTGAGGGGACTATATGGGTGGGAGATCGAGGGAGTGCGTGCGCGATAGAAAGATGCCCTGAGAGAAATCGAGATAGACCGTGCACATGTTTGTGATGGAGACTAAGATTAGCTAGTAATATACATATATGGGGGACTGCGTGTGCCTACAATTGAGTGAGAGACCATCATACTTGGCTAGCTGGGCATGAGATTGTGTGTGTGTGTGCGTGTGAGATGGAGAGAGAACGATGGAGAGAGATAGAGTTTTAGATGGGCCTATCGAGTGCGAGGGCGATATGCATGTGTATGTGTGACCCAGGTGGATGGAGAGTTTGGGAGAGGGGGGGGGGAAGAGCTCCGAGACGACATAGTGGTGCGTGAGAGAGTTACGGGCAAAGAGCCAAGGAATTTGTGTGTGTACGATGAGTGCACCCAAGATATCTAGCTTGGACTAGCTAGAGTATCATACATAGTGTGCGAGAGAGACCTATAGATGGTGTATATATGAATGCGGACTAGAAAGACCCCCCCCCCACAACACACACACACAGAGAGAGAGGGAGAGGGACCAACAAGGTTTTTGTGTCGGATGCGTGCGACAGAATTGAAGATTGTCGGCGAGAGAGTGAGAGAGAGAGAGAGAACAGGAGTCCGGGAGAGGGGGAGGTCGCGTTTTATGCATCAAAGACTGATATAAACTTGCATTCAAATATTTAAATTGTAGACCATGTTGTCTGCAATCCACACATGAACGGATATATGCGTATATCAAACAAGTTCATTAATTTGACTTTCAACATGTTCATGGACTACTATAATACTGTACAACAAGCTACTCGATTGAGGTGTTCAATTTTGGATTTAGTTCACTATTTTGACCTACTGAACGACCTAGTTCATTGAATCGAGATATTTCATTTTGGGTTTGATTCGCGTTTTTGAGTGGGTCAACTATTTGTCATATAGTAAATCGCTAGCAACGAGCATGTAAAAACACATTACTCCCGAGCATCATCTCTCCATCTAAAAAAGAAGTGGCAAGCTAATATTTCAAAATTTGATTCGAATCGACTTGGTAAGGTAGACGTGGATGCTCGTTCTCCCAAAATTTGAACGAACCGTTAAACATCCTCTCTGCTAGGTGGAATTCGCTCGAGCAAATAAATGGGGGACGCGAAATTACCGTCCTATGTGGGACACGCATCAATTGCCCGTTGTACATCGAGGGTAGGTTCATAACTTCATCCAAGTGCGCCTTCTCCTCGGACGAAATGACATGTGCCGAATTATTCATAAACCATGGTCGGCAAAACACGCTCTCCTCGCCCGAAATAGCTTGCGCCCACTATTTCGAAACACGCTCTCCTCGCCCGAATTCGCCCGCGCCCACTATAGTTCAAAACACGCCCTCCTCGCCCGAAATCGCTCCCGCCCACTATTTGGGGAGAAGCAAAGTTACTCTACTATCCCCGACCCACAGTACACAGACCCAAGCCGAGAAGCCTATAGGCAAGGATAGAACTATAACTCCCCCTCACATTTCAGACAAATGCATCCGTAAGACATGGTTCCACTCCCCTCCCAATTCTCCCCCGCCCGCCCTCATTCATACCTTGTGGGCGCCAAATCACCTTCTCCCCGGGAAGATCCCTTCTCCCGAGCTGCGAAACCTCAGCCCCACCTCCAAGGTGGCCCCCACCACACCAATTTCACAGCCGCCCTCCTCCCTAATGCCGGAGACGCTGTCCAATTGCCGTCGTGCACTGGGCCGTGTGCCTCTTACTCTGTGCTGCTGGTGCTGCCTCGACGACGGCCGCTTGAACCGTACCGGAGCTGATTCACCCCCGCTGTTGTTCACGGCGCCGGAGCGGCTCCAACTTCGGATCCATCCAGAGTCCTGGCGCTGCTTCCGCGTAGCCGTCGACCGTCATGACATCGTTCTTTCCCTACCGCTGGTCACCACCGCAACCGCGCTGGCCTCACCGACTCGACAGCTGGACCTGCCTACTTCACCATGCCGCCAGATAGGTCGCACCCTCATCTGAAATCACTTTATTTAGGCGTCAGTTGTCTGAATTTTTATTCTGGGCCAATCGATTCCCAATGGGAAGCAACACCCCTCGAGGCGGCGGAGCTCCTAGGCTGCCGGTTGGCTAGTGTCTAACGTTAGGGTGCAGGGCCGCAAGTTCGCCGCGGAAGCAGCGCTTAGATGGCTATCTTTTAGAGTTACGTGGGTTGAAGGTACTGCCGCCGCCGGATCTGGATGACGGGGAGTCTTTGTGGATTGGCCCCGGGGTAACGCAACCACGGCAGTGCGGTGGGGCGGGGAGCGGGGTTTTGGACGGGGCCACAGACGGCGGAGGCAGGCTGCTCTGCCGTTGGTCGCTGGCTCTTCGGGGAAGATTCCGAACAGTGTCAGCCGGGAGGCACAAGACGGCCATCAAGCCATCCGGCGTAGATCGGACAATACCAAAATAAAATAAAATCATGTGACCCCAAATTAGTCTTCAGTCAACAGACGTGTGACCACTCTCGTACCTTGCTGTTGATCTCTTAGTGTATTTCTTCGGATCAAAGAGATATGTCGTTCTTAACTTTATGCGTTATCTGCATCTTCAGACACACCGTCTTCCGACTCACCGCAGCTGCTCCAACAAGGGAAGCATACACCAGAAGGGAGATACAGTCCCCACTCAACAGTTCCCTGCATCGAATGTGCATGCCTGACATGGACATCCACAACAACTGCAGGGCCATCGACAAGTCAGCACATGATGCTCACTCCTATGGATAGCAGCCAGATAGGTTGTACCCTCATCTTGTGTGCAACATTTATGGCTTTGTTATTCATCTAAGCATGGAAAATAGATCATCACATTTCACTGCATATTCATGTTGATCTCTTATGGGTCTTGTTCAGGAGTTCACGTGTTCCATAGTTCAGCTAAGACACTTGTTCTTTTGGTAACGCTGTTCCATAGTTATCATCCATCAGCCAATGCTATCCCACAGGCTGGTGATTATAGTATTATACCACTTCTAGTATTACCTATGTTGTTCTTTAATACTTTTGTGTGCCATCTAGTTAATCTCAAGTACAAACGATACAAATATTCTATAGCTTTCATCTGTGTTCTCCCTTTAGTTTATGAGACCTGTTGCTGCTAGTTAACCCTAGTCCTACTATTTATGTCGTCTCCTACAGGCACTCATTTACATAAATCAAACTACTAGTTGTCTTCCATGCATGTCAGATATAATTGCACACACTAATATATCCACAAGAACCTCACGGAGCAATGTAAAGGCCAATAAACTTGATGTCAATGATACCCAAGATGATGGAACATGTAAAGGCAGTTCTTCAGAAGACTTGCAGAAAGATGATGAATCTTCTTCACCCGACAAGGTCCTTGCTCTAACTTGGCCTGTGATATGGGTACAACATGCATATAATGTCCTGGAGTGTATCTACTCTATTGCAATGCCATGTGCTTAGCATGCTGATCATGCATGTAAATATGTCATGCCTTCCTGTTTTTCAGTACCTATTCCATTCATGATAACATGTTTTCAAATTCAAGTACTGTCATTCTAGTCTATCGCAATGCCATCTGCTTAATTTGGACATCATGCTTCTGAATATCTTATGCATTGTTATTCATCAGTATGTACTTGATCTATCTGCCATACCATGTTTTTTTACATTGAAGTGCTGTAATAGTGCTCTGTTGCAATGCCATCTTATTTTCCCAATCATACATGTGTATGTTGCCTTGGTTATTTCTGTACGTATTCCACTAGCATATAGTTTTACATTCAACTAGTTTTGTTTTGTTGTGTTGTCCTGTCGTATCCCTCTTACACCATACTCCCTCCGTCCGTATTACATGTTGCCGAAATGGATAAAAAAGGATGTATCTAGAACTGAAATACGCCTAGACCCATCCATTTTTTTCCGGATGGAGGGCATACATGTCAATATGTCATGCCTTTCTATTCTTTAGTACCTATTTCATCTCTCTACTGTCGCATGTTTTATAATTAAAGCACCATTCTTCTATACAAGGCATGCAAGCGGAAGACGACTATGTTAGAATCTGAAGGGTTACAGACAAGGCCTTTGCAAAAGATCCAAACGCCAGGAGATAATAAACCAACTCCAGTTTTTATAGATACTGCTCCAGCATAGAGAAACCCAACTCCTACTGATAATAAGCAGATTCCAGTGGCCAAAGAACTAGTCCGCTCCAGTGGAGCAAAAATATGTCAACTCAATTCTAAGAAGCGTGTGCGTATCCTTGCATCATGAAATTTTATAGCATGCTGATCATATTTTCTACATGTTTCTTACCCATCTCTCTTTTAGAAAATAAGCTTAATAGATAGAAGAATTTCTGCAATGGTATGTCGGAGCACGTAGGAATGCCGACCACTACATAAGTCGCTGGCGGAGAAAGCTCGAAGAGCTTCCCTTCAGGAAAGGCGAGCAGCCCTTATTGCAATAGCAAACGGCCTACTTATAGCCCTATTTATACCCTTTCTACGTTTGTGAGGAAAGATTCTTGCAGGAATTCTCTGTGCTCCAATGTAGATGTAAGTACCTGTTGTATATCACTATATTTTTACATCAGCATGTATTTTGTTAATCGACGTGAATCCAACCTTTATCTGATCTAAATTTAGTTGTAGCAAAATGTATGATTAAAGGCCACAATGTTGATTTTTGTAAGGAAAACTGCCTGGTAGTTTTGCATCCTGAGCTGCATGAGTGTACTATCTTATATCAGTGGGTTTGAATACTTTGGTTCTGCAGTGGGTTTTTCAGTGTTTTTTTCACTGTGTTGTCCTGTCGTATCCCTAGCTCTTACATCATACTCCCTTCGTCCGGATTAAATGTCACAGAAATGGATTAAACTGGATGTATCTAGAACTGAAATACGCCTAGACCCGTCCATTTATTTCCGGACGGAGGGAATACATGTCAATATGTCATGCCTTTCTATTCTTCAGTACCTATTCCATCTCTGTTGTAGCATGTTTTATAACTGAATCACCATTCTTCTATATAAGGCATGCAAGGGGAAGACGACTCTGTTAGAATCTGAAGGGTTACAAACCAGGTCTTTGCAAAAGATCCAAATGCCAGGACATAATAAACTAACTCCATTTTTCATAGATACTGCTCCAGCACAGAGAAACCCAACTCCCACTGATAATAAGCAGATTCTAGTGGCCAAGGAACTAGTCCGCTCTAGTCCAGCAAAAGAATATCAACTCCATTCTAAGAAGCGTGTGCGTATCCTTGCATCATGAAATTTTATAGCATTCTGATCATATTTTCTACATGTTTCTTACCCATCTCTCTTTTAGAAAATAAGGTTAAACGATAGAAGACTTCCTCCATTGGGATCGTATTTGAGGAAAATATCTTGCGGGAATTCTTTGTGCTCCAATGCTGATGTAAGTACCTGTTGTATATCACTATATTTTTACATCAACATGTATTTTGTTAATCAACGTGAATCTAACCTTTATTTGATCTAAAATTAGTTGTAACAAAATGTTAAAGGCGCCAATGTTGATTTTTGGAAGGAAAACTACCTGGTAGTTTTGCATACTGAGCTGCATGAATGTACTATCTCATATCACGCACATTACTGAATTGTAGTGCTACTCTGGTTGCCCATTCATTTATTGTGTCAATGTTGCTTTCGTACTACCTTACCCGGCTGATGATAGCTGTGCCATATTGTGTTAATTTGGTGTAGGCTACTTGCCCAAACGTTTGTCGTGTCAATGTTGCTTTCCTATTATCAGACTTGGCCAATGATATCAATGCTAGTGTGTTAATTTTGTGCAGGCTGCTGAAGATAAGAAGACAAACTCTGAAAAGAGCAAGGCAACCCCATTGTTTCTTTCCAGTAAATCTAGGCCAGGTAATATGGCAATAACTCATGATTAATTTGTCTGGTTCCCGTCCTAATTTATGTTATGATGCAGTGGTCGAGACACTCTCCACTATCAATAATACAAGCCTCCCAAAATCGCCATCTGAATCTGTTCAGTATCCTCTGTCTCAAATGCAACGGAATAAATGTATGTTTGTGAACCAATTAATGGCTGAAGCAATGATGGAAATGGTGGATGAATCAGAGGTGCAGAGTCGTGCGACACAACAACTGATCAATGTTTTCAGGGATAGTGTAGCAAAGCAGAAAGAATTTGCCCACATGCTTATGGGCGTCATCTATGCTGAGGTTGCAGATTGTGACATTGTAGATGGTTAGGTTCTGCTCATTTATTTGCATTGGCATCAATCTTTGATTGCCCGGTGGATGTAATTTTCTCTAATATATGCTGTATGTGCAACGTTATTCCCTGTATGCCGGACCTTTGCGTGATCGGTTTTGGTCCTGTGCATAATTGCTCGTCGTAATGGGCTCAAATTATCTAATTTGGCCTAAAGACATGTACGAACTTTAGTGGGCCCATTAAGTTAATGGGCCGTTACTAGGCCGAAAGATAATGGTCGGCCCTCTTACCTCCCGGGTCGTTAACAAGCCGACATCAAAGCGGGCAACAGGTGGCCCCAGTTTATTTCACGGGCCGTTAATAGGCCGTTACTAAGTTTGGGCTACATATAGCCCAACTATACTGTAGGCCTTTAGCAGGCCGAAAGAGACAGCGGGCTTGTACTGGACCATGAAAACCATGGGCCGCTAAGAGGCCGAAAGTTAGGTCGTATTGTAAATGGCCCAACTGTGTTGTGGGCCTTTAGCCGGCCGAAAGAGAAACCGGCCTAGTATTGGACCATTAAGGGCATGGGCCGTTAAAGGGCCAAAATTAAGGTCCGACTACAAATGGCCCAACTCATTTATGGTCCGTTAACAGGCCGAAAGTCACACAGGGCCGGGAATTGGCCCAACACTTAAATGGGTCGCTAAAAGGCTAAAACTCAGGTCCGACTAAAAATGGCCCAACTGATTTATGGGCCGTCAACAAGCTGAAAGTGACACCGGGCCAGAAAATTGGCCCAACACTTAAATGGGCCGCTAAAAGGCCGAAACTTAGGTCCGACAACAAATGGCCCATCAGATTTATGGGTCATCAACAGGCTGAAAGACACACCGATACGGAAACTAGCCCAACATTTAAATGGGTCGCTAAAAGGCCGAAAGATGTACATCCTGAAAATTGGCCAATCCATTAGACGAGCCGTTAACAGGCCGAAATCTCATCGGGCCGATATTGAGCCCAGATATATAGCGGGCTCAAACTGACGACGGGATGCAATGGTGTCAAATCTTTAACGGGCCGTTGACGGGCGGAATTGGCTCATCTCGTATGGGCCGTGGGCTTAAATGGACCTGACACAAGTAGGCCTTATATGGGCTGGCCTGCTAATTTTTTACTGGGCCGGCCTTTTCACAGGAATGGGCCTCTGTTGGGCCATGCCACGTGTCGACGTACCAGAGGCATCTTCCGTCCAATGAGTGGATGACATCTGTCCCAACGGTGAGCCGACACGTGTTTCCTTCAGCCAATGATGATTTTACACGTGGAAAATCCCCATTGCTCGGGGCTGTTAACGGGTTATCGGATCCAAAACCCGACCCGATAGCTTAACGCGTTCCATTACGGTGGATGCCACGTGTCGGTCACCTTTGACGAAAGAACTTCTGTGACGCGCGATTTATCGTGATGGAAGTGGACACTTCCGTGATGATAATTTTGGTAATGTAATGGAACACTTCTACGACAGCACAGGTATGGCTATCTTGATTCTGTCATAAATTTGTCATGGATGTACATGCATGACAAAAAACGCGACCTACTGTGACAAACAGGTATCATCACGGAAGTGTATTTTTTTTGTAGTGCTTCCACGTCTCCGGTCATTTCGGACGCCGCCACGCTCCGATTCCGTCCGTCGCGAGAAGAGCCTCCCCCGTCCATCCAGTGCCACCGTCGGACCCCCCTCGACCTTGCGGAGCCTCCCAACCCCTCAGCCTCGACCGGGGGCCATCGTAGCCCAAGCCCCCAAATCCTCCTGAAGTCACCGTCCACCGTGGAGCTCACCGCCGGTGACCCCCTCCACCCCCGCCAACCTAGCGACCACCGGGAGGACCACCCTGGACCAGCGGATCCATCCCCGCCCTCAGAACCCCGCGGGGAGCCATCATTCGTCGACGGTGATCGCCGGAGCTTCGCCTCTGCTCGGCCAGAGGAGAAAGGAGGCGCGGGCGACTGGTCAAACCTGACTAGTGGGCCCAAGGGACCCACTGTCAGTGACCCCGAGTCGATCCACGCTGGCATAAGTGAAAGCATAAACACAAAGTATGCTTCCACCCCGAACCGTTTTCTTTTTCTGTTTCTTTTATTTATTTATTAAAAACAGAATTTTGACTAAACTTTGACTGGCTATAACATTTTAAATATAAGTCCAAATGATTTGATTCTTTATCTGTTGTTTCTCAAAATTCATCTAGTTTATTTTCATATTTATTTGAAAATTTTCCAATCAACTTTTTTGTACTGTTTTGAAACTATGTGTTAATTTAAATTTTCTCAAAATAGGATTTTTGAAGAAGAAGGCAACTTTAAAAAAGTGCACTCCTCTTGCGTACTCTTGAAGGCAAGCATTCTGAACCCCGGCATAATAATTATTGTGAGTCATTTGATGCAAATACAACGTCACCTTCACACGAAGCATTCGATATTTTATGTGGTGTTATGATCACATTCATGAGTACATAATGATGATTCCTTGCTGTTGGAATTTGATATGCTTCTGATAGTAATCATCCTCGTATGCCTTTCATGCCTATCGGGAGGAATCCGGGAAAGTCTCTGTCTTGGTTAGACATGAGCTTGTCTCTAGTTCTTCGTCGAGACGGTTATGTCCGGTAAGGCATGGTGAGGTATGACGAGTGGTAGTTCTGTCTGATTGGTGTGAAATATATTTCTTGTGCTTATCATGCAGGAAATGCTTTAACGTCCTGAGTCGACCATAGATCGAGTCTTGTTCCAGTAACCCCCATACTTGTTTCGTACTACCACTTGTTCCTGCCATAGGTATGGTATGGTTCAGTAAGTTGTCAACCCCTTTCTAGCACACACCGTACAGAGAGGCCATGGTGGAAGATACCGGCTGCATCCGGTAGGCATGCCACCTGGTCCGGGGGCATGGGTGTTTCCGGTTGTAGCCGAGGGGGTAGCTCCCCTAGTTTGCACGTGTGATAAATTTTGTGATCCCATGCTAGTCGAGGTTGTAGCCTCCCCACTTAGAGTTTTTCTTAACCAGTGTCATGGGTGATTCCAGACACCGGTAAGTCAGGTGGTGTGTGCGGTTAGATGTGTTTTCAATTAAAAGACCGTATGCGGAATTAGTCCCGATGGACTAACGAAATCCATTTCTCGTTGGGAAAGAGTACACCCTCTATAGAGATTATATCTATTCGAATAGCCGTGTCCATGGTTAAGGACTACAGTCTGGGATGGGTCAAGTGTTGGTCTTAGTGTCGGTCTTCTAAGGAAAAATTGCTAAACCAGAACATGGATTATGACTTGTGACTCATGATGATTATGATTACTATTATTATGGACTAACCATTTACATTATTTGAATTATTGAGTATCCCTGGGATGGTTCTACCTCCTGGATATTCACTGTGATTACTCTCTTAGAAGCCCTTTATGTGGTGTCGCTCAGACGCCCGACTGTGGCATGCTTGTCGTTTAAATTACTTATAAGCCCTTTATGTGGTGTCGCTCAAACGCCCGACTGTGGCATGCTTGTTATTTAAATGATTTATAAGCCCTTTATGTGGTGTCACTCAGACGCCCAACTGTGGCATGCTTGTTATTTAAATTGTCTATAAGCCCTTTATGTGGTGTCGCTCAGACACCCGACTGAGGCATGCTTTATGTTATTATCCTTTCGAGGCGTTGCTTTAGACGCCCGATGGCTGCATTCTATTTCTACTACCTCATTGCATATTCATGTTGTATATGAATAACCTTCTTGCGTACATCATGGTTTTTATTTTGTGACTGACGTTGTGATCATAGAATATTTCAGAGCATGATTACCATTTGTTATATTATACCTGTGTTCATAATGTTTGCGAGTACATTAAAAAGTACTCACTGGCTTGTCCCTGGCTATTGTCTTGGCTAGATTTCTTGCATGGAGAGGAGCGATGCGATGACAGCCCCGGAACCTACGCAATGACGATAGCAGCCTCACGAAGATAGGAGTTATCCAGGTCAGCTATTCCTGTGGGAAATTGAGTCCCATAGACGCTGCTGAACCACAAACCGCTTCCGCCATCAGCCACTAGAAACCTTGTGTTGTACTCATAGGCCAGAATGGTCTTGTACTATATATTATGTATTTTTCTTGGAGTTTCTGTATCAAGTTGGTGTCTCATCTTCTAACAGTAATCCTGGGGCTGGTGAGCACAAGGGCCATTTTCTGGGAAATTAATATCCTAGAAAACCGGTCGCTACAACTTTGGTATCAGAGCCAGGCTGACCATTGGCTAAACCTATCTTAGCCAGGTCCATAAACCTAGATTAAACAATCCACCAGACCTTAACCTAACCCCGTCCAAGGTTCTCGTGTAAGATAGCCACACAGTGACCCCAACACCTTTTGGCAGTCGGTGCCTAACCTATCAGCCTAGCCAGTCGATCATGCGCTAGTGACCGACACCTAAATTTTCTCATTCGCAAGCGTGCGAAGGAAGACTCCGTCCCCTTTTTCTATAAAAGGGCACGCTAGCCTCAACCCAGCACATCACAGCCTCTTTCCCAAACTGAGCCATAATGCCTAGCCTTATTGTGCACAATGAGACCACAACAACCAACCTTGGAGGTTTTGTGACCGTGCTAGCAAACCTCACCCGCCGTGCCTTTGCATTGGAAGAGCCCCCAGAATATGTTGTGTACCAAGGGCCCATGAGCGGTGAGAGCCGCCAATTCTAGGCCACTATGCACGCCTATGGTAGGGGTCTATCACCAGAATGCCCCTACAGGTTCACCGGAAGGACAACTTCCTTTGAGCCACGAGCCATCCAACTAGCTGCTCGAGAGGCTATAGTTCAACTCCAGCACTTGTCGCCTAGAGTTAACTGTCGCTCATTCTACTACTACCCCAGTCGTGACGGGTATGGTAGGCCACCCCAGGTTGCCAATGGAGATCACAAGACGGATCCTGCATTGTTGCATCTGGTGTGCTATGTAAGTGCACTAGAGGAACTGTTCGATCAAATCACCCTTGATCTGTATCGCAGCTCATGGAGAACTGGTTCGATGAGCCCCAGCAAGAGGAGAACATGAGCCCGACGTCGACAACCCACACTACAAAAAAAGACACATCCGTGACATTTTGGGTCGAACGAATTTTTTTCCTGTCATACATATGACACTTCTATGACGATAATTGTGACAAAACCCAGTATCATCATAGATGTGGTCGGCTCCTACTTCTATGACAAAAACTCATGACAGAAAATGGGCTTTTCGTCCTGGGCGGGCCGGAGACGGAGCTGCATGACATTCTTTGGGCCGTCCATGACGGAAAAAACCATGGTAGAAGCGAGGGGGAGGAAAATTTCGGGGAGTTGCCGGTTACGATGGGAGGTTGGGGGCGGAGCGATGCGTGTTTCTCTCGTACATACACGCGTGTGTGCGAGGCGTTGGCTCTAACTGAAGCCGAGCGAGGCATTGGGCTCTAACTGAACCCGAGCGATTGCACTGCAGTCTACGCGTTACTGAACCCGAGCGATCGATCGATGGCTGTTAACTGAACCCGATGGAGTGATTCCTTCGCTACTGCTGCTAACTGAAGCCGATCGATG
>NC_041383.1:88330446-88347391 GCF_002162155.2 Triticum dicoccoides | reverse complement strand
AGGAACCCATGGTGTGGAGGGCTGGTTGAATAGTAGGCGGTGGAGGGGTGGCCGTGGAGGGGTGATTGGACAGGACCCCGTGGTGTGGAGGGCTGGATGAACAGTAGACGTTGGAGGGGTGCCCATGGAGGGGTGGTTGAACAGTAGCCAGTGGAGTAGCGCGTGGTGGAGGCTGGATGAACAGGAGCCCGTGGAGGCTGGAGGAGGTCGACGGTAGCCCGTGGAGGCTGGAGGAGGTCGAGGGTGGAGATGAACAGTATCTCGTGGAGTCCCGTTTTGTGGTACGCCACACCCCTCCCGATGAACATGACCCCCGTTTCGACCGTAGCGCTCCAACACAAGTCCGTTTCGTCCGTTTTGCGGTATACCACACCCCTCCCGATGAACAGGACCCCCGTTTCAACCGTAGTGCTCCAACACAAGTCCGTTTCGTCCGTTTTGCGGTATGCCACACCCCTCGCGATCAACAGGACCCCCGTTTCGACGGTAGGAGGTTCGTTTCCTCCGTTTTGCGGTACGCCAGGCCCCTCCCGATCAACAAGACCCTGTTTCAAACGTGGCCGGTCAAACACAAGGCCGTTTCCTCCGTTGTGCGGTATGCCAGGCCTCGTTTCCATCGCCTCTTCTGTCCAAGCCCTCCCGATGAACACGACCATGCATTCCGTTCCGACCCAGCCGGTTGGCTCCCACTCGTTCCGTTGCCTCCCGAAGAACATGACGCATTCCGTTGCCTTCCCATGAACATGACGATGACGCTGTTTCTCCGTTCTGACCCAGCCAGGTATGTATGCCCGAGTAGGCGTTCGAGACCCTGCCCGTTTGTACGTACGTGGCCGTATTTTCTTTCTTGCACCCTAGCCGCTATACGTACGTGTACATGCTACGTGCGCGCGTCTACTACGACACATGCGCGCCTCTACATCGACCAATATGTACGTACACGTTCGTGACCAGAATGACAACGGTACGTACGCTTCGATTAGGTGGGTCCCGACTGTCAGGTACTTCCTTGCCTGCGAAGATGTAGCTGGTGGGTCCCAGCAGTCAGGAGGGCGAATCGTTTTTTTGCCCAACGCACTTCCTTGCATGCGAAGATGTAGCTGGTGGGTCCCAGCAGTCAGGGGGGCGAATCGGTTTTTTTTGGACGCACTTCCTTGCGTGCGAAGATGTAGCTGGTGGGTCCCAGCAGACAGGGGGAAACGTTTTTTTCGTGAAATACAGTGGCCCATCCGGTGGGTCCCCGTTGTCAGGTGGAGGAATAATTATTTTACGCGTAATAAGGAGGCACTTCCTTGCTGCGGCTGTGGACCCAGCTGTCATCCTCTCCACGTACAGTCCACGTCCGATGGAAGCCATTCCTTGACCACGTTGACCATGCCGCATCGAGAGCACCAGGGCGGTGGACGACGGCGAGGCCTAGGAAGGGGACGATGCGGAGCCGGGGAAGACGCGGTAGTGGATGCCCACGCGTAGAGGAGTATGAGGGTTCACTCGTTCGGCTACTGTGTGAGGCTGCCGTCGTCGCAGAATAACAGGGGGTGTGGGTGCGTAGAGGGATGGCCTGGCAGCGGTGGGAGTAGTAGGGGGCGGTGAGGCCTCCGCGGCATCACAGCCGGCCACGAGCGGCAGGAGCAGGAGGCACGACCGGCGCTGCTTTGGGCGGCTGGAGCAAGAAGACCAGAGGTTGAAGAAGCACTACGGCCGTTGGATGGACATCGTACGGTCACTGGAGCTAGAATCGTTCATATATTGACTAAAGTTGACAAAGGCCTCCGTCCCAGTCAACTTAGTAGGCCCACAAGTCAGCCTCCCACCAAGGTTGGTCCCAGCTAGCAGGGAGGTATTCATTTTTTTGTGCGTAATAAGGAGGCACTTCCGGTGGGTCTGAGCTGACAGCGGGGGGAACAATTTTTTCATGAAATATGGTGGCCCGACCTGTTGGTTCTAGCAGTCATGGGGAAACGGTTTTTTGCGAAATACTGGTGGCCCGTCCAGTGGGTCCCAGATGTCAGGTGGAGGAATAATTATTTTCTGTGTAATAAGGAGGCACTTCCTTGCGGCTGCCTGGACCCAGCTGTCAGCCTCTCCACATATAGTACTCTTTCGATGGAAGTCGGTCGTTGACCACATTGACCACGCAGCGCCGAGAGCACCATGGCGGTGGACGACGGCGAGGCCTAGGAAGGGTACGACGCGGAGCCGGGGAATACGCGAGAGTGGAAGCTCGCACAGAGAGGAGTACGAGGGTTCACTGGTTCGGCTGCGGTGTGAGGCTGCCGTCGCCACAGAATAACAGGGGGTGTGCGTGAGTAGAGGGATGCCCTGTCCAGCGGTGGGAGTAGTAGGGGGCGCTGAGGCCTGCGTGGCAGCACAACCGGCCATGGGAGGCAGGAGCAAGCGGTCCCGCCGGTGCTGCTTTGGTGGCTGGAGCAAGAAGATAAGAGATTGAAGAAACACGACGGCCGTTGGATGTCCAAAGGTTACGTCCGCTAGAGTCGTTTGTTGACGTAGTATATAATAACTAAAAAATCTTGCATACACGTCAACTAAACAGGCCCACAAGTCAGACCACTCCCTCTTTTTTAATAATTTATATATAGCTCATGGCAACTTCTTATGCAATTTATTGCAGTCGTTTTTTTGGTTGGCCAGGGCCAATTTCGCATATTTCTGTGGGTTCCAAACTATTTTTAATACCGAAATGTCGAGCCAGATTAAAAGTACTTTGAAGATATATTTGAATTAGGTTAATGCCAAGTGAAATAGGAATCTGAAAATGTGAAAAAATCAGAAATTATAAAGTAATTGCCAATTTTTCATCTGTTTATATATTTACAACCCATTTCATATTACTTTCAAGGCGTAGAAAAATAAGTAGGCCTGGATTGGGTATTCTTCCGAAAAAATAAACTGGGCTCATTTGCACAAAGAAAAATAGCTGGGCTAGTCACATGGTGAACATAAAATATAAGCCTAGGCTAGACGGGCCACAACCCAGTTCAAACCCTGCTCCATCTCAACAATACCAAACAAAAAAATACTTATACCAAACAAAGCAGCAGGAGTACTTAACAAACTTAACTGAAACCAGCCGGGGCACTTAACAACCAAAGCTGAAAGTAGTATGAGTACTTATACAGGTTCAACCGTACAAAGCAAGCCTCGAACAGTGCTACTTTGCCTACAGGCTACAGTTAACCAAGGGTGAGGCCGCCAAGCCCTAGGACAAGGCCCAGGCGCCACCCCGCGCATCCACAACCTTCTGAAAGCGGCTTCATCTCGCAACATGGTCAATAAATAGGATATTCGCTTTAGAGCCATGGAAAAGCATGAACATAATCTTCTGTCCTATTCTCCAAGATGGACGGACCTTCATTATCTGGGACCACCCATGAATAAGTATCTTTTCGCCTCCAAGGGGAATTGAGTAGGTCAACACAAACATCATGTTGTGACCAAGCGCAAGTCTGACCCGACCATGGTCAGGCATCTGTATAGGAACAATAGAACTCGGCAGTTCCTGTTTCAAGAAGATCACAGCTGTAAAACTGTGTATAAGCAATAGTTTATGAACAACATATATAACAGAAAACATCTCGTACCATAAGTTTCTCGACACAGTTGGACCTGTTCCACGAGCGCAGCAGTGGCACACATATCCCACGTGGCCTTCCACCATTGAAACGCCCCACAAGGACCTCAAGACGATTAATAAAGTGTAGGAACATGTGGATGCCATCCCAGTCAACTTCAGTGCCATGAGTAACAGCCGAGTTACTACAGAATAACAAACGAGCAGCCTGCTTAACTCTGAAAAAACCTACACGTGCCACCAATTATAAGAAAATATTAGTTAGAAGTATCATCTTCGTGAGAGATTCGTTGCTACTTCTAAAGTTAAATTGTGATTAGCTAGACATAATAGGTGGATTTAGAAGTAATCGAGGCAACAAGCAAGATCCAGATATAAAACTAACATGGATGAACAATTGGAACGACGTCAGGGTGGAAGATCGCAGTGAAGATAAGACCAGGTTCTGCTATATCCATCAACATTCGTGCGCCAACTTTCAGTCCGTAACACTTGAGAAAGTTTATCCAAGTTCGGCCATAAAAAAAGCAGCGATCTTCTTGGTTCATGAACCCAACTCGGAAGTAATATCCATGGATTGTCTTCACTGTGACCATTAAACTAGTGTGTTCAGTTATGGCAAGGCCGAGCATCTTGAGTACATGTGTTCTAGCAGAGCAAATAATACGCTGCAGGAAAAATAATATGAGAACACAACATGTTCAAAAAAACCCCACCCTCCCTGATGGAGAAGGGGATTCTAGGAACATACTGTGCACGTTTCAAAATGCTGTGGTAGGATGAGAAGGAACAAGTGTGGCATCTTGCTGAAGGTGCAAAAATCTGTAGGGTATTCGCACTTTGGGCATTGCAACTGAAACACACTAGATTCAGTACGAAGAAAAATGCATCAACGGCGGCGGCTGCCATCCTAGGATTACCTGTGACCAAGGGACTTGGATTTATCGGGGATGGATGAAGAATTCGTACCTGGTTCTCCATGAGAAAACCCCATGCAATCGCCGAGCGGCGGTTTTCTCTGAACAAGCAAACGAGTGAGAAGGGGATTCAGGCCTAGTGAAACATTGCCGCTTCGTCCGTCCAGCTTACTGCTAAAGTTGGAATGGGGGGGGTTGTGATTTGACGGCTCATTGGGCATTACTACGGCGCTACGACCGGGGTGTGTCTACTGTGAAGTTGTGCACTCTAATTTGTGCATATGGCACGTGGACCCCGTTGCCGGTTGCCCCGCATATCAGCGAAAGGAAGTAGAAAGACAGGAGTAACTAGTTACACATAAATATATTTTTTGACAGAGAGATACTCCCTCTGTAAAGAAATATACAAATCTTTAATATCACAGGCTCACCTTGCCGAGAAATATACTCCCTCTGCAATGCACGGGCATTACGGGGGTTCAGCTTTTTTTATGGGGGTTCAGCTGAGAATATAATACTCAGATAGGCTCACGGTTCTGGACTTTGGGCCACAGGCCGACCCTGCATGTTTGGGGGCCCATGTGTTCTACCTCAGCGCTTTTCATATTGCAAGCGATCGGTACTGCGCTGCTTTTAGATACTGTCGCAAGGCGAATACAAATAATTGAATAAAGCACGACAGCTGTTGGAATGAAATCGAACGACAGTTCCTAACCAGCAATCAGTGTTGCAATTCTATCAACGATATACCATGTGATAAATAATACTGTCGTACTAATTATACACACAGGACACTTGTTTGACCATGCCAGATTATTACATCAAAATCTCTCGGAGGATAGATCAGTTCGGCAGTTGCGTGCTGCTACTGAAGAATTTCAAAGTTGATTTGGACCAGCTCTCCTTGCCGAGAAAGTTCGATTTTGACATCATCCCCTAATGCAAAATATGATTTAGATTTGAACCTTGACCATCCTTTAGCATCAATCATCATGCGACCATCCTTTGTACTTACTATATATTGAGCAGGTTCATTCACACCAAGGCTGCGCATGGTAAGAGAAACTTGGCCGCGGTCGCCCGGATTGTTGAACGACTCCCTCATTGCTCTAGGAATTCTCTGTTTGAAAACAAGAAGACATACCCAAACAGTTAGATCAACACAGTGAATCATGTGAAACAACATGGAAAGAATAAATAACGAAGCACTTGGGCGGCCAATGCTTACCAAGAAGGTCGACATGTCGGTTTTTGTAAGGACTTTGGTATATGAAGTGCGAACTGCAGCCCAGTCTGTTGCCGGTGCAACTGCACGGGCCGGACCAAGTGCAAGTGCAAGTGTTGGTGCAGGTGCCTAAGCCGCTGCTGCTGCCAGAGATGGTGCTCCTTGTAGAGCTGGTGCCGGTGTCGATGCCCGATCCTCCGATAGATCAGACTGATCCGCTGACGCGGTCGGTGCCCAATCCTCAGCTAGATCAGACTGAGCTGCTGCCGCTATCAGTGCTAGAGCAACTGCCGGTGCTCGATCTGTGCAAGACAACGGCGATCGTGTCTGGTCTGCTATAAATGAGCCTATACAATGAGCTAGCGTAAGTCCCTGCATTTCATTTAATTCATGCTGGCATTCGTGTATGATTTGTGTGCAGTGGCTGATCCACGAATTCAAGTTACCAGGTCGAACATTTAACTTAAAAAATACGAAGGCACTTGCACTCCGGAAATCAACATAACTTGAGAAATGTGAAGCTACATGCACTTCGAAAACCAGCTAATGATCCAAAGTAGTTCAGATTATAAACACAAAATGATGCAAGCACCAACAAACACAAAATGCAACATGGTGTACAAGGACTACAAACATGGTCTGTACCTGCCTGGATTATTCATTCTCTGGCTGAAAATATCTAAGTGTAATTGCACGGATAACCAGTGCGCAAACTGCATATCAATATATCTATCCTGCACAAGTATGCCAATAGTTTCAAACAATAGATTATAAAAGTATTTATGCTATGTTGTCATGATACGAGGACTTTCTGGTAGATGGCCTCGACGTTTGCTCAAGCTATGAAAATGCACTATAATTTGCTTGTCATCAATGCCTGCAAATCTCTGTCTCTCTCAACATAGTAAAATTGCAGGAAAAGAAAGAAAACATGACATTAAATCAATAAGATTTAGACAGTAAATCAATAAGATTTACTTGATGTGACACGAGTGAATCCTTACCAGGAAATCACTATGTTGAAGTACTAAACAGAAGATTGATCGTCCAACTACGCGTGGCATGCAGGGGCCCTGCCTACTCCCACAAGCAGGATAGTCCAAAGGTCATGACAAATCATATGGACCGAACATCCATGGGACTCGAAATCCTGGTGGGTGCGATAAACCCTGCAATGCATACAAATATTGGAGTGTAACCATAATTGATAAACTGTCCTCACAAAAAATATGATATGGATACTTCAAAATGTACAGACTGAATTGAGTGGACAGACATTAACATAGACCATTCTCAGGACCGACCACACACCAAAAGCGGCAGTACTAATAAACAATACAGGGTTCATAAACACAAATCAAGTACTGAACAATAGTACTTACTACAGACAAGCAAAGTTGCACTAACTAAACTCTGCAGAGTATTTCTTGCCACCGACCTACGGGATGAACCCCGCATAACTGACTAGGCCATGGACTTCGTGTGAGATGTCTACATGCACCATAACCATCTTGTCAACCTTGGAGAACCTAACAGAGTGGTCTTTCCACTCATAAACATGATGATGAAGACAGGCCACATCAGATTTGTTGGGAAGCTTTACAAGAACCACACCCTTCATAATTGAAGGCACAACCAGGAAATTGTTGTGGTCAAGTACAGCCTCGAGAACATGCCTGACAACAATGCTACAGGAAAACACTAGTTCAGGACACGTGGCGACAAGGACACATCAGCTGGATAGTTCAGTAGTAGAACTCATCATCAGGTCTTCCAGTTCACACGGCATGACTTTGAGAACTTCATCTCCACCGCGGACCTGGTTCTAAATCAAACAGAAACCATATTTCATTACTACCTCCGTTCAGAAATATAAGATGATTTTCGATATTATACTCCATATATGACTACATATAAGCACAGAAATGAGTGAACAAAGACACAAGAACATGTCTTCAAAGGCATGAGAGCAGAGGGATTACATGCAATATCCATAACACAAGTTACTGAGGAAAATATACCCTCTTAAAAGGTAGCATTGATGTTCATAAAGTACTCCCTCCGTCCCAAAATTCCTGTCTTAGATTTGTCTAGATACGGATGTATCAAGTCACATTTTAGTATTAGATACATCCGTATCTAGACAAATCTAAGACAAGAAATTTGGAATAGAGGGAGTAGTTGAAGTAATCTATAAGAAATCAGTGTCAACCTCTCGCATGTTTTGGTCAAAAGAGGAATTTAGAACCTTCATTTGGCACACTCAAATCACATGCAAGATCACCCAAAAAGTTGTACTACCAGTATCAGTACTGCGTGTTAGATGAAAAAACACGATCAAGATCGAGAAAAAGATCCTCAACAAGAGACATTACCTGGACTTGCTTAATGAGGGATCCCGGAGAGGCGGGCTTGGATAGGGCGATGGCTTTGAGCTTGTCTGCGGTAGTCACGGCGGGGTGCTTGCGCTTCTTGGTACCATGAGCCTCGACGGTTTTGGCCAGAGCCATAGACATCATGTCGGCCGGTGCTCCGGTGTCCATCCAAGAGAGGAAGCTGAGAGAGAAGAGTGAAAGGAGGAACGAGATGAGGGAGAAGCAAAGCGAGTGGGGTTTTTATTCAAGAGAGGAAGCTGAGAGAGAAGAGTGAAATGATGGTTGCTTTGTCCGTCCAACTTACTGCTGGAAAGGAGGGGGCTTTGTGATTTGATGGCTCATTGGGCATTACTGCGGCGGTTCGATCGGGGTAGTCTACCGTCACTCTACTACGGAGTAATTTAGTGCATGGCTGGTGGACCCAGGTGCTGGCTATCCCACACGTGGGCGAAAGTGAGTAATTTAGTGCATGGCTGGAGGAGGATCCGCACGGTAGAGCGTCTCCACTTTTTTTCATTCTGAAGAAAAAAATGATTATAGCAAGTGTTTCCACTCTTACGACGGAGGAGTGCGAAACACGGCAGCCACTTGAACATACACAGTGCTCCTACTACTAGGCATGTGCAGTGGTTCATATGTCAGTACTACACAATCTTGTTGCTGTGTTGTGCGCATGTCAACTACTCCTATATGTAACATAGTACCGCTTTTTCGTATGTCCGGTCGAGAATGAACGGTGAGATCAATGTTAATATAACTAGGTCCACAACAATCAGAGAGTACGGTGCTATAGTACTCCATGAAACATGAACCATATGAAGCACATCCTATAGTGTTAGACAGGGTGTATGAAGGGTGCACGGGATGGGAGCAAAAGTTCTCTTCTCGACCCACTTTTGGGTGTTTGGCAGAGTGCATGAAGGGTGCATGAGTCCACACTAGTAGGTTGACAAAAATACACGAAGAGGAAACAACTATATTGAGATGAGAATGCAACCAAACACACCCACACGCTTTGTGCTACAGTGACAGATCTGCACCATCTGAGTTTGATCCAACGGTCATGTTGCGCCGAGACATGGACATGCCCATGCAGAGGGTGCCTAAACACCACCGAAGTCCCTCTGCTTCTCGAGGCGCATGACGTTGGTGATGCAGGGTGCAACCGCCCGCAGAGCCCGCTCCCGGTCGATGGGAGCCAACTCGTCAAAGACGGCGTCCAATGGCACGAATGGATTCTAGTGACGGAGCCCTGAAAGGATTCGCCCGGCAACGGCGACGGCAGCGCGCAACCCCTCCTTGTCCAGCTCAGCCCCCACCATCGCGCGGAGATGGCTCAACTCCTCGGAGATATAGGTGTAGAAGGAGACCAGGTCAGGAAGCCGCAACTCGTTGAAGTCGACCGGGTGGTCAAACGGGTTTAGCCCGACGGCCTGCATCATCGCGTTGGCACGATGGTAGGCATCATGCAGACGCAACACGTGCGTGGCAACTTGGTTCACCAAGTGGCTGAGGCGATCCTGGACCTCATCACGATTGGCCCATTCGTGCTCCAGCCGGCACCCTGACGGCCTATCGTATCTCCCTCTTTCTGTAGCAACGCCGCCGATGCCTCGAGCATCTTTGTGGTGGACGCCTGCCGCTTTTGAAGCTCCGTGAACTCCCACACATAACGGAAGAGCATGGCACTCCTCTCCTCCTTGAGCTCACGGAGCTCCACGTCCTTTGCCCTGAGCTCCGCATCCTTGGCATGGAGCTCGTGTGTCACGCGCCTCACCTCGGACTCCGTGATCTGCTGCGCCGCCATGGCACCAGGTAGAAGCGATGGGGAGAGGAAGCAAAGGGGGCGAAACGGCTGAAAGGCAATGCAATCTACGGGAAGGCGGAGGGAGCCAGCCGAGGAGCGGGGAATCTTTTGGTTTTCACCACGGTAAAACACCAGTCGACAACTTCTCACATCAGGGAGCAGTGGGTTTTTACAGGCAGAGTCATCGTGACTAATTGCTACCACGCCTGCTCCCGTCAATCAAAAAATTGAAAATCCTGCCGCGCCTGCTCCCATCAATCAAAAAATTTAAAATCCTGCCGCACCCAAACACCAGAGCAACGCCGCGGTGGATATATAAATTTACCTGCCGGCAAGTAGATAAAAAAGGGGTGAAAAAACAAATGTGGCGGCGGCCTAGCTAATCGGTCAAACTAGCCCAACTAGCTAGCCACCGTGCTTCATTGATGTACTCGGCGGGAAAGGTGGTCTTTCGTGATTTGACGAGTCATTTACTTGCTTCCACGCCTGCTCCAGTCACCGAGGAGGACCCAGAAAATGCGCGGTAGGGCGTCCCACGTCAGGAAGAATATATGCGTGCACCACCCGGGAGAACCCCGAAACCGCGCGGTAGGGTGTGCCATGTCTCGGCACGAAGGAAAAATGTGCATGTAAATATATACTGTATGAGACGTACTACCTATGGTTCGACCTCAGGACCCAGCCAATCGGTCGAAAACACCCCACTAGCCACACAGCTTCATCATGCAAACATGGCACGGTTAGCTCCGTCTCGACCAGCCGCAACGTCTCTTGTTCTAGGCGATTCTTCTATTTTCCAAGCTTTTTTTAGTTGTAATAACACCACGGCAAGCTAGCGCCGCTCTTCGTGTGTGCCCGTGCAAAGGTTAGACGATGGAGAGAAGAGAGATTGAGATTGCAGACCTGGGCCACGCGTAAGTGAGACAACGGTCATGCACGTGTTGACGAGGCACTCCCTCTACTCTACTCAACGCAAGTACTGTATAAAATCAAGTTATGGGACAAAGCCAACAACCGTTTGTTTTTTCAGGCTATCGACTTACGCTTTGTAGTCCAGGTTGCCAGTTCGAATCTCGTCTTTCAGATTTGTTAGTTTTAGGTCCAAATTTGATTAACGACAAGTGGGACCCCCGTGTGTTGTTCCGATATTTCGGTGTAGGATGGTTTTTTTGAACAAACACTTTGCACGGTTAGACAAGTAACAACACGAGTTACACGTATTTTGCAAGTTTACGAACAAAAATGACAGCGGCATAGAATATCACATCCACCCCGCATCTTAGATACTATGGTGATACGAGTTTTTACACCGTTTGAAGTGAGATCCAATGGCTTGGGAGTAGTCTTTGTAATTATGCGCAATTTCCAAACTCGCCAAAGTTTTTTTTGCAAATAAAACATTCAGGCCTCATGTGTGCCGCTGCATCTTCGATCCAACGGCTCCCCGGTGCTAATATTAGGTGCTCCCCGTAGCTTAATTACCCACTACGGTGATATGAGCATCTAGGTCGTATGATCAGTGATCAGATGGCACATGCATAGTAATTGTACGTTCTGCGCATTTCCCAAGCTCTATCAGCCGTATATTGCAAAAACATTCAAACCTCCTACCGTGGGCCGTTAGATCTCCGTGAACTCGTATCACCATAGAATCTACGGTGCGGGAGCACCTCATACTCTCCCATGCCAGAAAACATAAGGTGCTATCGCAGCTTGGATGCTACGGCGATACGAGCTTGGAGGTCGTTTGATCTGAAATCCAATGGCATCTGAGCAGTCTTTGTGCTTGTAAGTAGGGGTCGAACTATTTTGGGGCTTTTCTGCAAAAAAACATTCGAACCATCGAGGAGGTGTTGGGTCACAAATCCAACGCCTCCGAAGATCTTGTATCACCAAAGCATCTAAGGTGTGGTGGCACATGATATCCTCCTTCATCTTAGATGCTACGGTGATACGAGCTTCGAGGTCGTTGGATATGGGATCAAAGGGCATCTAAGTAGTTTTTACAAATTGTGTGCAATTCTCAAACTCATGAAGGTTTCCTGCAAAAAAATTAAGACACATCATGTGAGCTGCTATATCTCAGATCTACAAGCTCCAAGCAACTCGTATCGGCATATGGCGTGTAAGGTATGGGGGCACATGATATTCTCCCGGGGAGGAGGGGTGGAGGGTGCACAACCAATCGGTGGTTTGGAGGGTGGGAACAAATATAATCTAAACAACCCTAAACAGAGCTCCACAGTTTTATCTAAGGTTGAGGGGTTGACCCCTGACAATCATAGCTCCGCCTAAACACAACATTTGCATGTACTGTAGTTCTAGACTCAATATTCATGTTTCCGTTTCATGTTTATTTTAAATATTGAACTGAGGACCATGGATGTCTTACATTTTACTCCCTTCGTTCCTAAATATTAGTCTTTTTAGAGGCTTCAAATGGACTGCCACATACGGATGTATATAGACATATTTTAGAGTCTAGATTCACTCATTTTGCTCCGTATGTAGTCACTTGTTGAACTCTCTAAAAGACTCATATTTAGGAATAGAAGGAGTATTTTTGAACTCGTGTCATACATGCATGGGTTGGAAAAATAGATGCACTATACTTATTGGATTGTTGTTGTGTTCATGCGTGTGTGTCTATGTGTGTGTGTGTGTGGTCATATGCTTGATACATACAAAGTTTTCTCACCTCCATATTGTTCATCTTTTAAATTTGAATTTGCATTGGAAAACTTACTAGGGATACCATGAAATGTGAAATCCATGTTGAGATCACTATATCAAAAATTCACTCTAATTCAACGACTCGTCATGAATCAATTACCACGTTGAGATTAGTATTTGCAAGGAAAATACGGGTATTGTAATACACATAGATTCGTTCGGCAATTTAAAAGGTTCCTTTCGTATTCTCAAATGGTAGGACCCAATGGCGTACCAGCCAAACCTTGGCTCGTGTTTATCCTAAAAAAACAGGCTCGTGTCCTTCGGTGGCGTGCGTGGTATGCACATTAGGCAACCCCAACCAGTCAAGCCTCAGCATTTCAAGTCGAAATATCTGGCGGCCAGAATTCCAGCCCTAGGAAATTCCCCTCATGTCCCCGGTCCATAATGACTACCGATGAACAACGGAGGGATGCTTTAGTAACTAGACAACGTTACCTACCGTGCTGAGCACGGTTCAATTCCCTCGGTCGCCGCTCGTCAATGTCACCCGTCAACTGCATTGCCTAGTACTACTACTACTACACCAGGATGAGCACAGAATTGAGCCCGTTTGTTCATGCCTAGTACTTTTTATGTTCGTGCCTAGTACTTGAGTTAATATATCAGGCAATGCACTGGTACAGAGGGATTATCCTTTTACTCCCTCCTTTCCGGTTTATAGGGCTTATCTCAAAATTTTAGTTTTCCCATTTTATAAGTCTCAATTTGGTTGTTCCCCATCACATGTTCAGATTTCAAGGTGCAATAAATCATTACATGCAAGTATTAAGAGAAAATTGACCAATGCATGTACTTTATGCATGCATGCATTGCAATTAATGCATTCGTAAACACAATTTTTGAGGAAAACAAGCGCGTTAATTGAGTGGTTTTGCAAACTACAACAATTGTTCCACCACTCACCATCTACCTTGGTTGGTGAGATTTTTGAATTGAGCCCTATAAACCAGAAAGGAGGTTTAACTAAGCAAAATGTTTGACCAAATCCTTTCTTAAGAAATACAACAGGACAGATGTATGGCTTGAAAATTTATTGCATGATGCAGGTTATGATATTGTTTCGAATCCTGGGTCTTAAATTTCAGAAACTGAGCATGGTCACGTGATATGCCACAAATATTACTTCGTAAGTTTTTTCTTCAATTCGAGACAAGCTGCTTATGACAAGTTGCACAAATGAAGAGCCAAGGTATTTTGGAACAAAGACCTATCACGTTTTTTTTGAGGGAAAAGACCTGACACGTTAAGGCGAACGCTCTCACTATTGAAACCGTGGGCGTTTACGTGCCGCCATGAGTCCCCGCTTCTATCGGCAGGTGCCGTCCCAGCAAGCGTGTGAGTCAATGGGAGGCGTGCTAGCAGACCGCTGCGCCGGCTGTTAGGGAGGCATGCGAGCAGACCGCTGTGCAGACTCACCGGGAGGCGAGCCCTTTGACCAGGCTCCGCCGCCCACCATCGTCCCAACTGCTCCCACTTTCAATGTCGCCGGCGCCGCAGTTTAAAATCAACCCCGCACTACCCAGTATCGCTACAATCCTCTCTCTTCCTCTCCGATGCTCCTATCGTCTACCTCCAACTAGCCTGACCTAAACGTACGCCATGCTGCATCACGATGGTCTGCCCTTAGTGTTCCAGTTTCATGAGGAAGACACCCTGCCGGAGTCTCAAGAACATAAGGCGCTTTGGGACGAGCTTGAACTAGCCTTGCGGGAAGACACTGCGCTTGTCCCCGCTCCCGTTCCGGCTCCCATCGCCCCGACTGCCAGCGCCCATCCCCGTGGCATTGATGGGTTGGGAGCCGCACATTTGTCGCCGAGCTTGATGCCACGGGGTTCCACGAGGTCCCGCCGACTTTCACGCGCCCGTGCACCTGCCAGCGCATCCGCCTGCGCGTGCACTGACGTGCGCGCCCGTGCCGGTGCCCGTGCACACGAACGTCTCCACCGCGCCGTTGACAGCACCTGTCCCCGCGCGGATGCCAGTGCCACCCTCAGCGGCATGGATGGCCGCCGTCGACCGCTTCCTTGCACCAACACCAGTCACCTCCTCCCACTAGTTGACTCGCTCCATAGTCCGGAACATTTTGGCCTTCCTTGAAGCTAGGCCAACGTCCAGGAGTACGCCAACAGCAGCGCAAGACGCCGCCGTCGCCGTCGGTCAGTGGCCCGACGACACACAGAGCACGGCAGAGGAGCTTCTTCCCACCGCGAGACGCCCCCGCCGCCGCCGCGTAATCTAAATTTGCCATGAAAAATGTTCGGATTGCCATGCTTAAAATCCGAACGTTTATCATTTCTGTTTATTTTATATCGATTGTCGTATAATTTAAAGTCGGAGTCAGACTGAACGAAATGTATGGTTTGATCGATTGAATGTTCTGCTAGAGTCGTATCAAATTAAATATAAAACGTCATCAAGCCACATGTATTCCTTGTCATCCAACGACCTAGACTGCTTCAATGTCGAGCGCTCAACACGTTTAGCGTGTAGTTTATTTCATGGCAAAAATAGTGCTAATCACATGACAACACGCAAATAATATCCTAATAGTTAATATCCGCATGCACTTAATATACTTCCAAATTAACGTGCATTGCGCGTACATACTGACTAGTGCTGCTAGTACGTGAAACTGGTGCCGTGACTTGTGAGTTGTGAACGCGTCCAGGTCAACGGCAACATCGCCCGCGAGTTCTTCCTGTTTGCCCGTGCGTCTAAATGCAGAAGGGGAGGAGACAGAGAGAGCACACATGGAACCCACCAGTAAGTGAAGGCGAATAGTACTAAAAAAATATTACATGTTATCCATTAATTAGGCTGTGGTAATATAAAAACATTATGTGAACAAAGGGGGTACAACAAACATTGCTATTCTACGTATGTTGCCTATTGACGTGCGGCTTGAAGGCCCGGTCACATGTTCGATCCTCATCCTTTATTTTTTAATTTGTATATGGGTCCAAATTTGTGTCTTGACATGTGGGCCCCTTGGTGTGTAGTTCATAGCACTTTCATTTGTGGGTCGAAATTTGTTCCATTCCAAGTGGACTATCGGTGTGTAGTTTTGTAGCTTATTTATAATAATTAAAGAGAACAACATAGTTTTTTCAATAATACCATGGTGCGATGTTGATGGTGAGAAAGGACGTGCGAGAGAGCTATGACCGAGCCAGAGGGAAATCAACTAGGGGAGTTGCGTGGGTTGCAACAACGTTTGGAGTAGTTGTGGGCCGAATGCTACGAAAATATAATCTAAACTGACCGGAATAAATGCCTACACAAATTAATCCAAGGTTGGACTGCCCCTCGCAATGTAAATAGCTCCGGCTTTGCGAGGGATGGAGAGGTAGTAGCTTCAACGCGTGGAAGAGACGGCATGAGAAAGTGAGGTCAATCGAGAGACATATAGATAGAGAGACAAAGTGAGTGTGGTCCGACATTCATTGAACAAATATATATGCTCCGGAGAGATATTGTCCGATTGAGCTTTTGGTAAGGGTGAGGGCTGTAAGATAGAGCTTGAGAGATGATCCAGTCACAGACGTGTAGATATATTTTGTGCGTGGGAGGAAGCAAGGTCAACCAATCACATAGGGTTGCGATCAAAAGAGTGAGATGGGTTGGAGAGAGTGACCTAGATAGACAATGTGCGTGAGAGAGTATACAATGTGAATAGGTCGAATTGGGCTCAAACATGGTGATATATCGTTTTTGTCCGAGAAAGAGCAAGGTAAATCAAGACATACACACACACACACACACACACAGAGAGAGAGAGAGAGAGAGAGAGAGAGAGAGGGAGAGATTGAGTGAGCGTGGCCCACCATGAGGTCGAAAGAGTGGCGGCGGGCTTGGATGGACTGACCTAGATAGACTATCTGTGTGAGGGAGTATAGAGTGTGTCGATCGAGGCCCGATCAGGGAGATATATCATTTGTGTGTGAAAGAAAACAAGGTTAAACGAGACTCAGATATAGAGAGCGAGATTGAGAGAGTGTGGCCCGCCGTGCGTAAGAAAGAGTGAGACAACCTCGAGGGAGTGACCTAGATATACAACGTGCGTTCGTGCACACGAGAGGTTGGGGGGGCTAGATAGGAAATGCATGTATTTAGCGCGAGAGGGTGAGAGGGAGAGGGGGGAGAGAGAGAGCTCGGCATGGGGTGCAATGGCGGGTGTGTGAGGTAAATACATTTGGTAACAGGAGTGGAAAAAGGGGTTGTGTAGTTGAGAGACTTAGAGATCGAAACATGGAGAGAAAGAATGAACGTGTGTTGGAAACCGATAGCTTGCTA
>NC_041383.1:88329329-88330179 GCF_002162155.2 Triticum dicoccoides | reverse complement strand
CATTTGAATGTACACAGTATGAGACTTAATATCAATGTTTGAATTCGGTGTACATTGTAAGATTTGAACCGAGGACCAGGCATACGGGTAATTATTTCGAATTAGTGCCATCCTAAGTTTCGAAAAGTTGACATTGGCTCAATTTGTTGTGCTATTTTGTAGGTCATATGTTTGAATCCATCCAAAAGTTTTTCTCACTACCATGGTGTTCATCATATACATATGAATTTGTATTAAAAAAGTAGCGTGGATACAGTGAAATACGAAATCCATGTTCGAATTGGAGATCGCTACGTGACACACACTCTAATTCAAATAACTAACTATGTGACACACACTCTAATTCAAATAACTAATTATGTGACACACTCTAATCCACGTTAGCGTGGGTACCGTTTTGATTTTCTTTCAAATAACTCCTCATTAATTAATTTATAGTACCCCCTATGTTCACTTTTATAAGACCTTGAAGACATTTCAGACAATGTGCAAAACAGTTCATTTTAAGTTGTCTGAAACGACTTACAAAAGTGAATGGATGGAGTATCTCGTTTCGAATGACTAATTATTGCAAGGAAAACACGGGCATGGTAATACATACAGATTTGTTTGCAAATGAAAGAAGATTCGTTTGCATTCTCAAATGTAGGCGCACTAGGCAGACCAGGGTCGTGTCGGGGTGGACGCTGCTTCGGTGCCTTAAAGGCAACAGCCCTTGGGTGACTGACATGTGGGCCAACCACCTGTTGGGCCCACATGTCATGGACAAAGAGGCAGGTGCCTTAAGGCACCGAAGCGTAGTCCTGTCGGGGTGGTTGCGTGTGTCGGACGGACGCGTAGCACCCAGCCA
>NC_041383.1:88246443-88329160 GCF_002162155.2 Triticum dicoccoides | reverse complement strand
ATATAAGTTCGTGCTTCCATGTTTCGGATTGAAAAATATCTGGCGGCCCCAATTCCAGCCCTGCAAAATCTCTCTTCTCCACCATCCCCTTCCCCGCCCAGATTGCTCAAATCCATAATTCGCCGCCATCCCTCGAATATCCCCTCGTCTCGTCTCTTTGCCCACCGTTCCCCACCTCTTTGCCGGACGACGACGACGAAGACGACGGTCGCGCTTCACCACCGCACCGGAGCTACCTCATCTACGCCCTCGTCCGCCGCACCGGATGGTCCACCGACAACGTCGGCCGCCCCAACCGACGTGGCTCGTAGACACCGAGTTCCACCGCATCAGGTGCGCTTCACCGACGCCGTCTTCCAGCTCACCGGGGCTACTTCACCGAGCACATCATCGCACCTCCGCCCCCCGAGGTCGTTGGGGCTTCACCAACGGTCTCCTCCACCGCATCATAGCGCTCTGCTGCCACTCAAGATCTGCATCCGTGCGCGGCCAGCCAACGCCAGTGCATCACCCTCAACGACTCTGAAGTGACTCACACTATAGCTAGGCGAGCATGCCCAAACGCCGGCCCGAACTAGGTATCCACACATCACTCCCTTGTGCACTGTTCTGACGATGTTTGTATATCCTTTCACTGCTCTCTTAGCTTACACGCCTATGCAACTCTGACGTTAACTCTTATTTCTTCTGGAGATATCATCTGAAACAAGCAAATCCATTTTTTAGCGAAGCATGACGGGGCTACGGGATCTGGTACACATCCTGCACACCCGTATAACCTTGTAAGTATCTGTCCTCCGGTAGAACATCAAGGTTGATTCCTCTTATTTGATCAACCATTCGTCGTGTCAAAAATGCAGAGGAGGATGCAAGGAGCACAAGGCCTGCACATCCAAGCAAGTGGTAACATGGACTTGTACATGGGACATCCCAAGCGCAAGCAGAGCTGTAGCGAGCCTGTACAACGAGCTAGCGTAAGTCCCTGCATTTCATTTAATTCATGCTGGCATTCGTGTATGATTTGTGTGCAGTGGCTTATCCATGAATTCAAGTTACCAGGGGCGGACATTTAACTCAAAAAATACGAAGGCACTTGCACTCTGGAAATCAACATAACTTGAGAAATGTGAAGCTACATGCACTTTGAAAACCAGCTAATGATCCAAAGTAGTTCAGATTATAAACACAAAATGATGCAAGCACCAACAAACACAAAATGCAACATGGTGTACAAGGACTACAAACATGGTCTGTACCTGCCTGAATTATTCATTCTCTGGCTGAAAATACCTAAGTGTAATTGCACGGATAACCAGTGCCCAAACTGCATATCAATAAATCTATCCTGCACAAGTATGCCAATAGTTTCAAACAACAGATTAGAAAAGTATTTATGCTATGTTGTCATGATACGAGGACTTTCTGGTAGATGGCCTCGACGTTTCCTCAAGCTATGAAAATGCACTATAATTTGCTTGTCATCAATGCCTGCAAATCTCTGTCTCTCTCAACATAGTAGATCATCATTAGACACTAAATCCTTCAATGAGCTTGCAAAATGCTCGCATTAGATCCCTCATTAGACACTATATGTTCATCACCAGGAGCATGTAAAATGTTTGCATCAAATCCTTCATTAGCAGTCTGTTCATTAGACACTTCAGGCTCAAGAACAACATGAGCTTGTATGTTTGCACCGAAACTTGATTAGATATACATCAGATTCAGTCAGTTCAGTATTGATTGGGGGAGTTATAAAATAAGTAGAAATTGGTTTTATTTTCTCATAGATTCCCTACATACAAGCAGTTTTACAACATCGTCAGGTTTAACTATTGGCCAGAAATTGAAGAGTTGATTTAGATATAATCAGGGATGTGATGTACCTGCTCGTTGTGCATGCTACTCTTGCAAGCTGCGACTGTCCGTTTGCGCAAGCTCGATGCCAAGCCCGTGCTGCCGCTGCTGCCTCCCACGCAGGCTACACCCAGGGTTGGATCTTCATCTTCTTGTCCTTCCGTTCGCTTGAAGCCCGGCGACCGCCCTCCAACGAGGGCGTGAGGAAGTGCTGTGTCGGTCTGTCTAGCGGCGGCTAGATTAGGAGCAAACCAGACTGGAGGCTGGAGCAAATGAATGGGGATTTTTCCGACTGTCGATCGATATGGGAGGCGCTCGTTTGGGCCGCGAGCCTGCTATAGGGCCTGCCTTGCACTGATGTTATTGGCCCATCCAAATTGAAACATTTTTCTTCATTTTTTACATTGCCTGCTCGTGCGTTGGGACGAACAAAACTAGCGTGGGCCAATCTGGACGACTCAAACTAGGTGCACACTTTCCAGCCACCTGAGGCGGCCGCCCATACCAGCCCCTATGGTGGCATCGCCCCTTTTTGCGTGTATGATTGGATAGTGAAAAATATTCTAGTGGCGCTTTTGATTTACCCACAGAATGGTTGAATTGCTTGTTTCTATGAACTGAGTTCGCCAATAATGTGAAGGGTGCCAGTCTTTTCATCCTATTGTAGATTGCTTAGATCTCGATATGCCAAAAGTAATCGCATGAAATATACCGTAAAAGCCAGTGTGATGTGTTTGGATACAAATAGTCTGACTACACGTCCTCATATAACATATCAAGGACGCACCATCTTACCAGATTAACCATTTGACTTACCCATGTAGTGTGGGAAGAAAGAAGTATTGGGACAACGTATCCAAGCAATTGATGCCATGCACTCCTTTGTACAACCTTGTAAGAGAAAAAGAAGTTGCAGTGTGCCTGTACAAAGAACTAGCGTAAGTTCAGTTACCTGCTTCTCAGAATTTTAGTTAGCCACTTATTGCAAAATAGTTCAATTATATTGCTTGGCTTAATTTAGTTTGCTACTGATTACATAATGGCACAGCCTGTTAATCATATTCTAGACTGCGCCTATCTATGTGTTTGATACTTACTGTTAAGAATTACCTGTTTGCCTTAACTTAAATATCTACTTGTTTGTTTAACTGCTTTGCTGCTACAACAACGGGTTACAATGATGTTAATAACTACTCCCTCCGTCCCATAATATAGGACGTTTTTTGACACTAGCATAGTGTTAAAAATGTCCTACATTATGGGACAGAGGGAGTACTTTTCATCATCCAATTGAAACTCTTTAATTCCTTGTTTGTTTAACTGGTTTGCTGTTATAACTCCCAGTTGAGATGTTTTGCTAACTTCAACTTTTCTGAATCCAATCGGAACTTTAATGGCAAAACAGGTTAGCCCAAGATCAAAGAGCGAGGTCCCCATGGACGTAGCATCATCCCACAACAGTGGCACCGGCCAAATCGTGCATTATGAATTGCCAACTGCTGATGCTCTAGAGGCTAAACTAGTGGTAGAAAGAGATTCTGCTTCTGCACTTAGAGATGAAGTTGACATGTTGAGGAAGCAAACAACACAATCACAAGCAGTACTCAAGACAACCATTAAATATTTGGTGGATTTCAAAACGAAGCAAGCTGAGACGGACCAGATTGTTAAGGTCCTGAAGGAAAAAAGGAAATTAAATTCCTACTTGGTAAATCATAGGTGAAATGTTCTTTCCATAGTTGAATAACCTTTGTGTTGTCTGTTCATGTAATCAATCAAACCATTTGTTTTAGAGATCATGTAATATATTTTTTTGTTTTTTGGTTTGTAATTTTTTTTAGCACAAGTCTGTATTAATTGATAAGACTCGGAGACATTTCATTTGGATTGCTGTGCCAGACCTAAAAATATGCCAATCGGGCTGAATGTGCATTAGCAATAGTAGTAGCATAGATGGACCATAAGTGGCACGCATCGGAAAGGGCCGAGATGCTGGCTAAAAAAAGATGCTGTTGTAGCCAAAAAAAAGTACAGCGGCCTGGCTTATGTATGTTAGTTGATATTATTGATCCATATACTCTGTAAGTGTTTATATGTCTGTTAAATCTGTACATTCTTGGTTGATTGACTCGGTATTTGAATCTTGATGCATCGCTTGTGTACATATCTAAATGGGAGTACACATTATGCTGTGTGTGACATTTGAGTTGGACACGAAGTGTTCCAAATATTTGAATTCACCTTAAACTGGATACTAGTTTCTGAATTTGAGTATCGACATTTGTAAACCATATTCATATATGACAGTGGAATACATCTTTGTTGTCCTTTTGAAGATATATAAAAACACATAGAATGATTTTTAAAGATTCATATAGGAATACAAAATGGATTCGAATTTAGTTGCCAGGGTAAACGTGGATGCTTATTGTCCCAAAATTTGAAAGAAGCTGCAAAATGTCCACTCCCACATCGGCTGCCCGAAGCCAAGTGTTTGGGAGATGGAAATTACTGTCTACCCATTACACGGACAATCCATCGGCCCGATTTCCACTGCTCTAAATAGGGGTAGGTTAGTAACTTCAATTAGACGTGACACGACCGCCTCTGAGCCCATTCCGACACGGTGGGCGTCAAACATGGGCGGCAAAACACATTTGATTCAAGATCGTCCGAAAGACCTCTGTTTCTCCCTCCATTCCCCATTCATACATGGTGGCGGCAAAACAAACTCGACTCGGCCGAAATCGATGTAGGCAAATATTTTCAATAGGGGCAGGTTTGTAACTTCACTCAGACGTGACACAACCGCCCTACCTGTCAGCCCTGTTCATACACCGTGGGTGCCAACCATGGGCGCCAACCACCCTCTCCTTGCCCGAAATCGCCCTGGGCAAATATTGGCGAGATGCGAGATTACCGTCCTATCCCCAACCGTCGAGATGTCCAAATTTTAAACGGGGGCTAAGTTCGTAACTTTCCCATATTTCAGACAGCCGCGTCCCAAAAACATGGTTCCCCGTACCTCTCCCTCCATTTTCCCATTCATACACCGTCCGCGCTAGAACACCCCATCCCCACACCAGCCTCCGTCCGCCACCCCATCCATCGCCGCCGTCCTCCACCACATCCATCGCCACCGTCCTCCACCATGCCGGAGCGCCTACCAAGACCGCGTCGTCCACTGCTAGAGATGGACGTTTCTCATCCACGGCGACAGACCAATAGCCCGCGTCCTCTCGCTTCATCGGCGTCGTCGTCCTCTTTGCCGGGGCCGCTCGCACGACCTTCTCTTCCACCGCAATGGGACTTATCCCCTGATGCACCCGTCTACGTCGCAGATCTGCTTCAACGCCACCGACGGCCATCGCACCCCCGATGCCTACACGGCGCCGCAAGAGAGGTGGTACTTCATATCTCCTCAACTTTTTGATCTCAACCAGAAAATAGATCTTAACTTGGTTACTCTACTTTCTTTTCAGCTCTTAGAATTTAGTGCTTAGTTCGAAGCAAACAATGGATGCTAAATATCATTTCTTCGGTTTGCATCTTCAAATCTGCCATGGCACATCCATAATAGGGTTTAATTGATCATGCTTAGGGTTTAATTGATCATGTTGGTTCCGTGGTGGTTTCTTTAGTAGAAATCAGAGGGAAGACTCTCTTTTGCTAAAAAAAATATGCTTTGAGTTTCCCCCTTTTATGATCACTATACGATCAGAATACGTGCTTCGTGCCATAATAACACTGCTCCACGCATCAAGCTAAACAAGCTTAGATGTTCAAATACGAATCTGATATTATTAAAACAGATTTGTTTAATTGGTTAGCTAAATGTTCCTAAATTAGTTTCGAAAATGCATGTTCGCCGCTCGGGTGTGTATCTCTACAGTGTGCCCATGGTGGGCCGGCCCACCCTGGGATTTTGGGTCGTCCCAGGCCCCGATTCCCCTCTGTTCTACTGCGCGCTTCCGATCTCTACTCGCCCCCAGCCGCCTGCCTCACCGGCGACTTGCCGTCCCCGGACGGCATGACTCTAGGAGGAGACGCCGGACTAACAGGAGGCTAGGAGCCGCTCGCCCAACAGCGTCACCGGTGCCCGGGCGCACCGTCGTGCCTACCTTCCCAGTCTGTTCAGGGCTCAGACGTGCAGCACCCACCAAGCCAACCCGATTTATCCTGGGATACGTCCTCAACACTCAGCAACCACTCCTCATCACCCATTTTCTAATTGATTCATTACTCATTAGGCAGGACTGCAATTAGGGTTTGTTGTGTGCTCAGTGCTACCTACACTTAATGGTTCAGATGTATTTCGGTAATCTTTAGTACCTCTAAAGTTCACAGGGTTTTCAAAATTCCGGCCCTCGGAACAGAAACTAGTCATTTTGGATTGTTGGTCGTAGTGACATTGACCCAGATTACTACTGCAAGCCAGGTTTGTTGACAATTTTACTTGTCTTTCTTACTCATTCGATATAATATCCAATTATTCATGTCCATTAGTTGCAAAAAATAAGTGCTAGACAAACTTCTTCATTCAGATTTTGGACGGTCTCTTACTGCAGTTATAATTCTGCATACTTGTCCTAATAAGCTCACAAGTAAATGATTGATTCACTACATCTATGCTTGCCTTGTCATATTTGTTGTCAATATTCTTTTAGGGTGGACCACCCTGTATCTAAATACTGGAACGTAGACCTGAGTGAATAGTATTTCTCTATGTGATCTCTTCCATCATGTGTGGGTAACGAACACTGCATTGTATAGAAGGCAAGTGTCATTTCCAGCTTTTACATAGGTTTTAATCTTTTACATGGAATACAATCTGCCTACTTGCTTTGTGTCGCACTACCAAGACTCCACCCTTGAAGCTAAACATTAGGCCACTCATAATTGCTTAGTTTATTTGTTCAAATACAAATTTCATATGATTCTAATGTTCCTACTTCAGTTTTGAAATGCGTGCCTGCCTGTTATAGAGACATAAGGGGTTTGTATTTCTGTGTGTGGTCTGGTCAACACGGTTGGGGAGGTGAACTTTGCATATGCAGGGGTTTATAGGGAGACACTCTTCGAGTTGAATCCGCAATGCATTCCATAGATAATCTGACTACTTTTTATGTTTTCATGAATCTCAGATTCTGAACAGCATCATAATGATTATGAGCTTGCGCGCATGAAAAGAATAAAGCAGAACAATGCCATGGCTGTCAAACTTGGCATTAAGGGACTGAAATCAAGTCTGGATGCAATGCAATGCAAATGCTCTCCACTAACAGATTCATGCTCAGAATATGATCCTAACAGTGATTCTGAGCTAGAGGGAGACCTAAGTCAATGTAGCCTCCTAATGGAGGAGTCACAGGAAGATGCCCTATCTTATTCACCCATCAAGGTACTTGCTCTAACTTTCCAAGGTTACATTGCTCGCACATATCTTGCAACTGATGCTTTGCATTGCTTCTACTTTGTTGAACTACCATTAGCTTAGTTTACACATCGTGTATGTGAATACGCCCTGCCTATCCATTTTCAGTACATATTCCATCTGTCATCATACCATATTTATCTATTCAAATGTTGTTCTTGTGTATCAGACGTTCAAAAGGAAGAGGGCGATTGCTGATCGTGGAGGAGCACAAGCAAAGTATTTGGAGAAGGTAGTGGCACCTGATAAATCAAATTGCCCATTAGGTGTAGTTGCAATATCACCTGACTCACAAAATACCCCAACTCTAGCAGACTCTAGCCCTACTACACTGGTCATTTCTGATGCCCCAACTCAGCAGACCCCAACTGCAGCAAACAGTATGATTATGCCAGTTGACATAGCACCAGCTGTATGACGCAAAACCCCCATTCCAGCAAAGAGTACACCAAATCCAGTTGCCAAATCCCTTTTCGAACCAGAGAGAGCTCCAATTGCAGCAAATAGGACCCTTTTCCATTTCTTCCCAGTTTAGAAGATGAAGCTTATGTTGTTGTAAGGAACTCTGTGCGCATCTTTCCTTCATGGAAAGATTATACCGCAGACACAAAACAATCTCCAATCTTCCTCCGCAACTTATGCGTAAGAAATGTACTAATGTTATTCATGGTCATTACTGCATATGTTTCTGCTGACAAAAGACACACAATTTCATTCTTTTAAATAGGCGAGGAGCAAACTGGATTGTGATGACGAGCAAGAGTTGGTTGCGCTTTTCAAGCACTCATTGATGAAGTATCGTTCCTACCTGAGGCAAGCGCACTTCGATGGCAAGCCTCTGAACGAAATTTCTATAAAGTCTCTGGTGCTACATTTATCTGACGGTGACTGGAATAATCTTGTTACACATTGGTCTCGGCTGCAGCGTAAGGTACTGTCTATGATATCACATCACAATTTGAACTACATTTCTGCATTTGCCTTAATGTCTCACTTGTACGAAAACTGTTAGCAGAAGAACATTCGTTCTCAAGGGACCACAAAATCTCGCAACTATACTGCACACTGCATTGCTCTCGTGAGTACCTCTTGCCCTGTATGACCATACTTACTTTCATAGCTGTTTGATTATGTAGCATCACTGCACATGTTAGCCTCGTGATCGCCCATTTGGTGGACATTATAAGATCCGTATGGACTCTTACACAAATTTAGAATCAACCCAGTGCTTTTGAAGAGGTTTAGCTCTGCAGTCCTCTTGTAAGGACTGAACGTGGTCTATCACTTTACTTACATTAACAGCTACTCCCTCCGTCCCATAATATAAGAACATTTTGTACAGTGCACCAGTGTTCAAAACACTCTTGTATTATGGGAAGAGGGATTGGTTCATTTTGTATCATTCTGCATCTTATCTCCCTCGCCCACCATTTACTAAAAAAGATCAGATCTATATTTAATCTTACCAACAAGTAGAATACACAGACAATGCCAGTGCAGAAGTGTAGCCCATTGCTCTTGTCAGTACATTTTGTCCTGTAACGCTTGTACTTCCAGGGATTGGTAGTTGATTATGTAGCATCAATCTGCATCTTATCTTCATTATCCTCTGTCCCTTCCATTATTATCATATCTATAATTACTCTCTACAAAATGTAGAGTAGAGGTAATGCTTATGAAGAAGATTCTGTGCTGAAATTCTTGAGTTATCCTTCCCTTGACATGGTGAAGGGCATTATAAAGCCGGTGTTAACTGTTAATGTAAGTCAGTCCTTCTAAAGCCTTTATCCTCAACTGCTGTTTAATTTGCTCATACTCCCTATCGTTTACTGCTATTTAGTTTGCTGTTTCTACCAAAATGCATGTTCGTAAGAACGGTAAGTTCTAAGTTTTACTTGTAAAACCAAATTTCTTATTCATACCATGCACATTACTTAATACTCCCTATATGTATGCTTGGTTTTGTGGATCTATAATCTAGTGTGTGGTGAAGCAGCCCACATTTGCACCTTGTCATCTCATGTTTTATCTTACTGATGTGGCTGATGATATGAACAACATGCCATGCGCATTATCCAAAATAGATAAAATGATTTTCTTTGCCCTTCATCTATGCTTGTTATGTTGACATGGTAATCCAGTAGTGTGGTGAAGCTCCCCGCATTATGAACAATGCCAAATTATGCTATTGATATTTTGAACTTACTCTTTATTTTCTAATTTGAAATTGGATAGGATTGACAGAACAGTTATCATCTTTGTTTATACACGTGCAAAACCTATCATCTCTCTGCTTTGTTTCAGGGTGATATGCCTGATGGCATGCACAAGTCTGCTGAAGGCTGTGAGACAAACCCAACATATATTGCAGCAAAGAAGGCAAAACATCTTGAAGATAGCGAGACAACCCCAAAGTCTTGTCTTGATGCAGTGTTCAAGTTACTTGAGACTAACAGTCAGACAAGCTCACAGAATTCCTTGTCTGAATCAGTTCGACTTCTTCAGTCCCAAGTTCTAGCAAAAAGGCATTCTGCAACTCAACTTCGATTTGAAGTCCTATCTCTAAGAAAGATTGCGGAGAACACCAATGAGAACCTCATCGCTAAACAGCTACACCTGGAAGCTATGACCGACATGCTAGGCCGGTCTCACAGCCTTGCTCAGCAGCTTGCGCAGCAGTTCCCCCCCAAGGCTAGCCTTTCTTGAACTGTCTTGGAAGTGGTCTCGGTTCAGTATTATTTTGTTACGCTGCAATGGTGCCCAGTTTTTGTAATCTGCTTCTTCGTTACGCTTTATGATCACCGGTGGCCAACTTCGATGCCCAGTGGATGTAATATACCTTAAATCCTTTATTGTATAGTGTAGGTTTATTCTTAGTTACTATGCCGTAATTTCTTTATTGTGTAGAGTAGGTTTGTTCTTAATTCCTACTAGTTACTGCCATCATTCGCTATCTGGACAAAATCAGATGTAGTCGACCGGGCCGAAACATTCAATAACGGGCCTGGTTTTTAGCGGGCCACAATTGGGCGGCCTGCGTCTTTCTTGGGCCCGAATGATTGGGGCCTTCACACATTGCGCCAGGCCCAAACTTACACCGGCCTATATTTTAGTTGGGCCTTTTGTCGACCCAGCACTTAGTTCGGCCCAGGTAGCGTTGGGCCATTAAAGGCTGCATATTGTACTGGCATGTTACGGCCGAGATGAAACCACAGGCCTTTAGCAGGCCAAAATGCATGTTGGGCCTCAATTTTCACTAGTCGTCGATGGGCCTTCAGCAGGCCGAAATGTAGACCAGGCCGTTATGGGCCCAGTTAGCTCACAGGCCGTTACCAGGCCGAAACATATCTCGGGCCTTAGTTGGCCCACTGATATCATGGGCCTTTAAGAGGCCGAAAGCTTAGTACAGTTATCAACGGGCCAAATTACGCGACATGCCTTTAACAGGCCCAAAGTCACGTTGGGCTTAACTGTTGCCACCTTTAGCACGGGCCGTTAGTGGGCCCGATGTCCCGTCGGACCATATATGTCCCATGGGCAGCACGGGCCATTCCCAGACCGAAAGTCACACCGGGCTGAAATGGGCCCATGTCTACATCAGGCCTCTAACAGGCCGAAAGTCACTGGGCTGTAGTTGGGCACGAATATTCAGCGAACAATTAACGGGCCAGATCTAGCTTCGGGCCGCAAATGGGCCCAAATATTGTGCAAACAATTAACGGGCCAGATCGGGCTTCGGGCCGTAAATGGGCCCAAATATTGGGCGAACAAGATCTGGTTTCGGGCTGTAAATGGGCCTTTATTAAGCAGGCCGTTATTGGGCTGGCCCACTAGTACCTGATTAAGTTCTACGGGCCTTTGACTGGCCGGCCTTTTTAACCTATATGGGCCTCTGTTGGGCCCAGCCACGTGTCAACGTACCATAGGCATGTCTCCTCCAATGGACTGGCGACATCTGGCCCACTAACGAGCTGACAGGTGTTCCCTTCGGCCAATCAGAATTTTACACGTGGAAATATCCCATTGGTCGGGGCTGTTAACGGGTTATTAGATCCAAAACCGGACCCGATAGCTTAACGGCGTTCCGTTACGGTGGATGCCACGTGTCGGTCACCCTTGACGAAAGCACTTCTATGACGCGCGATTTATCATCATGGAAGTGGACACTTCCGTGATGATAATTTTGGTAATGTCATGGAACACTTCTACGACAACACATGTATGACTATCTTGACTCTGTCATATATTTGTCATGGATGTCCAGACCCTGTAATTGTGTAATCTTGCATCGCCATAAATAATCGCAGCCTGCTTGTGTGCCTCTGTTTTGAATAGTAGCCATGCATAAATATGTTAGCGTGTTGTTGCATTTTTAATTCTGGGCACAGCTACCAAAAACCACCCCGACGACACCCACAGTAATACGTCACTTTTGTGAGATATGTGTATCTGTAGCATTGACCCCGACCCCATAGAGCAGATTCGACTAACTAGTTGCCCCACACCGTAATCGATAACCCAGCCCCAATGATATATAAAAGGCCACCTCGTGACCTTGCCAAGTATCCCTCACCTTGTACACAACTCTCACAGCCATTTCTTTACCATGTCGAGCCCCAATATTTATCTGAGAACTCCAGATGCAACCTCGGGTAGTTTTGTTAAAATATTATGGTACTTTATCTGCAGTACCATGAGTGCTACCCATCCACCCCAGTACGAGTTGCTCAAATCGAGGATCACACCATCCACCTCGAAATATTGGGCAGTGGTGAACGTCCCTCCCGCAAACCCAAACCAAGACCCAACGGAAGTCTCCTTCGTGGGGAAATCTATGCCGACTCCACAAATGGCCATAGAAGCTGTTGCGTACGAAGCGCTTGCTCGCCTTCGATTCGCGGTACCCTATGCCAGCGAACGGAGGTATTATTACTTCCCGAGTCATGCAGCACCTAGATAAGTAGCATCTTTTCCCGGTGGACGAATCAAGAGAGACCCAGTACTGGCCAACCTTGCCCAGTATGTCATCGCTCAAGAACGTTTGACCCAACGAGTAATGGGTTATCTCTAGAGCCTCGCTGATTTAAATCCTAAGATCGCCATCGGCAGACCACTGAGGCCCGACCAGGAGAGACGCGTTCATCGACTAGTCAATCCGCTTCCCCCGATAGAAGAAGATTGTGCCCCAGTACCAGAGACGTTTTCTCAGGACCCTGTCCATTTACCGTTGTCGTTGTAGACATCACTGCTATGTTTATTGTCCCAGCCTTTGTTTATGTGTTCCAACTTATGCGTGGTATCCTAAATTTGTACGATGATTTAAATTTTTACTTTCAATTAATGTGAGTGGTTTTTACTACTGTTAATTTTTATTAACTATTTTCACTTCCGGTAAATTCTGAAGTGAGATTTTTCCCTGAGTTGTTGCAGCATATACCTCTTCACGACATAGATTTTTATTCATGCAGCACCACGACAGCAGACTCACAACCACAACCACTCGACCACATGCACTAATTGCAAATACACGTGCACCTATTGCACCTAATCACCCCCTAGCACACCACAACCTCTGAAGGAGAGATTTGTGGGAAATTATTTGGGTGCAAGTTGCCCCAGCACACTGACAACAGTTAGCACCCGACACCGCACTTCATCCTCATGATCACTGCCACCGCAGAGATCTAACACTCGAGCGACAGCATCACGGCGATCATCGAGGATCATCACGCACAAGAGCATGGAGAACCCCGGCAATGCCGCCAACCCTACGCACATCAGGATCGTGTACCAGTCCGGCATCACCTCCGCCATTTGAGCCTCGTTTCGAGCTCCTGCAAACAGAAATGGAGGAGAAGGTAGGAGAAGGATAAGCGAGGCCAGGTGTCAGGAAGAATAAAGGAGCACCTCGGTCATTTTATAGCTCGAGATCAGTGTACGGTGGGTGAAGTCCACCAGCACCGCTCGTTGCTCGATCACCGGTGTTGGGAGGCGAATTCGCGAGCAGTGTCGACAGCGCACTGGCCCGCAAGGTGAGTGCTCGCTGCACTGGCAGCTAGCACGCCGCACACTACCGCAGTACGGCCTAGATGCCCTACGTGCTAGACGTCGCCGATGGAGGCAGCGCGGGAAAGCGCGCGAGAGAGAGGAAGAAGAGAGAGGCCATGGTGGAAGATACCGGCTGCATCCGGTAGACATGCCACCTGGTCCGGGGGCATGGGTGTTTCCGGTTGTAGCCGAGGGGGTAGCTCCCCTAGATTGCGCGCGTGATAAATTTTGTGATCCCATGCTAGTCGAGGTTGTAGCCTCCCCACTTAGAGTTTTTCTTAACGAGTGTCGTGGGTGATTCCAGACACCGGTAAGTCAGGCTGGTGTGTGCGGTCAGGTTTGTTTTCAGTTAAAAGACCGTAGACGGAATTAGTCCCGATGGACTAACGGAATCCGTTACTCATGGGTAAAGAGTACACCCTCTGCAGAGATTATATCTATTCGAATAGTCATGTCCATGGTTAAGGACTACAGTCTGGGACGGGTCAAGTGTCGGTCTTAGTGTCGGTCTTCGGAGGAAAAATTGCTAAACCAGAACATGGATCATGACTTGTGACTCATGATGATTATGATTACTATTATTATGGACTAACCATTTACACTATTTGAATTATTGAGTATCCCTGGGATGGTTCTACCTCCTGGATATTCACTGTGATTATTCCCTTATAAGCCCTTTATGTGGTGTCGCTTGTAACACCCCAAAAATTTAACCATGATTTATTAATTAAAATTTTATTTTCTGGATTTTCCTTTGATTCAGAACCACTCTTTTCTTCTGAGTTCTAGAGTTTTTCTCCAAATAGAAAACCTTTCAAAAATATTATTGGACTTGTATATCTTCCCAAGACCATTTCGTTTGATCAGTGGAATTATTTCTACAATTATTTTTCCTAGACTTTAATTCTTTTAAAATTGTTTCTCATAAGCCTTAGAGCCTCTTTTGCACTATAACCCTTTCAAATACTCCCTTAAAAATTCCACCAAAAATTGGGGATGACATGTGAGGTTCCTAAATCACTTTTATGCAAAAACCTCTCTTGATCATTTGGGGATTTTGAGCCCTACCTCAAGTTTTCAAATCTGGATCAGTTTGTGGTTTGCACTGCAACCTATTTAAATATTTCTTTAAAAATTACATAAAAATTTGGAGATGTCAGTAGATGCATATAATTCATTTTTATGCAAAAAACCTTTGAGGTTCTTTGGAAAATTTGAGCAAATCATCCTCATCTTCATTCTGGTCCAGTGTAGTATTTTGTACTGCAACCATATTTTAACTTGCCCTTTTACCCATGATTCTTTTTCCTGCTTATAGACCACTCTACCAAACCCTTAAGTCCAGGAGATTGGACCCATTGGTGCATTTTTGGCCCATGCAATAATGCCCTTTATTTTCTGTCCAGATTTGATTTTCTCAAAAACTTGCACTAACAAGTTTCTGGTCTTGCCAAACTAACCTTGCCACCATTACCTTCATCTAAAGAGACTCTGATCTGGAGTTTTGGCCAACCCAAGTGATGCCTAGTAGCCATGGCATTCTGTCAAGCACCTTGTGTGCATGGCCAAATTTGACATAGTTTTTAGTTTGGGTTATGAACTTGGTCCCCTGACCCAACCACCATGTCCACTAAGCTCCTAGCTGCCTCTAACCTATACCTGTTAATTGCCAGCCTCACCCAAGCTCTCTAGGCCACCCTGGCATTCCGTCGAGCACATGGCACGCGTGCTCTGGGCGCGCCCGGAAATCACGTTTTGCAAGCGCGCGTGCAACTGAGCCACCGCGTTCGCTCACCCCGCGCCCCTGGCCTTTGCTCGCCCACAAAGCCACGCCCCTCCTCATCCGCTCGCCAGAACCATCCAAGCCCCCCCTAGTGCCCTACAGCGCCACCGTCAGGTCAGCCATGGCAGCAAGCGGACGGCCGCAGCAGCCTCTTCCATGGACGGCGCCGCCCGAGCCACTCCAGTGCACCAGCTGCCCTCTGGAGCAGCTCGAGCTCATCCACGAGCCCGTCTACTAGCGCTCGTCGCCGTCACGTTGCCCTGCAGCAACAGAACGGCGGTTCACCGTCGATCTTATCCCCGGCCACCGCGGAACCGACCTCGACCGCCTATAAAAGGGGCCCCCGAGCTCGTCCAGACCTCAGGCAACCTCAGGCCACCCCTCTAGTGATCCCATTGCCAACAATCGATGGAGGGAGGCCCTCTTCCCTCTCTCCCATCAGTTCGTCCGCCGCCACGCTCCGGTTCCGTCCGTCGCGAGCAGAGCCTCCCCCGTCCATCCAGTGCCACCGTCCAACCCCCCTCGACCTTGCGGAGCCGCCCAATCCCTCAGCCTCGACTAGGGCCACCGTAGCCCAAGCCCCCCAATCCTCCCGAAACCACCGTCCGCCGCGGAGCTCACCACCGGCGACCCCCTCCACCCCCGCCAACCTAGCGACAACCGGGAGGACCACCCTGGACCAGCGGATCCATCCCTGCCCTCAGAACCCCGCAGGGAGCCGCCGTTCGTCGACATCGATCGCCGGAGCTTCGCCTCTGCTCGGCCAGAGGAGAAAGGAGGCGCGGGCGACTGGTCAAACCTGACCAGTGAGCCCAAGGGACCCACTGTCAGTGACCCCGAGTCGATCCACGCTGGCGTAAGTGAAAGCGTAAACCCGGAGTACGCTTCCTCCCCGAAGCGTTTTCTTTTTCTGTTTCTTTTATTTATTTATTAAAAACAAAATTTTGACTAAACTTTGACTCGCTATAACTTTTTAAATATAAGTCCAAATGATTTGATTCTTTTTCTATTGTTTCCCAAATTTTGTCTAGTTTATTTTCATATTTAGTTGAAAATTTTCGAAACAACTTTTTTGTACTGTTTTGAAACTATGTGTTAATTTAAATTTTCTCAAAATAGGATTTTTGAAGAAGGCAACTTTCAAAAAGTGCACCCCTCTTGCATACTCTTGAAGGCAAGCATTCTGAACCCCAACATAATAATTGTTGTGAGTCATTTGATGCAAATATGACGTAACCTTGACACGAAGCATTCGATATTTTATGTGGTGTTATGATCACATTCATGATACATATTGATGATTCCTTGCTGTTGGAATTTGATATGCTTCTGATAGTAATCATCCTCGTATGCCTTTCATGCCTATCGGGAGGAATCCGGGAAAGTCTTTGTCTTGGGTAGACACGAGCTTGTCTCTAGTTCTTCGTCGAGACGGTTATGTCCGGTAAGGCATGGTGAGGTATGACGAGTGGCAATTCTGTCTGATTGGTGTGAAATATATTTCTTGTGCTTATCATGCAGGAAATGCTTTAACCTCCTGAGTCGACCATAGATCTAGTCTTGTTCCAGTAACCCTCATACTTGTTTCGTACTACCACTTGTTCCTGCCATAGATAGGGTACGGTTCAGTAAGTTGTCAACCCCTTTCTAGCACACACTGTACAGAGAGGCCATGGTGGAAGATACCGGCTGCATCCGGTAGGCATGCCACCTGGTCCGGGGGCACGGGTGTTTCCGGTTGTAGCCGAGGGGGTAGCTCCCCTAGTTTGCACGCGTGACAAATTTTGTGATCCCATGCTAGTCGAGGTTGTAGCCTCCCCACTTAGAGTTTTGCTTAACGAGTGTCGTGGGTGATTCCAGACACCGGTAAGTCAGGCTGGTGTGTGCGGTCAGGTGTGTTTTCAATTAAAAGACCGTAGACGGAATTAGTCCCGATTGACTAACGAATTCCGTTACTCGTGGGTAAAGAGTACACCCTCTGCAGAGATTATATCTATTCGAATAGCCGTGTCCATGGTTAAGGACTACAGTCTGGGATGGGTCAAGTGTTGGTCTTAGTGTCGGTCTTTGGAGGAAAAATTGCTAAACCAGAACATGGATTATGACTTGTGACTCATGATGATTATGATTACTATTATTATGGACTAACCATTTACATTATTTGAATTATTGAGTATCCCTGGGATGGTTCTACCTCCTGGATATTCACTGTGATTACTCTCTTATAAGCCCTTTATGTGGTGTCGCTCAGACGCCCGACTGTGGCATGCTTGTCGTTTGAATTACTTATAAGCCCTTTATGTGGTGTCGCTCAGATGCCCGACTGTGGCATGCTTGTTATTTAAATTATTTGTAAGCCCTTTATGTGGTGTCGCTTAGACGCCCGACTGTGGCATGCTTGTTATTTAAATTGTTTATAAGCCCTTTATGTGGTGTCGCTCAGACGCCCGACTGAGGCATGCTTTATGTTATTATCCTTTCGAGGTGTCGCTTCAGACGCACGATGGGTGCATTCTATTTCTACTCCCTCATTGCATATTCATGTTGTATATGAATAACCTGCTTGCGTACATCATGGTTTTTATTTTGTGACTGACGTTGTGATCATAAAATATTTCAGAGCATGATTATCATTTGTTATATTATACATGTGTTCATAATGTTTGCGAGTACATTCAAAAGTACTCACTGGCTATTGTCTTGGCCAGATTTCTTGCATGGAGAGGAGCGTTGCGATGACAGCCCCGGAACCTACACAATGACGATAGCAGCCTCACGAAGATAGGAGTTATCCAGGTCATCTGTTCCTGTGGGAAATGGAGTCCCATAGACGTTCATGAACCACAAACCGTTTCCGCCATCAGCCACTAGAAACCTTGTGTAGTACTCATAGGCCAGAATGGTCTTGTACTACATATAATGTATTTTGCTTGGAGTTTCTGTATCAAGTTGGTGTCTCATCAGCTAACAGTAATCCTGGGGCTGGTGAGCACAAGGGCCATTTTCTGGGAAATTAATATCCTGGAAAACTGGTCGCTACAGAGAGGCACTAGAACAAGTCCTCACAAGAAGCAGGTGGTCTTTCAAATTCCATCTGATGATGATGAACTTGCTAATATCTTCATGGACAGACAGCAGCGGGCCGCTAGGGCCAAAGGAAGTGTTGTGCCCCTACTTCTGGATCCGAAGAAGATCCTCGATTTCATCGATCTCTGGCACCAGGACCCCAATGCTCCAATGCCAGATTTGGGCCTCACTCATGGACAAAGTCACATTGTGACTGTGTTCATCACTGAAGAAAAATGGAAGTATGACCAAGCCAGGTCATTGAAGAAAGCGCAGTACAAGAAGCGGCGCTACTTAAAGGACAACATCCTTAGTCTTTCGCCTGAGCTGCTCCTTGCACTGCAAGCCGAAATCAAGAAGCTTAGCGAAGAATTTGAAGCCTACAAGGCTGATTGGAAGGGTGCCAAGGTCCAATTCATCAAGCTGTCGAAGACATTCACTTCAAGTGCTGTTGCTCCTGTGCGCATTGAAGTAACTCCGGCTGAAGCATCTGCTCAAGCCACTGAAGGGATTGCCAGCACCGCTGATGAATTTTAGTCTGCTGATGAAACTGCAAGCACCAGGGCTCCTGAAGAAATTCCATCCTCTGAAGAAACTGCCAGGGCAACCACTAGTGTTGCGCCTGAAGAAATTGTCAGGCTAGCTGAAGACTCTGTCGCTGCGCCTGAAGAGGCTGCTCAAGACAGGCCAACCGCATCAGTTGTTCCTGAAGAAATTGATCCCACTGCCACTGCTCCGCCCGCACCAACACCAAGTCCGATTCTTCCTTCTGATTTAGAAGTGAAGAAAACCAAAGCTGCAGAGTGTGCTGCTTTGAAGAAGACGAAAGCATCAGCCGCATCAGAATCTTCGGCCCCCAAGAAGGTGAAGATTTTGACAAGCTCACTAGAGAATCCCATTGATGGTGTTCCTCTCGCAAGCATGCCATCTAAGGAACTTGTTCCTCATGGCGAAGAATATCAGATTCCCGAAGAATCTGCAGAAGAAGATCCCTCTACTGCTTCCATAGAGCAGATGGATGAAGAAATTGAGGTTCAAGCTTTCAGCTCAACCCCTCAGGTATCATCGCCAACGCCTCAGTTTACTGCTGAAGAGGCCGGCGTTGAAGAAATGGAAGAGGATGTGGACATTGGCTACACCACTCTCGTGATGAATGATGATTTTTGGGAGAGTCAGCACCCCAACTCACCTCTGTTCACACCAATCCAGCAAATTCCTTAGTCCCCGGCTCCAACTAAAGTTCAAATGGGTTCTGAAGAAATTCATGCCACCCGTTCCATTCCTGAAGAGATTCCAGCCACTAGTGCTGATGAACATGTTGTTGAAGAAATGGAGGCCCAGGCTGCTACGGAAGCAGAAGCTGAAATTCCTCAGCCCGCGGCTCCTGAAGTTGAAGTCCCAGAAGTTATTCTTCGAATCACCGATACTCCTCAGCTACAGCCGAAGAATCCATTCTCCAAGACTCCAAAGTTCAAGGCTGATGCCTTCTTCAACGAGCATTTACTCTTCACTGAATATAATCCATATGATTCTACTGGTCTGAGGATAAACTGATTCTGGACTGCCAGGCAGGCAAACTTCTATTCTTCAGTGCTATTCAACAAAGACAAGGTCTTCGATCATGAGCATATTCCTCACTTGGATATGGAATCACTGCCCTGCTTTAGGCCAGTCCTCGCTGCCATTCATGATGCTGGCCTGCTCAATTTCTGCGCTGACATATGTGATTGGAATGGAGAACTCATTCTTCAATTCTACGTGACGCTGCACATCACAGGCAATTCTGAAGATGTGAATTCTTGGGTGCTGGACTGGATGACAAAAAACACTCACTACAAGGCACCAGCAACTGAATTGCTTCGTGCCATGCCAGTCAATCCTCCCCTAGAAGGTGCGCGTTTGATATATTCTAAAACTGAGTTGTCTGATCATTTCATGCAAGTGCTAATGAAGCCGCTGAAGCCTGGACAAGCATCAAGGACCAAATTCCTCGTGAAGGAATTGCATTATGTGCCGAGGACAGTCTATCGTATTTTGATGAAGACTTTGAGTCCAATCAAGGGCCATGACTCAAACGAAGAGGAAGTCGTTGGCATCATGAAGTATCTGCTGTTCAACATCATGCACGGTATTCCCGTGAATTATCATGATTTCTTCATGAGGACTCTAGCAAATATTGCTATGTCCCCATTTGAGCTAAAGGCTTATGCTCCTTGGAGCATGAGATTCCTCAAAACAATGTCTTCACTCAACTACAAAGCTGATACGCTCAACCATGGCAGCTTCTTGCCCCCGATAGAAGTCCCCAAATAGACATTTTCCTAAGCTGATGAGAAGGGCAAGGCCACTGCTATCATTGATGAGGGCATTCGTCCATCGGATGGATAGTTTCGCAAAGCTACTTCATACTCCACCAATGATGATTCTGCCACTCATGATACTGCCGCAAATGATTCAAAGCAAAGTCCTCAGGCAACAGCTCCAAGGTTGATGACTGATCGTGAGCTTCTCCTCAATCTTCATCAGAAGGCGGATCGCAATCACAAATGGGTGAAACGCCAGTTTGGTTCAATTCTTCACAATATGACTGCCACTTATAATTCAATGAAGAAGAAACATTACTACCTCAATGAAATGTTCGATCACACTTGGGCTATATTGTCTCACTTTTACGGTGAAGAGGATCTCAAGCAGATGGGTTTCAAGCAGGACTTCGGCTGGGCTAAGCCTCCACCGACGAAATTCAAGAAGGTCGAAGTACCTCCTTTGGTGCCCCAGTTCATATTCCTCGTCCTGCGACACTGATGAAAATGAAGATCTGGACGACACTGTGGCAGGCCCTACTTCAACCGACGACCCCAACAACGCTAGCGCTCCTCCATCGACTTCGTGAAGAAATTCTTCAGGGGTGTTAGTCTTCATTTTTCGTCCCTTTTGGTCATGATGACAAAGGGGGAGAAATTTGAGTTAGTCTTCAAGTGGGTCTATATAGATGGGCATTTTTTTGTTAAGTTGCAACTCTCGCTCTTCTGAAGCTTTTGTTGATCGAGTTGTAAAATTAAGTGTGATGGTGACTGAGGAAGTCCTGGATTAGGGGGTGTCCGGATGGCCGGACTATGACCTTTGGCCGGACTCCCGAACTATGAAGATACAAGATTGAAGAATCGGTCCCGTGTCCGGATGGGACTTTCCTTGGCGTGGAAGGCAAGCTTGGTGATACGATATGAAGATCTCCTCCCATTGTAACCGACTCTGTGTAACCCTAGCCCTCTCTGGTGTCTATATAAACCGGAGTTTTAGTCCATAGGATGAACAACAATCATACCATAGGCTAGCTACTAGGGTTTAGCATCTCTGATCTCGTGGTAGATCCACTCTTGTACTACCCATATCATCAATATTAATCAAGCAGGAGTAGGGTTTTACCTCCATCGAGAGGGCCCGAACCTGGGTAAAAACATCGTGTCCCTTGTCTCCTGTTACCATCCGCCTAGACGCACAGTTCGGGACCCCCTACCTGAGATCCGCCGGTTTTGACACCGACATTGGTGCTTTCATTGAGAGTTCCTCTGTGTCGTCACCTTTAGGCCCGATGGCTTCTTCGATCATCAACCACGACGCGGTCCAGGGTGAGACTTTTCTCCCCGGACAGATCTTCGTATTCAGCGGCTTCGCACTGCGGGCCAACTCGCTTGGCCATCTGGAGCAGATCTAAAGCTACGCCCCTGGCCATCAGGTCAGGTTTGGAACCTTAAATTGCACGGCCGACATCCGCGGGGACTTGATCTTCGATGGATTCGAGCCACGGCCGAGCGTGCCGCTCTGTCCCGATGGGCATGATCTAACTCTGCCGCCGGACAGCGCCCAGAGTGCCGCTCAGGAGTCCGCTCCGTTCATTAGCTCGGAGCCGACTACGCTAGTCGGGGATGGACAGTTGGATGCCACCCCGGGAGCCGCAATCTCTACGGCGATAGAGCCGAATACCAGCCTAGTCCTTTGCAGGGCCCGTGACTCCAAGGTGCCGGACTCCGCTCCGGACTCCGTATATTCCGCACCTCTTCCGATCGAACCCGATCGGGCTCTGATCATGGAGTTCACCGCCACGGACGTCTTTCAGCACTCGCCCTTTGGCGATATCCTGAATTCACTAAAGTCTCTCTCTTTGTCAGGAGAGCCCTGGCCGGATTACGGTCAGCATGGTTGGGATGCGGACGATGAAGAAATTCGAAGCCCACCCACCACCCACCTCGTAGCCACTATCGACGATTTAACCGACATGCTCGACTTTGACTCCAAAGACATCGACGGTATGGACGCCGATGAAGGAGACGACCAAGAACCAGCACCTATAGGGAACTGGAAAGCCACGTCGTCATATGACATATACATGGTGGAGACCCCCAAAGCAGGGGATGGCGATGAAAAAACGGAGGACGACCCCTCCAAGAAGAAACCCAAGCGCCGATGTCAGCAGCGCCGCTCTAAATCCCGCCAAAGCAAAAACGGCGATTCCGGCACCGGAGATTACAACACGCCGGACAGTGCCAAAGACAACCCCCTCCAGCAGGATTCAGTGCAGGAGGACGAAGGAGCCAGCCCTCATGAGAGAGCGGCCGACAGAGAGGTCGAGGACGACAATTATATGCCTCCCTCCGAAGACGAGGCAAGCCTCGACGACGACAAATTCGTCGTGCTAGAGGATACCGTCGAACAAGAGCATTTCAAACACAGGCTTATGGCCACGACAAGCAGCCTCAAGAAAAAACAGCAGCAGCTTAGAGCTGACCAAGACTTGCTAGACGACAGATGGACCGAAGTCCTGGCGGCCGAGGAGTGTAAACTCGAACGCCCCTCCAAGAGCTACCCAAAGCGTAGGCTGCTACCCCAACTTGTGGAGGAAGCAACTAAACCTAGATCACCAGCGTATGATGCACCCGATCGGCCACCCCGTGGCCGCGATAGAGAGGCCTTCAGGCCCTTGACCCAAGTCGCACCCCGGCACCGCTCAAATCATACCACAGTGCGGGGAGACGCAACAAACATGCGAGACATATTGGAGAATAAGGAAAGGCAAACAAGATCGATCTACGGATCGCGTGGGCACCCCGCTTCACGTATGCTAGCCGTCACGCCGGACATGATAAATACGGCTAGGCCGAATACAACAGACCAAGCTCATCCGAGCTGCGTCGTGATATAGCCCAGTACAGGGGCGCCGCACACCCACTATGGTTCACAGACGAAGTAATGGATCATCAAATCCCCGAGGGCTTTAAACCCGTAAACATTGAATCATACGATGGCACAACAGATCCTGCGGTATGGATCAAGGATTATCTCCTTCTTATCCACATGGCCCGTGGTGATGATCTACACGCCGTCAAATACCTCCCGCTCAAGCTTAAAGGACCAGCTCAACATTGGCTTAATAGCCTGTCAGCATAGTTAATTAGTTGCTGGGAGGACCTGGAATCCACATTCCTTGACAACTTCCAGGGCACTTATGTGCGACCACCAGACGCCGATGACCTAAGCCACATAATCCAGCAGCCAGAGGAATCGTCCAGACAATTCTGGACATGGTTCCTACCCAAGAATAATCAAATAGTCGACTGTCCGGACGCCGAGGCCCTTGCAGCATTCAAGCACAACATCCGAGACGAATGGCTTGCCCGGCACCTAGGACAGGAAAAGCCAAAATCTATGGCAGCCCTCACGACACTCATGACCCGCTTTTGTGCGGGAGAAGACAGCTGGCTAGCTCGTAGCAATAACATAACCAAGAGCCCTGGAAATTCGGATACCAAGGACAACAATGGCAGGTCACGTCGCAACAAGGACAAGCGCCGCATTAACGGCGACAATACTGAAGATACGGCAGTCAATGCCGGATTCAGAGGCTCTAAACCCGGTCAGCGGAAGAAGCCATTCAAAAGAAACCCTCCGGGCCCATCCAGTTTAGACAGGATACTCGATCGCTCGTGCCAGATACACGGCACCCCCGAACAGCCAGCCAACCACACCAACAGGGATTATTGGGTGTTCAAGCAGGCATGCAAGTTAAGTGCCGAAACCAAAGACAAGGGGTTGCATGGCGATGACGAGGAGGAGCCCCGGCCGCCGAACAATAGAGGACAGAAGGGATTCCCCCTGCAAGTGCCGACGGTGAATATGATATACGCAACCCAATCCCCAAAAGGGAGCGGAAGCGTGCTCTCAAGGACGTCTATGCGTTGGAGCCAGTCGCCCCAATGTTCAACCCATGGTCCTCCTAGCCGATCACTTTTGATCGAAGGGACCACCCCACTAGCATCCGTCACGGCGGATTTGCCACATTGGTCCTAGACCCAATTGTCAACGGATTTGACCTCACCAAAGTCCTAATGGATGGCGGCAGCAGTCTGAACCTGCTTTATTAGGATACAGTGCGAAAAATGGGTATCGATCCCTCAAGGATTAAACCCACAAAGACAAACTTTAAAGGCGTCATACCAGGTGTAGAAGCCAGCTGTATAGGCTCGGTTACATTCGAAGTGGTCTTCGGATCCCGGATAATTTCCGAAGCGAAGAGTTAATCTTCGACATAGTCCCATTCCACAGTGGCTATCACGCCCTGCTCGGACGAACCGCATTTGCAAAATTCAATGCGGTGCCGCACTACGCATATCTCAAGCTCAAGATGCCAGGACCTCGCGGAGTCATCATGGTAAATGGAAACACCGAACGCTCTCTCCGAACGGAGGAGCACACGGCGGCCCTGGCGGCGGAAGTATAGAGTAGCCTCTCAAGGAAATTCTCCAATCCAGGTGTCAAACATCTGGACAATGTCAAGCGAGCCTGAAGTAACCTACAACAAATCTTGCTGACACGTTCCGAGCAAGCATAGCAGTGCGGCCCCAACCCCAGCCCTCGCCAGATGATGATATCGGTACCACGCGTACATAATTACGCCTTAGAGATACCATGGGCATAGGGGGAGGGGAACAACTATGACACGCCCAGAATGCGGCTCAACCGCACTAAGGGGCTCCCTATTCCGCCGTTTCCTTTTTATACACTTTCAGGACCCAAATATTCGGCAGGCCTGTCCGGCAATACACTCACCGAACACATGATGCAACAGCCAGGGAGAGAACAAGCCGCGTCAAATGTCCAGGTGGTCTCTATAACGAGCTTAATACCTGTTTTACTTAAAGTCCCGCAGCTTGCCCCTGGAGGGGAACATGTTAAATAATCCCATCTCTTGCTTATCCCACTACTTGTATCATTCTGCTTTCATAGCAGCCCTTTTTTAATAAACAATACATAGCTCTGATCTATTATTGTACTCATCTATTTTTTATATACAAATATGTTCAGTCATGACATTATGCAACCGTACACTTTGGTATGGCCAATACACCAGAGGCTTAAGCACCCCATAACATGGTGTGAGAAGACCGAACACTCTCATGAGTGCAGTACCCCGAACTTATGGCACTATATGCATCGGCTCCGACTCATGTCTTTGGTCAATGGTTGGGTTTGCCCGACTCCCATGTTTTGGTACCTTACGTTCCGCAATGTTGGGTAAGGAAGCACTGTGAGAACTACTGCGATTGTGCCCCAGTTGAGCTCGGTTAACACCTCAGTAGAGAAAGCTAAAACTGACCGTCATGATAGTGCGAAAGACCGGTCGCTGTTCGCGAGCTTTTTCGAGTCCTTAAATACTTATGCCGCCTAGAGCGAGGAGCCGGACTTATCCGGCCTAGGCGTGGATAGCGCCCCGAACTCGGTCTTCCGAATACTAGGGGCTTCGCCGAAATTTAAAATTATAGAATTCTATGGCTAAGTGAGAGTGATAAAGCATTATAAGTCCGATGGTCTGGTTCATTGTGTTGAGCGCCTCCCTAGATGGACCCAAAAATGGGAACAAGAGCGCTCAGGTTTATCCCGAACACCCCAGCACTCGTGGCATGGGGGTAGAAGCCGACGACTTGCATCTCTCAGAATTGATAAATGGCCACATAGAAGGTAATATTTTAAATTAACAAAGCGTTGCTTAACACATATGAACAAAGAGCGTACAGGATAACAGATGCGAGTCTACTAAAAAATTACATCTTTTAAGCATTCGTCCTCTATAAGGCGGGCACCCTTCAGGACGCCCTTATAATACATCTCGGGCGTGCGATACTACTTGCCCGGCGGTGGCGCGTCCGTCAAAAGCTCCTCAGTGTCTAGCTTGCCCCAATGCACTTTAGCACGGGAAAGGGCTCAACGGGCACCTTCGATACAGACGGAGCGCTTGATGACCTCAATCCACGGACACGTGTCCACCAGCCGCCGCACCAGACCGAAGTAGCTCCCAGGCATGGCTTCTCTAGGCCACAGTCGAACTATGAGACCCTTCATGGCCTGTTCGGCCACCTTGTGGAGCTCGACCAGCTGCTTCAGCTGGTCGCTCAGGGGCACCGGATGTTCGGCCTCAGCATACTGAGACAAGAACACCTTTTCTATCGAGCTCCCCTCTTCGGCTCGGTAGAATGCGATAGCATCAGACACACTACAGGGCAGATCGGCGAACGCTCGTGGAGAGCTCCGGATTCGGGTAAGTAACATATAATTTACTTTTATATTCTTGCTTTGCATAAAGAATGCCTACCCGCCGCTATCTTCTTCATCGCCTCAATCTCCTGGAGGGCCTTCTGGGCTTCGGCCTTAGCGGTCTTGGCACTCTCAAGAGCCAAGGCGAGCTCGAACTCTCGAGTCATCGAGTCACGCTCCAAACTCTCGTGTTTTTCCACGAGAGCCTGGAGCTCTTGCCGCACCTCCGCCACCCGCGCCTCCTGCTTCTCTCACTCGGCGCGATCCAAGGCCGCACTATTTTCGGCCTTGGAGACTGCCTCCTTCAGGGTCACCACCTCGGCCGTGGCCCCTGCAACATTTACGTTGGTCCTATCATTATTTGCAACCAAGTATTTCTATATACATTTACATACGGTATTACATACCCTCCTTGACCTCGAGCTGCTTCTTGGCACGGCCGAGCTCGTTCTCGGACCGCTCGAGGTTCTCCTTCAATGCATTGACCTCCGCAGTCACTGCGGCTGAGGTCAGCAGCGCAACCTGCATTCCCATATTGCCATATTTTTGTTAGACTCTTGCGTATATCTTTTTAGATCCTCAGCTCGGCTTTTCTTCACGAATGCCGAACTGAGCATCAGGGGCTACTGCCTATGCGGTAACATTTTTATATGTTTTTGAACACATACCTCAAAGCCTGTTAACAGACTTGTACAGGCTTCTGTCAGCCCACTCTTGGCGGACTGAACCTTCTGAATCACCGCACTCAAAACAGTGCGGTGTTCCTCGTCGATGGAGGCGCCGTTAAGCACCTCCAGCAAATTGTCCAGCGCCTCTGGATGGATGGAGGTCGCCGGCGTCGTAGGCTTGCCCTTCTTACGAAGGCGCCGCCTGTCGGACTCTGGAGCCATTGATGGCTCTGGAGCAGTGTCCGGCCTGGGGCCGGACTTGGATCCCTCCGGGGCTTTACCCCCTTTGGGCCGGGAGTCCGGGAGGTCGCCTTGCGGCACCTCCAGGACCACCTCCTCCTGGTTTAGTCCCTTTCGGGACTCCGCCTCAGCGTCGTCCGTAGGGAGAGGGGAGGAGGCCGTCGGAAGTGATGCACTATTCACATCCGACGAATCCAAGGAGACGCTCGTCAAATCGTCGAGCTGAGCTCTTGGCGGACTGCACAATTAAAATTGGCGTCAGAAGCTATCGAATAATAGAGGAGCGCCATAAGTCATTCGGGTAACCGGACACTTACAATTTTGCTAGGGGCTTGACCCTGGATGGCCATTCCTCCCCGCCGTCTTCAGGGTTGGAGGCGTAGTCCGGCAGAAGGCTCTTCCCCTTCTTGGGCCCTCCGGCCTCCACAGTTGGGGCGGCCTTTCTTTTCTTTCCTCCCCCCGTCGCAGGGGGAGAGGCTTCTTCTTCCTCCTCCTCCTCGTCTTCAGAGGCGGAGGGTCCTTCGGGGTTGTCGGGCGATGAACCCGCAACCGCCGGGCTCCGGGAGCTCTTGCGAGTCTCCGTGGCCTTCTTCTGGCCTTCTCCTCCGGCACCACGTGAGGTGCCGGAACCAGCAGCCCTGTCAATTGGGCGTCCGTTGGTCTTCTGGTAAGGGAGCCGGACAGTTCACCTGCCCGAATGACTTCAGCCAGTCCTGTCAAAGGAAAGGGAGGTTAGACCCCACATAGAGTCAGACTATGAAAGACAAGAGTCCCGTAAAGGGTAGAGTAGCTTACCTTGCTGGCCTGACGCCGCGAGCTGAATCCGCGATCTTCGATAGCGGATGCGGGTGCCTCAGCGCCCTTAAACAACACCTTCCAGGCATCTTCGTATGTAGTGTTGAAAAGCTTGCTCAAGATTCGGTGCTGCGCCGGATCAAACTCCCACAATTTGAAGGCCCGTTGTTGGCATGGGAGGATCCGGCGGATGAGCATGACCTGGATTACGTTGACAAGCTTGAGATTCTTGTTCACCAGCTTTTGGACGCAGGTCTGAAGTCCGGTCAGCTCCTCCGAATCCCCCCACGTTAGGCCCATCTCTTTCCAGGAAGTGAGCCGTGTGGGGAAGCCAGATCGAAATTCGGGGGCCGCCGCCCATTTGGGATCGCGCGGCTCGGTGATGTAGAACCACCCCGATTGCCATCCCTTTATTGTCTCCATGAAGGAGCCCTCGAGCCATAGGACGTTGGCCATCCGGCTCACCATGGCGCCTCCGCACTCCACTTGGCGGCCGCTCACTACCTTCGGCTTGACATTAAAAGTCTTCAGCCATAAGCCGAAGTGGGTCTGGATGCAGAGGAAGGCCTCGCATACGATGATGAACGCCGAGATGCTGAGGATGAGGTTCGGGGCCAGGTCGTGGAAGTCCAGGCCATAGTAGAACATGAGCCCCCGGACGAACGGGTGAAGAGGAAAACCCAGTCCGCGGAGGAAATGGGGAAGAAAAACAACCCTCTCATGCGGCCTGGGGGTGGGGATGAGTTGCCCCACATCTGGAAGCCAGTGCGCGATGTCATTAGACAGGTATCCGGCCTTCCTCAGCTTTTTGATTTGCCCCTTCGTGACGGAGGAGCCCATCCATCTACCTCCCGCTCCGGACATGATTGGAGAAGGTTGAGGTGGGAAGTGCGGGCTTGGGCGTTGTTCGCACACGAACACATCACCGTGTACCCTCAACGCCGGGGGTGATGCACCGCAGCTCACGTCGAAGGAGACCCGTCCGGAAGCGCGGTACGCAAGACAATCCGGCGGGTGCTTTTGAGGACCCGAAACCCCACACGCCCGGGAGGGACCCCGTCTGGACGTGTGGTGGCTATGGGCTGCCCTAGGTCGACCTGATCGCCCCTAGGGCCTCGTGGATCGCCGCCCTGCAACTAGAAGAACGAACGAAGAACGAGGAAGAAGAAGATCAAGGGTTAAGGAGAAAAGATAAAGGTAAAAAGTGATATACTAATAGATCGATTGTGTGTTGTTATTCAATCGGCCGTCACCCCTTACATATATATGAGGCGGCTGGACTTTCTGTACAAGAAAATGACTCAAATCCCGTCCAAAACATCAAAAGACTACCTAACTCGGACTACGAGGGCCGGAACTTCTGGTCAGCCCGGAACATCCGGGCTAAAATTACATCAAGTTGTCCTCTTGCACAGCTCCTGCAGGTCGCATATGGCTTCGGATCGCGATGGTCCCAAAAGCAAAGTTGTAGACCTTGCAATGTAGAAAAATTCGTTAGTTGAACACTTTTTCATCCGAGGTCATCTTGATATCGAAACTGGCCCCACAAATCTTTAAATAGTGTTAAAATTCCAGTTTTCGGGGTCCTCTGCGTGCAAACTTTCGGTTTAGCCCGAAACCTCCCCGGAAGTTTTGCCCGGAACTTCCGGGGCAGATTTATGCAGAACACTGTTTTGGCTCTAACCTTTGCATACGAACTCCAATTTAGACGTTTCTTATATAAAAATCGATCATTTTGATGAGACGAAGACAATATGTGTAGAAACTTTCCTCATATGAGGCCATCTTGGGGGCGTAATCAGCCGAATAGTGTTCTGAATACAAAATCTCAGTGCTTCAAACGCAACTTCGGCCTTAGAGATGCGATCGGATGGCTATGGCCCAAATATCAAAGTTTCTCCTTTTGACGAGACGGAACTTTCTCACTTTGAGCACTTTTCCATTTGAGGCCATCTTAATTAAGTTCTTGACCGTGCCAAAATCTGGTGTCAACACATGCCCCCTTGTTTTTCGGCAAACTTGTGTGACGAAAAATAACTTGCATGATGATTTTACTAAGGACGATGTCAACACTTCATCGGCCATTTATATGTTCTTAGGGCGATATTTATATATCGGCCATTGCTTGTGTGAATATTTTGATGCAAGCTTCGGTGAAACTTTCCCAACTTCAATAACAATCCGGTGATAAGGTTCCATAGATCAAAACCATCTCCCGAACCATATTGTTCACCCTTTCACTAGGACTTTGCAGATAATCAAGAATGAACTTCCTCCAATACTTACTTCGCCTGCATAAAAGTTTCATTAGTGGCCGAAGCGGTGGGCTTCGGTTCGGCCTTACCTATGTTGACAAAACCTAGCATCGGCTATTGATAGAAATACAATACACCATGGTTAACATAGTAGCCGGATGCTTGCTGTGCCAACTCTTTCAAATTGTCATGTCTAGATATATGAACAATTTTAAAGCAAACCAAGGTAAATCTTGCATCTAGTCATACCAAAAGATAAACTATAAGTGATTTGTCAAAACATTGATAACCCTTGGATATTTTTTGCAGTACTCATAACGAATCACCAAAATCCTCAATATGTTTAGCACATATGGCAAAAGTTCCAAACTAAATAACATTACATATTCGGCTTTGATTATTGTGCAATAAATATTTTAAGAGGCATGAGGCTTCACAGAACAACACTATATGGAGATATATAAACAACACCAACACCATGGCCATTGTTATGAATTCAACTATCAAAACCTAATCTCCATAGTAATTGTCTCCCTCTCCATTCGAACTAAGGACGATGTTAGAATACTACACTGGCCATGCATTGACATACTCTTAGGACGATAGGTAAATTATCGGCCATTACCATGTAAACTTCGTTCTAAGCACATATAGCCGAAACAAACAAACGTAATATCAAATCAAGTATTTCGGCCCTTTGGATCAGCAACAAACTTGTAGCTAACCAAATGTATATTGACTTGGTAATACCCTTTCATGATGTAAGAAATTATATTGCATCCATGGATTAAAATAAGTCCATTGAGGGTTACCAATCATACCTGATGATGAATTCCATGGCATAAACGTTAATGGCATAGTCAAAGAATATGGATAATGTGTAGACCGAAGATGCTGAAACCTTCGGCTTGGTCCTTCATAGTTTTCACTCTTTTCATTCTTCACATTTGCCGCACTTATTGTAATGGAAGCTTGCACATAATTCTTATTTTGAGCACTTCCTTTGGGAACCCATGCCATGTTCCTATCTTCAAGTTCTTGTGCACTAAGTTTTTGTAATTTCTTCTTTTGCCAATATGATAAGCCGAGTGGGCATCTCGGCTGTGATTCTGTTTTAAGCAGTGGCAATTCATGTTTTACCTTGTGCACTCTCAACTTCTTTTCTTCAGATTTGGCACTCTGATTTTTATCAATTGATTGCTTCACTTCTTTGCCTTTTGTAGCCAATGTCAACACTTTAAGTGACTCTTTGTTATTTGAGATCAAATCTGAAGTAGCACACTTACGACCATCTCTTTTCACGCGGTAAACTTGCTTTACCACCTCTTTCTTCTTCCTTGAGCTCTGGACCTATTCCTTATGATTTAAACGGTCTTTGACGCATGATTGTTCAAATGTTGATCTCCTTGGAGCTGCATAGTATTGGTGAGATGGTTTGAAATAAGATGGAGAATGTGCCCTTGTATCATACCTGTCCCATGATGGATATGGATCTACGTGAGCATAGGGAGGCATCAACAACATTGGCATTGGCGGCCCAAAATAAGGATATGAATATGTTGCATTAATATTCTCACTTTGCCAATACCAATCCTCATATTTGCGCCTTGGGGGTGATCTTGGTTTCTTTGCATGATTTGGCGGATGAGCATTCTTCTCTTCACTGTTCTTTCGATATTTATCCAATAGTTCAGTGAAGGTGATTTTTGATATCTTACACTTGCGCTTATTTCGGCCTTTGTTTTCTTTCGGTTTGCTTTCATTGATCATTGGATTTGCTTGCTGCCCCCCAGTCCTTGGCGTCTCCATTGTAGCTTCGATGGAATTTTCACCCTCAAGATTATGTTCATTATGCTCTTCAACAACTTCTTTATTTGAAAGCTTGATCCCATCACCTGTAGTTTTTACCTGCTCTTTAAATGGATCGGCTTGAAGCAGCTGATGCAAAAACTTTCTACCATCGGGACCAATCGGAATAGATTGGTCATATCTTGGTGTCTCAACAAATTTCAATCGTCCTTTATCAATGGCCGATTGAACTATTTAACGAAACATGTGGCAGTCCTCAAAATTATGCTTGGACGAATCATGCAACTTACAATACATTCGTCCTTGGACGGATGGCTTGACATGGTGATCAAGAATTCTAATGTAATTATTTTTCAACAACAAATCAAAGATTTGATCACACATGTTTGAATCGAAGGTATACCTTTTGTTTTCTAGCAAATCTTGTTGTGAGAACGGCTTTGGAGTTAAGCAAACGAATGGTTCAGATTTGGCATGTTCCCATTCGGCTAAGCATTGTGTTTTGCACTCTATCTCCGATGTCTTTGGGTAAGATATTTTACTAGCATCAGTTTTCTCAACAGAATTTAACCTTGGCTTTAAATTTCTAAAATAAAAATAGTTAGAACATACATGTGTCAATTGAGACCAAGTGCAAGCCAAGTACGAAATAAGCAAAGCTACCCAAATAGATATGAACTTTAGATAAAGCAACAGGGAAAGCTTTGGCTGCAATAATAAGTCATTATCGGTCTTTATAAATGGCACAATTGGTTGACCGATATGTTCTAAAAAGATTTTATTGCCAACAAGTAAATTACCCTTCTTCATTGGTCTTTCAAAATTACCTATGAGGATTTTTCTAATAGATGCATCAACACTAAAGTTGTGACCAAATCTGAAAATAGGTAAATTACTCGCTATGCATACCTCTTCAAATACGTTGGGAGAGCATGATGGTGGTGTGACTTGAACAATATCTAGCTTCATCTTTGGATGACTCTCCAACGCCTTTTCATCATCTTTTTCTTTATTCCGTGCATCATTACACTGAAGATTTTTGTCGGCCGAACTTTGTTTGGCTACTTGTTCTTGTCCTTGAAGCTTGTCAATTTCTACGGCACGGAACTCATAGGGCAGGAAGTAGGTTCCATTAACTTCAGAAAAATCAAGCACCGTTGTTTTCCTATGCTTGCCATGCCCTTTCTCAATAATGCTTGCCTTGTTGGATTTGATGAATTCAGAATATATACTATTTGATTCGGCTTTTTCAACTGAAGCACTTTCATGTTCCGAATCATCCTTCTTTTCATTGATACTACCAATTGGCAATGCTTCTTTTATCTGAGCCAATTCTTTTTCTATTTGTTTCTAGCGGCGAGCGGCAAAATTAGCTTTAAGCTTTTTCTCAATTTCAGCTCACTCCAGATATGATTGCCCCCCAATGCTTTTAGATTCTTTCGGCAATGACACACGGGTGTTGCCGAAATTTTGCAATTGTGTAGGGGGTGTATAATATGATGTAGTACTAGGTTAAGGCATATGCTTTGTTGTAAGACCATACTTTTGCTCGCCAATTTTATCAATTGGCAAAGATTCATCTTCTTGCAAAACTGTAGCTTTTATTGCGGTTTAATCAGGAAATAACCCCTTTTCATGTTGTTCAAGGCAAAGAGAGCTAATTCTCTTATTTTGGGCTAAACTCTTCAATGCAGCCACCACTACCTCATCTTCTACAATATTGGGCACAACCGCTCCTGTAAAATTTACATTTATTCGGCTATAACCAGGAAGGTGTGAAGCCGAATTATGAGCATCTATAGTTGTGTATGGTGCCAACAAATTACTAACATGAGGTATAGCATATGACGGTTGAGAGTAACTGGCGGAATAACTAGTAGTAGCATGGCCAATTCTCCCATCCATCAGCGAGGTTGGATTCACATATTGCAAATTAGTTGTCGATGAATAAAAAGGTAAAACACTTTCTTGTATGGTATTGGAAATTCTAATTTGGGGTGTTTCAAATTGATTAATCGAACACATCATGTTGCTCATCGGCATATGGATTTGTGGGGTTGCCGATGCATGAGAGTTTGGATACATATGTTGTACGTTGCTAAAATCATTAGAATTTGAAGCATAAAGATTATTTTGCATCGTCCCTTGCACATAATTAGATGCATGATTGAGAAAACTAGGGCTAGCCGATACATTATGCTCATTAGGCGACCTAGCAACAACATATGAATTATTTGCATCTACAAAGGGAAAGTGGGTGTTCATATTACCTTTGTAGATTGCAAACCCTAGATGACAATCTCTTCGTAGCAAGAATGGGCCGGAGACCGTTCAAAGCTTCGTCCCCAGCGAGTCGCCAAAAAGTGTGTTCGCACACGAACACGTCACCGTGTACCCTCGACGCCGGGGGTGATGCACCGCAGCTCACGTCGAAGGAGACCCGTCCGGAAGCGCGGTACGCAAGCCAATCCGGCGGGTGCTTTTGAGGACCCGAAACCCCACACGCCCGGGAGGGACCCCGTCTGGACGTGCGGTGGCTATGGGCTGCCCTAGGTCGACCTGATCGCCCCTAGGGCCTCGTGGATCGCCGCCCTGCAACTAGAAGAACGAACGAAGAACGAGGAAGAAGAAGAACGAGGGTTAAGGAGAAAAGATAAAGGTAAAAAGTGATATATTGATAGATCGATTGTGTGTTGTTATTCAATCGGCCGTCACCCCTTACATATATATGAGGCGGCTGGACTTTCCGTACAAGAAAAGGACTCAAATCCCGTCCAAAACATCAAAAGATAACCTAACTCGGACTACGAGTGCCGGAACTTCCGGTCAGCCCGGAACTTCCGGGCTAAAATTACATCAAGTTGTCCTCTTGCACAGCTCCTGCAGGTCGCATATGGCTTCGGATCGCGATGGTCCCAAAAGCAAAGTTGTAGACCTTGCAATGTAGAAAAATTCGTTAGTTGAACACTTTTTCATCCGAGGTCATCTTGATATGGAAACTGGCCTCGCAAATCTGAAATAGTGTTAAAATTCCAGTTTTCGGGGTGCTCCGCATGCAAACTTTCGGTTTAGCCCGGAACCTCCCCGGAAGTTTTGCCCGGAGGGGTAGATTTAGGCAGAACACTGTTTTGGCTCTAACTTTTGCATGCAAACTCTGATTTAGACGTTTCTTATATCAAAATCGATCGTTTTGACGAGACGAAGACAATATGTGTAGAAACTTTTCTCATATGAGGCCATCTTGGGGGCGTAATCAGCCGAATAGTGTTCTGAATACAAAATCTCAGTGCTTCAAACACAACTTCGGCCCAAATATCAAAGTTTCTCCTTTTGACGATACAGAACTTTCTCACTTTGAGCACTTTTCCATTTGAGGCCATCTTAATTAAGTTCTTGACCGTGCCAAAATCTGGTGTCAACAGGCGTTGGAGCTCGAGCGCGTAGGGACGAATAAGCAAAGGAGGAAGAAGACGTGAATGGAAAGGGTGGATTCTTATCCCCTTATATGGGCGGCCAAAACCACGAGCCCCCACCGGCCTAATAAAACTCGCTAATCTCCCAAGCGCCGCGGTTAATGGCGCGGTTGGGTTACCCATGCCCGTATTGATGAGAATCCTGGAATAAGGGGACACGATCTCTGCTTTGACAAGACGTGCCAAGGAAACCGCCTCGCTAAACGCACTGAGGTGGAACAGTAAAATGATTGAATAAAAACCTGTCCGTGGCGTGATGTCACGCTGCGGGATACGTCAGCAGATTAGATTGGTGCAAATATTATTCTCTCTACGGTGGCATGTGGAACTTGTTTTGCAGAGCCGGACACTATCCTTGTGTTCAACCTCTTCTATGAAGTATTCAGAGGAGGAACCCGCCTTGCAATGCCGAATACAACTTGCACGTCGGACTCGTCATCATTGAAGCTTGGTTCAGGGGCTACTGAGGGAGTCCTGGATTAGGAGGTGTCCGGATGGCCAGACTATGACCTTTGGCCGGACTCCCGGACTATGAAGATACAAGATTGAAGACTCCGTCCCGTGTCCGTATGGGACTTTCCTTGGCGTGGAAGGCAAGCTTGGCGATACAATATGAAGATCCCTTCCATTGTAACCGACTCTGTGTAACCCTAGCCCTCTCCGGTGTCTATATAAACCGGAGAGTTTTAGTCCATAGGACGAACAACAATCATACCATAGGCTAGCTTCTAGGGTTTAGCCTCTCTGATCTCGTGGTAGATCCACTCTTGTACTACCCATATCATCAATATTAATCAAGCAGGAGTAGGGTTTTACCTCCATTGAGAGGGCCCGAACCTGGGTAAAAACATCGTGTCCCTTGTCTCCTGTTACCATCCGCCTAGACGCACAGTTCGGGACCCCCTACCCGAGATCCGCCGGATTTGACACCGACATTGGTGCTTTCATTGAGAATACAGTGAGGATTGTGTGTCCGGGACTGTGTGTCCTCGAGTTTAAATACTCAGCCGCTCCAACCAGACGTACAACTGTCACAGTAGTTGGAACTGGTCGAACAAATCATTATCTTTACCGAGCCAACTGGTTCTATTTCCTCAACCCTTTCATTTCCTTAGTTATGTGTTGATGAACCTGATCATTACTGTTTGAAGACTTTGACTGAAGACTTTCTCTATTTCCTCAATCCTAATTCTTCAGTCAGTTTGTCTTCATCCTGCTTATCCTGTGTTTATGCTTTCTGTACTCAGTGCTTGTCTCTCATTTCATCATGATGACTACGCTATTACTCTTCTTTGCTTATACCCGAGTACTTATTCCGCTGCAAGTAGTTCTTCACTTAGGAATTTCCTCACCTTGAAATTCCTGAGTGAATATTTCTTAAAAATCGCCTATTCACCCCCCCTCTAGTCGACGTAACACACTTTCACTTCTTATACCTTTAATATCCTTGGGACACGACATATTTTCAATAGCATCAAGTTTATCTTTATCAACTTCAATACCTCTTTCAGAAATTTTATGCCCCAAGACAATGCCTTCATTAACCATAAAGTGGCACTTCTCCCAATTCAAAACAAGACTAGTATCTTCGCATCTCTACAAAACTCTTTCAAGGTTACTCAAGCAATCATCAAAAGAGGATCCATAAATGGAGAAATCATCCATGAATACTGTTGGAAATATGCCCTAGAGGCAATAATAAAATGATTATTATTATATTTCCTTGTTCATGATAATTGTCTATTATTCATGCTATAATTGTGTTATCCGGAAATTGTAATACATGTGTGAGTACATAGACCACAACATGTCCCTAGTGAGCCTCTAGTTGACTAGCTCGTTGATCAACAGATAGTCATGGTTTCCTGACTATGGACATTGGATGTCATTGATAACAGGATCACATCATTAGGAGAATGATGTGATGGACAAGACCCAATCCTAAGCATAGCATAAGATCGTGTAGTTCGTTTGCTAGAGCTTTTCTAATGTCAAGTATCATTTCCTTAGACCATGAGATCGTGTAACTCCCGGATACCGTAGGGTTGCTTTGGGTGTACCAAACGTCACAACGTAACTGGGTGGCTATAAAGGTATACTACAGGTATCTCCAAAAGTGTCTGTTGGGTTGACACAGATTGAGACTGGGATTTGTCACTCCGTATGATGGAGAGGTATCTCTGGGCCCACTCGGTAATGCATAATCATAATGAGCTCAATGTGACCAAATCATTGGTCACGAGATCATGCATTACGTGATGAGTAAAGTGACTTGCTGGTAACGAGATTGAGCGAGGTATTGGGATACCGACGATCGAATCTCGGGCAAGTAACGTACCGATGACAAAGGGAATTGTATACGGGATTACTTGAATCCTCGACATTGTGGTTCATCTGATGAGATCATCATGGAACATGTAGGATCCAACATGGGTATCCAGATCCCGCTGTTGGTTATTGGCCAGAGAGCTGTCTCGGTCATGTCTGCGTGATTCCCGAACTCGTAGGGTCTACACACTTAAGGTTCGGTGACGCTAGGGTTATCAGGAAGACTTGTATGTGATTACTGAATGTTGTTTGGAGTCCCTGATGAGACCCCAGAAGTCACGAGGAGTTCCGGAATGGTCCGGAGGTGAAGATTTATATATGGGAAGTTGTAACACAGTCACCGGAAAGTTTCGGGGTCATACAGGTGTTGTACCGGGGCCACCGGAAGGGTTCTGAAGGTCCACCGGGAGGGGCCACCTCTCCCGGAGGGCCTCATGGGCCGTGGAAGGAAGGGAACCAGCCCCTGGTGGGCTTGGCGCACCCCCTTGGGCCCATGCACCTAGGGTTGGGGGGGGAACCCTAAGGGGGGCGCCCCCCCTTGCTTGGGGGGCAAGTCCCCCCCCCTTGGGCGCCGCGCCCCCTCTAGATCTCATCTAGAGAGGGACGGCCCCCTTCCTCCTCCCCCTATAAATAGAGGGGCGAGGGGAGGGTTGCAAACACACATCCAAGGCGCAGCCCCTCCCCTCCCCAACACCTCTCCTCCTCCGCAGAAGCTTGGCGAAGCCCTACCGGAGTACTGCCTCTCCATCACCACCACGTCGTCGTGCTACTGTTGGAGCTCTCTTCCTCAACCTCTCCCTCCTCCTTGATGGATCAAGGCGCGGGAGACGTCTCCGCTCCGTACGTGTGTTGAACGCGGAGGTGCCATCCGTTCGGCACTAGGATCTTCGGTGATTTGGATCACGACGAGTACGACTCCATCTACCCCGTTCTCTTGAACGCTTCCGCTCACGATCTACAAGGGTATGTAGATGCACTCCTATCTCTCTCGTTTCTAGATGACTCCATAGATTGATCTTGGTGATGCGTAATTTTTTTTTATTTTCTGCAACGATCTCCAACAGTGGCATCATGAGCCAGGTTTATGCGTAGTTTCTATGCACGAGTAGAACACAATTTTGTTGTGGGCGTAGATTTTGTCAATTTACTTGCCACAACTAGTCTTATCTTGTTTCGGCGGCATCGTGGGATTAAGCGGCCCGGACCGACCTTACACGTACGCTTACACGAGACAGGTTCCACCGACTGACATGCACTAGTTGCATAAGGTGGCTAGGGGGTGTCTGTCTCTCCCACTTTAGTCGGATCGGATTCAATGAATAGGGTCCTTATGAAGGGTAAATAGAAATTTGCATACCACGTTGTGGTTTTGGCGTAGGTAAGAAGCGCTCTTGCTAGAACCCTATAGCAGCCACATAAAAAACTTGCAAGAACAATTAGAGGACGTCTAACTTGTTTTTGCAGCATATGCCTTGTGATGTGATATGGCCAAAAATGATGTGATGAATGAAATATATGTGATGTATGAGATTGATCATGTTCTTGTAAGGAATCATGACTTGCATGTCGATGAGTATGACAATCGGCAGGAGCCATAGGAGTTGTCTTTATTTATTGTATGACCTGCGTGCCACTGAATAACGCCATGTAATTACTTTACTTCTTTGCTAAACCATTAGCCATAGTAGTAGAAGTAATAGTTGGCGAACAACTTCATGGAGACACGATGATGGATATCATGATGATGGAGATCATGGTGTCATGCCGGTGATGAAGATGATCATGGCGCCCCGAAGATGGAGATCAAAGGAGCAATATGATATTGGCCATATCATGTCACTATTTGATTGCATGTGATGTTTATCATGTTTTCGCATCTTATTTGCTTAGAACGACGGTAGTAAATAAGATGATCCCTCATAACAATTTCAAGAAAGTGCTCCCCCTAACTGTGCACCGTTGTGAAAGTTCGTTGTTTCAAAGCACCACGTGATGATCGGGTGTGATAGATCCTAACGTTCACATACAACGGGTGTAAAGACAGATTTACACATGCAAAACACTTAGGTTGACTTGACGAGCCTGGCATGTACAGACATGGCCTCAGAACACAAGAGACCGAAAGGTCGAACATGAGTCGTACAGAAGATACAATCAACATGAAGATGTTCACCGATGCTGACTAGTCCGTCTCACGTGATGATCGGACATGGCCTAGTTGACTCGGATCATGGATCACTTAGATGACTAGAGGGATGTCTAGCTGAGTGGGAGTTCATTAAATAAATTGATTAGATGAACTTAATTATCATGAACTTAGTGTAAAACTTTTGCAATATGTCTTGTAGATCAAATGGCCCACGCTAATGTTGCCCTCAACTTCAACGCGTTCCTAGAGAAAACCAAGCTGAAAGACGATAGCAGCAACTGTACGGACTGGGTCTGGAACTTGAGGATCATCCTCATAGCTGCCAAAAGAACATATGTCCCAGCAACTCAAGACATTATGAACGCCTGGCAGTCGCGCAGTGATGATTACTCCCTGGTTCAGTGCGGCATGCTTTACAGCTTGGAACCGGTGCTCCAAAAGCGTTTTGAGCAGCACGGATCATATGAGATGTTCCAAGAGCTGAAAATGGTTTTCCAAGCTCATGCCCGGGTCGAGAGATATGAAGTCTCTGACAAGTTCTACAGTTGTAAGATGGAGGAGAATAGTTCTGTCAGCGAGCACATACTCAAAATGTCTGGGTTGCACAAACCGCTTGTCTCAGCTGGGAGTTAACCTCCCGGATGATGCGGTCATTGACAGAATACTTCAGTCGCTCCCACCTAGCGACAAGAGCTTTGTGATGAACTACAATATGCAGGGAATGGTGGAAACTATTCCTGAGGTATTTTCAATGCTGAAATCAGCGGAGGTAGAAATAAAAAAGGAACCTCAAGTGTTGATGGTCAATAAAACCACTAGTTTCAAGAAAGGCAAGGGTAAAAAGAACTTCAAGAAGGACGGCAAGGGAGTTGTCGCGCCCGGTAAGCCAGTTGCCGGGAAGAAGCCAAAGCATGGACCCAAACCTGAGACTGAGTGCTTTTATTGCAAGGGAAGCGGACACTGGAAGCAGAACTGCCCCAAGTACTTAGCGGACAAGAAGGCCGGCAGCACTAAAGGTATATGTGATATACATGTAATTGATGTGTACCTTACCAGTACTTGTATTAGCTCCTGGGTATTTGATACCGGTGCGGTTGCTCATATTTGTAACTCAAAACAGGAGCTGCGGAATAAACGGAGACTGGCGAAGGACGAGGTGACGATGCGCGTCGAGAATGGTTCCAAGGTCGATGTGATTGCCGTCGGCACTCTAACTCTACATTTACCTACGGGATTAGTTTTAAACCTCAATAATTGTTATTTAGTGCCAGCTTTGAGCATGAACATTGTATCTGGATCTCGTTTAATACGAGATGGCTACTCATTTAAATCCGAGAATAATGGTTGTTCTATTTATATGAGAGATATGTTTTATGGTCATGCCCCGCTGGTCAATGGTTTATTCTTAATGAATCTTGAACGTGATGTTACACATATTCATAGTGTGAATACCAAAAGATGTAAGATTGATAATGATAGTCCCACATATCTGTGGCACTGCCGCCTTGGTCACATTGGTGTCAAACGCATGAAGAAGCTCCATACAGATGGACTTTTGGAGTGTCTTGATTTCGAATCATTTGACACGTGCGAACCATGCCTCATGGGTAAAATGACCAAGACTCCATTCTCCGGAACAATGGTGCGAGAAACCAACTTATTGGAAATTATACATACTGATGTGTGCGGTCCAATGAGCGCTGAGGCTCGCGGTGGCTATCGTTATGTTCTCACCCTCACTAATGACTTGATTAGATATGGGTATGTTTACTTAATGAAACACAAGTCTGAGACCTTTGAAAAGTTTAAGGAATTTTAGAATGAGGTAGAGAATCAACGTGATAGAAAAATAAAGTTCTTACAATCAGATCGTGGGGGAGAATATTTAAGTCACGAGTTTGGTACGCACTTAAGGAAATGTGGAATTGTTTCACAACTCACGCCGCCTGGAACACCTCAGCGAAATGGTGTGTCCGAACATCGTAATCGCACTCTATTGGAGATGGTGCGGTCTATGATGTCTCTTACTGATTTACCGCTATCATTTTGGGGATACGCTTTAGAGACAGCTAGACTCACTTTAAAAAGGGCACCGTCTAAATCCGTTAAGATGACACCATATGAATTATGGTTTGGAAAGAAACCTAAGCTGTCATTTCTAAAAGTTTGGGGATGCGATGCTTATGTCAAGAAACTTCAACCTAAAAAGCTCGAACCCAAGTCGGAAAAATGCGTCTTCATAGGATACCCTAAGGAAACCATTGGGTATACCTACCTTCTACCTAAGATCCAAAGGCGAGATTTTCTTTGCCAAGAATGGGTCCTTTCTAGAGAAAGAGTTTCTCTCGAAAGAAGTAAGTGGGAGGAAGGTGGAACTTGATGAAGTACTACCTCTTGAGCCGGTAAGTAGCGCAACTCGGGAAGATGTTCCCATGGTTCCTACACCGACTGGAGAGGAAGTTAATGATGATGATCAAGGTACTTCGGATCAAGTTACTACTGAACTTCGTAGGTGCACAAGGACACGTTACACACCAGAATGGTATGGCAACCCTGTCCTGGAAATCAAGTTGTTAGACAATGTGAACCTTTGAAGTATGAAGAAGCGATGGCGGGCCTAGATTTCAACAAATGGCTAGAAGCCATGCTATCCGAGATAGGATCCATGTATGAAAACAAAGTATGGACTTTGACAGACTTGCCCGATGATCGGCGAGCGATAGAAAACAAATGGATCTTTAAGAAGAAGACGGACGCGGATGGTAATGTTACCATCTATAAAGCTCGACTTGTCGCTAAGGGTTATCAGCAAGTTCAAGGGGTTCACTACAATTAGACTTTCTCTCCCGTAGCGAAGCTGAAGTCCGTCCGAATCATGTTAGGAATTACCGCATACTATGAGTATGAGATATGGCAAATGGACGTCAAAACGGCATTCCTTAACGGCTATCTTAAGGAAGAACTGTATATGATGCAGCCAGAAGGTTTTGTCGATCCTAAGAATGCTAACAAGGTATGCAAGCTCCAGCGGTCCATTTATGGGCTTGTGCAAGCATCTCGGAGTTGGAACATTCGTTTTGATGAGATGATCAAAGCGTTTGGGTTTATGCAGACTTATGGAGAAGCCTGCGTTTACAAGAAAGTGAGTGGGAGCTCTGTAGCATTTCTCATATTATATGTGGATGACATACTTTTGATGGGGAATGATATAGAACTTTTGGACAACATAAAGGCCTACTTGAATAAGTGTTTTTCAATGAAGGACCTTGGAGAAGCTGCTTATATATTAGGCATCAAGATCTATAGAGATAGATCGAGACGCCTCATAGGTCTTTCACAAAGCACATACCTTGACAAGATATTGAAAAAGTTCAATATGGACCAGTCCAAGAAGGGGTTCTTGCCTGTGTTGCAAGGCATGAAATTGAGCTCAGCTCAATCCTCGACCATGGCAGAAGATAAAGAAAAGATGAGTGTCATCCCCTATGCCTCGGCCATAGGGTCTATTATGTATGCCATGTTGTGTACCAGACCTGATGTAAACCTTGCCGTAAGTTTGGTTGCAAGACACCAAAGTAATCCCGGCATGGAACACTGGACAGTGGTCAAGAATATTCTGAAGTACCTGAAAAGGACTAAGGATATGTTTCTCGTTTATGGAGGTGACGAAGAGCTCATCATAAATGGTTACGTCGATGCTAGCTTCGACACAGATCTAGATGACTCTAAGTCACAAACCGGATACGTGTATATTTCGAATGGTAGGGCAGTAAGCTGGTGCAGCAGCAAGCAGAGCATCGTGGCGGGATCTACATGTGAAGCGGAGTACATGGCAGCCTCGGATGCAATGCATTAAGCAATCTGGATGAAGGAGTTCATCACCGACCTAGGAGTCATACCCAATGCGTCGGGGCCAATCACTCTCTTCTGTGACAACACTGGAGCTATTGCCCTTGTCAAGGAGCCCAAATTTCACAAGAAGACCAGGCACATCAAGCGTCGCTTCAACTCCATTCGTGAAAATGTTCAAGATGGAGACATAGATATTTGCAAAGTGCATACGGATCTGAATGTCGCAGATCCGTTGACTAAACCTCTTCCTCAAGCAAAACATGATCAACACCAGAACTCTATGGGTGTTCGATTCATCACAATGTAACTAGATTATTGACTCTATTACAAGTGGGAGACTGTTGGAAATATGCCCTAGGGGCAATAATAAAATGATTATTATTATATTTCCTTGTTCATGATAATTGTCTATTATTCATGCTATAATTGTGTTATCCGGAAATCGTAATACATGTGTGAATACATAGACCACAACATGTACCTAGTGAGCCTGTAGTTGACTAGCTCGTTGATCAACAAATAGTCATGGTTTCCTGACTATGGACATTGGATGTCATTGATAACTGGATCACATCATTAGGAGAATGATGTGATGGACAAGACCCAATCCTAAGCACAGCACAAGATCGTGTAGTTCGTTTGCTAGAGCTTTTCTAATGTCAAGTATCATTTCCTTAGACCATGAGATTGTGTATCTCCCGGATACCGTAGGAGTGCTTTGGGTGTACCAAACGTCACAACGTAACTGGGTGGCTATAATGGTATACTACAGGTATCTCCAAAAGTGTCTGTTGGGTTGACACGGATCAAGACTGGGATTTGTCACTCCGTATGACGGAGAGGTATCTCTGGGCCCACTCGGTAATGCATCATCATAATGAGCTCAATGTGACTGTCGGTGTCAAAACCGGCGGATCTCGGGTAGGGGGTCCCGAACTGTGCGTCTAGGCGGATGGTAACAGGAGACAAGGGACACGATGTTTTACCCAGGTTCGGGCCCTCTTGATGGAGGTAAAACCCTACTTCCTGCTTGATTGATATTGATATTGTGGATGTTTACAAGAGTGGATCTACCACGAGATCAAGGAGGCTAAACCCTAGAAGCTAGCCTATGGTATGATTGTAATGGTTGTTGTTGTGTCCTACAGACTAGAGCCATCCGGTTTATATAGACACCGGAGAGGGCTAGGGTTACATAGAGTCGGTTACAATGGCAGGAGATCTACATATCTGTATCGCCAAGCTTGCCTTCCACGCCAAGGAAAGTCCCATCCGGACACGGGGCGAAGTCTTCAATCTTGTATCTTCATAGTCTTGGAGTCCGATCGATGATGATTGTCCGGCCGATGATAGTTCGGCTGATGATGGTAGTCCGGCTATCCGGACACCCCCTAATCCAGGACTCCCTCAGTGACCAAATGGTTGGCCACTAGATCATGCATTATGTGACGAGTAAAGTGACTTGCCGGTAACGAGATGGAGCGAGGTATTGGGATACCGATGATCGAATCTCGGGCAAGTAACGTACCGATTGACAAAGGGAATTGTATACGGGATTACTTGAATCCTCGACATCATGGTTCATCCGATGAGATCATCGTGGAACATGTAGGAACCAACATGGGTATCTAGATCCCGCTGTTGGTTATTGGCCGGAGAGCTGTCTCGGTCATGTCTGCGTGATTCCCGAACCCGTAGGGTCTAGACACTTAATGTTCGGTGACGCTAAGGTTATTAGGAATACTTGTATGTGATTATCGAATGTTGTAATACGGTCACGGGAAAGTTTCGGGGTCACACCGGTGTTGTACCGGGGCCATCGGAAGGGTTCCAGGGGTCCACCGCGAGGGGCCACCTCTCCCGTAGGGCCTCATGGGCCGTGGAAGGAAGGGAACCAGCCCCTGGTGGGCTGGGCGCACCCCCCCCCCTTGGCCCATGCGCCTAGGGTTGGGGGGGAAACCATAAGGCCCCCCCTTGCTTGGACGGCAAGTCCCCCCCCTTGGCCGCCACCCTATCTCTAGATCTCATCTAGAGGGGGCCGGCCCCCTTCCTCCCCCCTATAAATAGAGGGGCGAGGGGAGGGCTGTAAACACACCTCCGAGGCGTAGCCCCTCCCCTCCCCAACACCTCTCCTCCTCCGCAGACGCTTGGCGAAGCCCTGCCGGAGTACTGCCTCTCCATCACCACCACGCCGTCGTGCTGCTGCTGGAGCTCTCTTCCTCAACCTCTCCCTCCTCCTTGCTGGATCAAGGCACGGGAGATGTCTGTGCTCCGTACGTGTGTTGAACGCGGAGGTTCCGTCCGTCCGGCACTAGGATCTTCGGTGATTTGGATCATGACGAGTACGACTCCATCAACCCCGTTCTCTTGAATGCTTCCGCTCGCTATCTACAAGGGTATGTAGATGCACTCCTATATCTCTCGTTGCTAGATGACTCCATAGATTGATCTTGGTGATGCGTAGAAATTTTTTATTTTTTGCAACGATCTCCAACGAATACCTCACAAATCTTTTCACAAAAGTCAGAGAATATATCCATCATGCATCTTTGAAAGGTAGCAAGTGCATTAAATAAACCAAAAGGCATACATCTATAAGCAAAAGTATCGAAAGGGCAAGTAAAAGTAGTCTTTGCTTGTTCATCCGCTGACAAAGGTATTTGAGAGAAACAAGAGTAACCATCTAGAAAGCAAAAATGTGTATGCAGGATAATCTTTCTAGCATTTGATCAATAAAAGGTAAAGGGTAATGATCTTTTTAGTAGCTTTATTTAATTTACAAAAATTTATTACCATCCTATAACCTGTAATAATTCTTTGCGGGATCAATTCATCTTTATCATTAGGAATGACAGTAATACCTCCCTTCTTAGGGACACAATGAACAGGAGTTACCCATTGACTATCAGCAACGGGATAAATTATACCTGCCTCAAGGATATTTAGTATTTCTTTTCTTACCACTTCTTTCATTTTAGGATTTAACTGTCGTTGATGATCTCTAACTGGTTTGGCGTCTTCTTCCAATTTTATTTTATGTTGGCATAGAGTGGGACTAATCCCTTAAGATCGTCAAGAGTATATCCAGTAGCAGCACGGTGCTTCTTTAGAGTTTTCAATAATCTTTCCTCTTCCTGCTCTGAAAGGTTAGCACTAATATTAATAGGATATACCTTCTTTTCATCAAGATAAGTATCTTTAAGAGTATCAGGTAAAGGTTTAAGCTCAAACACGGGATCACCCTTGGGTGGAGGGGGATCCCCTAGGATTTTAACAGGTAAGTTGTGTTTCAAAATAGGACCATGTGTTAAAGAGTACTTCATCTACCTCCCTTCTTTCATTCCTGAACATATCATTTTCATGGTCTAGCAAACATTGTTCTAACGGATCAGTAGGAGGCACGGCAATAGAAGCAAGACCAATAATTTCATCCTTACTAGGCAATTCTTTATCATGGGGTTGTCTACCAAATTTACCAAAATTAAACTCATGAGACGTATCTCCTAAGCCAATCGTAACAACATCCTTTGCACAATCAATCCTAGCATTGATAGTATTCAAGAAGGGTCTACGAAATATAATGGGGCAACAGCTATATTGTGGGAAACCAAGAACAAGAAAATCAGCAGGATATTTAACTTTCCCACACAAGACTTCAACATATCTAACAATCCCAATTGGTGAAATAGTATCTCTATTGGCAAGCTTAATTGTAACATCAATATCTTGTATTTCAGCGGGTGAAATATCATGCATAATTTCTTCATATAAGGAATGAGGTATTGCGCTAGCACTAGCACCCATATCACATAAGCCATGTTAACAATGATCTCCTATTTTAACAGAAATAACAGGCATGCCTACAACAGGTCTATGTATCTTAGCATTGGGTCTAGCAATGTTAGCAGACTGTTCACAGAAATAAATAACATGCCCATCAATATTATCAGCCAAAAGATCTTTAACCATAACAATACTAGGTTCAACTTTAATTTGCTTAGGAGGTGTATATGTGCTAGTATTACTCTTATGAACCACAGTTGAAGCTTTAGGATGATCATTTATCCTAACGGGGAAAGGTGGTTTCTCAACATAAGTAGTAGGCACAATAGGATCATTATAAGTGATAGTATTTTCGTCAAATGTAACAGGTGCAACTACTTTTACTTCAGTGGGAGGATTATATTTAAACCACTTCTCCTTAGGGAGATCAACATGAGTAGCAAATGATTCACAGAAAGAAGCTACTATCTTAGAGTCAAGTCCATATTTAGTGCTAAATCCACGAAAAGCATCGATATCCATAAAAGATTTAACACAATCAAACTTAGGTGTCATACCTGACTCCTTACCATCATCGGAATCCCAATCTTCGGAGTTGCATTTAACTCTTTCCAGTAAATCGCACTTGAATTCAATAGTCTTCATCATATAAGAACCAACACAAGAAGTATTGAGCATGGTGCGATCATTGAGAGAAAGCCGAGGATAAATTTTTTGAATAATCATTTCTCTTGAGAGCTCATGATTGGGGCATGAATATAACATTGACTTAAGCCTCCCCCAAGCTTGAGCGATGTTTTCTCTTTAGCGAGGCCAAAAATTATATATAATTAAGATGCATAGGACAAAACTTCTGGTGAAATTCCAATTTCAATCGTTTATAGTCCCAAGATCCCGTATCATCACATAGTCTATACCATGTCAATGCGTCTCCCTTCAAAGATAAAGGGAAGACCTTCTTCTTAAAAACATCATCGGGCATACCTGCAAGCTTAAATAATCCACAAACTTCATCCACATAGATAAGGTGTAAATCGGGATGCAATGTCCCATCTCCTGCATAGGGATTGGCTAGCATTTTTTCTACCATACCCGAAGGAATTTCAAAGTAAACATTTTCAGTAGGTTCAGTAGGTTGAGAAGAAACTCTTTTCTCTACTGGTCGGGGTAAAGATACCCCGAACAAGCCCCTCAAAGGATTAGTTTCCATAGTAACAAGTGACAGTAAATTTCAGCACACTATATAAATGTTTCCTTACCAAGTTCCACTCACCAAAGGCGCTTCACTCCCCGGTAACGGTGCCAGAAAAGAGTCTTGATGACCCACAAGTGTAGGGGATCTATCATAGTCCTTTCAATAAGTAAGAGTGTCGAACCCAACGAGGAGCAGAAGGAAATGACAAGCGGCTTTTAGTAAGGTATTCTCTGCAAGCACTGAAATTGTAGGTAACAAATAGTTATGTGATAAGATAATTTGTAATGGGTAACAAGCAATGAAAGTAAATTAGGTGCAGCAAGGTGGCCCAATCCTTTTTGTAGCAAAGGACAAGCCTTGACAAGTTCTTATAATGAGAAAAGCGCTCCAGAGGACACATGGGAATTATCGTCAAGCTAGTTTTCATCACACTCATATGATTCACGTTCATTACTTTGATAATTTGATATGTGGGTGGACCGGTGCTTGGGTACTGCCCTTTCTCGGACAAGCATCCCACTTCTGATTAACCACTATTGCAAGCATCTGCAACTATAAAAGAACTATTAAGGTAAACCTAACCATAGCATGAAACATATGGATCCAAACCAGCCCCTTACGAAGCAACTTATAAACTAGGGTTTCAGCTTCTGTCACTCTAGCAACCCATCACCTACTTATTACTTCCCAATGCCTTCCTCTACGCCCAAAAAATGGTGAAGTGTCATGTAGTCGACGTTCACATAACACCACTAGAGGAGAGACAACATACATCTCATCAAAATATCGAACAAATACCAAATTCACATGACTACTAATAGCAAGACTTCACCCATGTCCTCAGGAACAAACGTAACTACTCACAAAGCATATTCATGTTCATGATCAGAGGGATATTGATATGCATTAAGGATCTGAACAAATGATCTTCCACCGGATAAACCAACTAGCATCAACTACAAGGAGTAATCAACACTACTAGCAACCCACAGGTACCAATCCGAGGTTTTGGTACAAAGATTGGATACTAGAGATGAACTAGGGTTTGAGAGAGATTGTGCTGGTGAAGATGTTGATGGAGATTGACCCCCTACCGATGAGAGGATCATTGGTGATGACGATGGTGATGATTTCCCCCTCCTGGAGGGAAGTTTCCCCGGCAGAACAGCTCCGCCGGAGCCCTAGATTGTTTTCACCAAGGTTCCGCCTCGTGGCGGTGGAGTTTCGTCCCGTAAGCTTGCTTATGATTTTTTCCAGGGTAAAAGACATCATATAGTAGAAGATGTGCATCGGAGGGCTGCCAGGTGGCCCACGAGGCAGGGGGCGCGCCCTGTAAGGGTGGGCGCGCCCCCCACCCTCACGGACGGTGGGTGCCCCCTCAGGTATTTCTTCCACTGAATAATTATTATTAATTCCAAAAATTACTTTCGTGGAGTTTCAGGACTTTTGGAGCTATGCAGAATAGGTCTCCAATATTTGCTCCTTTTCCAGCCCAGAATCCCAGCTGGCGGCATTCTCGCTCTTCATATAAACCTTGTAAAAGAAGAGAGAATAGCCATAAGTATTGTGACATAACGTGTAATAATAGCCTATAATGCAGTAAATATCGATATAAAAGCATGATGCAAAATGGACGTATCAATCTCCAACGTCACCGACGCGACACCTTGATCTCCATCGTAGCATCATTGTCGTCTCGCCACCTATTGTTACTACGAAAATCGCTATCGCTTGGTGATAAAGTAAAACAATTACATGGCGATTGCATTGCATACAATAAAGCGACAACCATATGGCTCCTGCCAGTTGTCTATAACTTTGTTGCAAAACATGATCATCTCATACAACAATTTATATCACATCATGCTTGACCATATCACATCATAGCAAGCCCTGCAAAAACAAGTTAGACGTCCTCTACTTTGTTGTTGCAAGTTTTATGTGGCTTCTATGGGCTTCTAGCAAGAACCGTTCTTACCTACCCATCAAAACCACAATGATTTTTCATCAAGTGTGCTATTTTAACCTTCAACAAGGACTGGGCGTAGCCACACTCGATTCAACTAAAGTTGGAGAAACAGACACCCACCAGCCACCTTTGTGCAAAGCACGTCGGTAGAACCAGCCTCGCATAATCGTACGCGTAATGTCAGTCTAAGCCGCTTCATCCAACAATACCACCGAATGAAAGTATGACATGCTGCTAAGCAGTATGCTATTATTGCCCACACCTGTTTGTGTTCTACTTGTGCATATAACATCTACGCATAAACCTAGTTCGGATGCCACTGTTGGGGAACATGGTAATTTTAAAAAAATTCCTACGATCACGCAAGATCTATTTATGTGATGCATAGCAACGAGAGGGGAGAGTGTGTCCACGTACCCTCGTAGACCGAAAGCGGAAGCGTTATGACAACGCCGTTGATTGATGACCCACAAGTATGGGGGATCTATCGTAGTCCTTTTGATAAGTAAGAGTGCCGAACCCAACGAGGAGCAGAAGGAAATGACAAGCGATTTTCAGTAAGGTATTCTCTGCAAGCACTGAAATTATAGGTAACAGATAGTTTTGTGATAAGATAATTTGTAACGGGTAACAAGCAATGAAAGTAAATAAACTGCAGCAAGGTGGCCCAATCCTTTTTGTATCAAAGGACAATCCTGGACAATTTCTTATAATGAGAAAAGCACCCCTGAGGACACATGGGAATTATCGTCAAGCTAGTTTTCATCACGCTCATATGATTCGCGTTCGGTACTTTGATAATTTGATATGTGGGTGGATTGGTGCTCGAATCATCGAGCTGAGCTCTTGGCGGACTGCACAATTAAAATCGGCGTCAGAAGCTATCGAATAATAGAGGAGCGCCATAAGTCATTCGGGTAACCGGACACTTACGATTTTGCTAGGGGCTTGACCCTGGATGACCATTCCTCCCCGCCGTCTTCAGGGTTGGAGGCGTAGTCCGGCAGAAGGGTCTTCCCCTTCTTGGACCCTCCGGCCTCCCCAGTTGGGGCGGCCTTTCTTTTCTTTCCTCCCCCCGTCGCAGGGGGAGAGGCTTCTTCTTCTTCCTCCTCCTCGTCTTCAAAGGCGGAGGGTCCTTCGGGGTTGTCGGGCGATGAACCCGCGACCGCCGGGCTCCGGGAGCTCTTGCGAGTCTCCGTGGCCTTCTTCTGGCCTTCTTCTGGTCTTCTGGTAAGGGAGCCGGAGAGTTCACCTGCCCGGATGACTTTAGCCAGTCCTGTCAAAGGAAAGGGAGGTTAGACCCCACATAGAGTCAGACTATGAAAGACAAGTGTCCCATAAAGGGTAGAGTAGCTTACCTTGCTGGCCTGACGCCGCGAGCTGAATCCGCGATCTTCGAAAGCGGATGCGGGTGCCTCACCGCCCTTAAACAACACCTTCCAGGCATCTTCGTACGTAGTGTCGAAAAGCTTGCTCAAGGTTCGGTGCTGCGCCGGATCAAACTCCCACAATTTGAAGGCCCGTTGTTGGCATGGGAGGATCCGGCGGATGAGCATGACCTGGATTACGTTGACAAGCTTGAGATTCTTGTTCACCAGCTTTTGGACGTAGGTCTGAAGTCCGGTCAGCTCCTCCGAATCCCCCCACGTTAGGCCTGTCTCTTTCCAGGAAGTGAGCCGTGTGGGGAAGCCAGATCGAAATTCGGGGGCCGCCGCCCATTTGGGATCGTGCGGCTTGGTGATGTAGAACCACCCCGATTGCCATCCCTTTATTGTCTCCATGAAGGAGCCCTCGAGCCATAGGACGTTGGCCATCTGGCTCACCATGGCGCCTCCGCACTCCACTTGGCGGCCGCTCACTACCTTCGGCTTGACATTAAAAGTCTTCAGCCATAAGCCGAAGTGGGGCTAGATGCAGAGGAAGGCCTCGCATACGATGATGAACGCCGAGATGTTGAAGATGAGGTTCGGGGCCAGGTCGTGGAAGTCCAGGCCGTAGTAGAACATGAGCCCCCGGACGAACGGGTGAAGAGGAAAACCCAGTCCGCGGAGGAAATGGGGAAGAAAAACAACCCTCTCATGGGGCCTGGGGGGTGGGGATGAGTTGCCCCCCATCTGGAAGCCAGTGCGCGATGTCATTAGACAGGTATCCGGCCTTCCTCAGCTTTTTGATTTGCCCCTTCGTGACGGAGGAGGCCATCCATCTACCTCCCGCTCCGGACATGATTGGACAAGGTTGAGGTGGGAAGTGCGGGCTTGGGCGTTGTTCGCACACGAAGACATCACCGTGTACCCTCGACGCCGGGGGTGATGCACCGCAGCTCACGTCGAAGGAGACCCGTCCGGAAGCGTGGTACGCAAGACAATCCGGTGGGTGCTTTTGAGGACCCGAAACCCCACACGCCCGGGAGGGACCCCGTCTGGACGTGTGGTGGCTATGGGCTGCCCTAGGTCGACCTGATCGCCCCTAGGGCCTCGTGGATCGCCGCCCTGCAACTAGAAGAACGAACGAAGAACGAGGAAGAAGAAGAACAAGGGTTAAGGAGAAAAGATAAAGGTAAAAAGTGATATATTGATAGATCGATTGTGTGTTGTTATTCAATCGGCCGTCACCCCTTACATATATATGAGGCTGCTGGACTTTTCGTACAAGAAAAGGACTCAAATCCCGTCCAAAACATCAAAAGATAACCTAACTCGGACTACGAGGGCCGGAACTTCCGGTCAGCCCGGAACTTTCGGGCTAAAATTACATCAAGTTGTCCTCTTGCACAGCTCCTGCAGGTCGCATATGGCTTCGGATCGCGATGGTCCCAAAAGCAAAGTTGTAGACCTTGCAATGTAGAAAAATTCGTTAGTTGAACACTTTTTCATCCGAGGTCATCTTGATATCGAAACTGGCCCCGCAAATCTGCAAATAGTGTTAAAATTCCAGTTTTCGGGGTGCTCCGCGTGCAAACTTTCGGTTTAGCCCGGAACCTCCCCGGAAGTTTTGCCCGGAACTTCCGGGGCAGATTTATGAAGAACACTGTTTTGGCTCTAACCTTTGCATACGAACTCCGATTGAGACGTTTCTTATAGCAAAATCGATCGTTTTGATGAGACGAAGACAATATGTGTAGAAACGTTTCTCATATGAGGCCATCTTGGGGGCGTAATCAGCCGAATAGTGTTCTGAATACAAAATCTCAGTGCTTCAAACACAACTTCGGCCTTAGAGATGCGATCGGATGGCTATGGCCCAAATATAAAAGTTTCTCCTTTTGACGATACGGAACTTTCTCACTTTGAGCACTTTTCCATTTGAGGCCATCTTAATTAAGTTCTTAACCGTGCCAAAATCTGGCGTCAACACATGCCCCCCTGTTTTTCGGCAAACTTGTGTGCCGAAAAATAACTTGCATGATGATTTTACTAAGGACGATGTCAACACTCCATCGGCCATTTATATGTTCTTAGGGCGATATTTATATATTGGCCATTGCTTCTGTGAATATTTTGATGCAAGCTTCGGTGAAACTTTCCCAACTTCAATAACAATCCGGTGATAAGGTTCCATAGATCAAAACCATCTCCCGAACCATATTGTTCACCCTTTCACTAGGACTTTGCAGATAATCAAGAATGAACTTCATCCAATACTTACTTCGCCTGCATAAAAGTTTCATTAGTGGCCGAAGCGGTGGGCTTCGGTTCGGCCTTACCTATGTTGACAAAACCTAGCATCGGCTATTGATAGAAATACAATACACCATGGTTAACATAGTAGCCGGATGCTTGCTGTGCCAACTCTTTCAAATTGTCATGTCTAGATATATGAACAATTTTAAAGCAAACCAAGGTAAATCTTGCATCTAGTCATACCAAAAGATAAACTATAAGTGATTCGTCAAAACATTGATAACCCTTGGATATTTGTTGCAGTACTCATAACGAATCACCAAAATCCTCAATATGCTTAGCACATATGTCAAAAGTTCCAAACCGAATAACATTACATATTCGGCTTTGATTATTGTGCAATAAATATTTTAAGAGGCATGAGGCTTCACAGAACAGCACTATATGGAGATATATAAACAACACCAACACCATGGCCATTGTTATGAATTCAACTATCAAAACCTAATCTCCATAGTAATTGTCTTGCTCTCCATTCGAACTAAGGACGATGTTAGAATACTACACTGGCCATGCATTGACATACTCTTAGGACGATAGGTAAATTATCGGCCATTACCATGTAAACTTCGTTCTAAGCACATATAGCCGAAACAAACAAACGTAATATCAAATCAAGTATTTCGGCCCTTTGGATCAGCAACAAACGTGTAGCTAACCAAATGTATATTGACTTGGTAATACCCTTTCATGACGTAAGAAATTATATTGCATCCATGGATTAAAATAAGTCCATTGAGGGTTACCAATCAGACCTGATAATGAATTCCATGGCATAAACATTAATGGCATAGTCAAACAATATGGATAATGTGTAGACCGAAGATGCTGAAACCTTCGGCTTGGTCCTTCATAGTTTTCACTCTTTTCATTCTTCACATTTGCCGCACTTATTGTAATGGAAGCTTGCACATAATTCTTATTTTGAGCACTTCCTTTGGGAACCCATGCCATGTTCCTATCTTCAAGTTCTTGTGCACTAAGTTTTTGTAATTTCTTCTTTTGCCAATATGATAAGCCGAGTGGGCATCTCGGCTGTGATTCTGTTTTAAGTAGTGGCAATTCTTGTTTTACCTTGTGCACTCTCAACTTCTTTTCTTCAGATTTGGCACTCTGATTTTTATCAATTGATTGCTTCACTTCTTTGCCTTTTGTAGCCAATGTCAACACTTTAATTGACTCTTTGTTATTTGAGATCAAATCTGAAGTAGCACACTTACGACCATCTCTTTTCACGCGGTAAACTTGCTTTACCACCTCTTTCTTCTTCCTTGAGCTCCGGACCGATTCCTTATGATTGAAACGGTCTTTGACGCATGATTGTTCAAATGTTGATCTTCTTGGAGCTGCATAGTATTGGTGAGATGGTTTGAAATAAGATGGAGAATGTGCCCTTGTATCATACCTGTCCCATGATGGATATGGATCTACGTGAGCATAGGGAGGCATCAACGACATTGGCATTGGCGGCCCAAAATAAGGATATGAATATGTTGCATTAAAATTCTCACTTTGCCAATACCAATCCTCATATTTGCGCCTTGGGGGTGATCTTGGTTTCTTTGCATGATTTGGCGGATGAGCATTCTTCTCTTCACAGTTCTTTCGATATTTATCCAATAGTTCAGTGAAGATGATTTTTGATCTCTTACACTTGCGCTTATTTCGGCCTTTGTTTTCTTTCGGTTTGCTTTCATTGATCATTTGCTTGCTGCCCCCCAGTCCTTGGCGTCTCCATTGTAGCTTCGATGGAATTTTCGCCCTCAAGATTATGTTCATTATGCTCTTCAACAACTTCTTTATTTGAAAGCTTGATCCCATCACCTGCAGTTTTTACCTTCTCTTTAAATGGATCGGCTTGAAGCAGCTGATGCAAAAACTTTCTACCATCGGGACCAATCGGAATAGATTGGTCATCTCTTGGTGTCTCAACAAATTTCAATCGTCCTTTATCAATGGCCGATTGAACTATTTGACGAAAGATGTGGCAGTCCTCAAAATTATGCTTGGACGAATCATGCAACTTACAATACATTCGTCCTTGGACGGATGGCTTGACATGGTGATCAAGAATTCTAATGTAATTATTTTTCAACAACAAATCAAAGATTTGATCACACATGTTTGAATCGAAGGTATACCTTTTGTTTTCTAGCCGATCTTGTTGTGAGAACGGCTTTGGAGTTAAGCAAACAAATGGTTCAGATTTGGCATCTTCCCATTCGGCTATGCATTGTGTTTTGCACTCTATCTCCGATGTCTTTGGGTAAGATATTATACTAGCATCAGTTTTCTCAACAGAATTTAACCTTGGCTTTAAATTTCTAAAATAAAAATAGTTAGAACATACATGTCTCAATTGAGACCAAGTGCAAGCCAAGTACGAAATAAGCAAAGCTACCCAAATAGATATGAACTTTAGATAAAGCAATAGGGAAAGCTTTGGCTGGAATAATAAGTCATTATCGGTCTTTATAAATGGCACAATTGGTTGACCGATATGTTCTAAAACAATTTTATTGCCAACAAGTAAATTACCCTTCTTCATTGGTCTTTCAAAATTACCTATGAGGATTTTTCTAATAGATGCATCAACACTAAAGTTGTGACCAAATCTGAAAATAGGTAAATTACTCTCTATGCATACCTCTTCAAATACGTTGGGAGAGCATGATGGTGGTGTGACTTGAACAATATCTAGCTTCATCTTTGGCTGACTCTCCAACACCTTTTCATCATCTTTTTCTTTATTCCGTGCATCATTACACTGAAGATTTTTGTCGGCCGAATTTTGTTCGGCTACTTGTTCTTGTCCTTGAAGCTTGTCAATTTCTACGGCACAGAACTCATAGGGCAGGAAGTAGGTTCCATTAACTTCAGAAAAATCAAGCACCGTTCTTTTCCTATGCTTGCCATGCCCTTTCTCAATAATGCTTGCCTTGTTGGATTTGATAAATTCAGAATATATACTATTTGATTCGGCTTTTTCAATTGAAGCACTTTCATGTTCTGAATCATCCTTCTTTTCATTGATACTACCAATTGGCGATGCTTCTTTTATCTGAGCCAATTCTTTTTCTATTTGTTTCTGGCGGCGAGCGGCAAAATTAGCTTTAAGCTTTTTCTCAATTTCAGCTCACTCCGGATATGATTGCCCCCCAATGCTTTTAGATTCTTTCGGCAATGACACACGGGTGTTGCCGAAATTTTGCAATTGTGTAGGGGGTGTATAATATGATGTAGTACTAGGTGAAGGCATATGCTTTGTTGTAAGACCATACTTTTGCTCGCCAATTTTATCAATTGGCAAAGATTCATCTTCTTGCAAAACTATAGCTTTTATTGTGGTATAATCAGGAAATAACCCCGTTTCATGTTGTTCAAGGCAAAGAGCGCTAATTCTCTTATTTTGGGCTAAACTCTTCAATGCAGCCACCACTTCCTCATCTTCTACAATATTGGGCACAACCGCTCCTGTAAAATTTACTTCGACTATAACCAGGAAGGTGTGAAGCCGAATTATGAGCATCTACAGTTGTGTATGGTGCCAACAAATTACTAACATGAGGTATAGCATATGACGGTTGAGAGTAGCTGGCGGAATAACTAGTAGTAGCATGGCCAATTCTCCCATCCATCGGCGAGGTTGGATTCACATATTGCAAATTAGTTGCCGATGAATAAAAAGGTGAAACACTTTCTTGTATGGTATTGGAAATTCTAATTTGGGGTGTTTCAAATTGATTAATCGAACACATCATGTTGCTCATCGGTATATGGATTTGTGGGGTTGCCGATGCATGAGAGTTTGGATACATGTGTTGTATGTTGCTAAAATCATTAGAATTTGAAGCATAAAGATTATTTTGCATCGGCCCTTGCACATAATTAGATGCATGATTGAGAAAACTAGGGCTAGCCAATACATTATGCTCATTAGGCGACCTAGCAACAACATATGAATTATTTGCCTCTACAAAGGGAAATTGGGTGTTCATATTACCTTTGTAGATTGCAAACCCTAGATGACAATCTCTTCGTAGCAATAATGGGCCGGAGACCGTTCAAAGCTTCGACCCCAGTGAGTCGCCAAAAGTGTGTTCGCACACGAACACGTCACCGTGTACCCTCGACGCCGGGGGTGATGCACCGCAGCTCACGTTGAAGGAGACCCGTCCGGAAGCGCGGTACGCAACCCAATCCGGCGGGTGCTTTTGAGGACCCGAAACCCCACACGCCCGGGAGGGACCCCGTCTGGACGTGCGGTGGCTATGGGCTGCCCTAGGTCGACCTGATCGCCCCTAGGGCCTCGTGGATCGCCGCCCTGCAACTAGAAGAACGAGGAAGAAGAAGAACAAGGGTTAAGGAGAAAAGATAAAGGTAAAAAGTGATATATTGATAGATCGATTGTGTGTTGTTATTCAATCGGCCGTCACCCCTTACATCACCGACCTAGGAGTCATACCCAATGCGTCGGGGCCAATCACTCTCTTCTGTGACAACACTGGAGCTATTGCCCTTGTCAAGGAGCCCAAGTTTCACAAGAAGACCAGGCACATCAAGCGTCGCTTCAACTCCATTCGTGAAAATGTTCAAGATGGAGACATAGATATTTGCAAAGTGCATAAGGATCTGAATGTCGCAGATCCGTTGACTAAACCTCTTCCTTGAGCAAAACATGATCAACACCAGAACTCTATGGGTGTTTGATTCATCACAATGTAACTAGATTATTGACTCTACTACAAGTGGGAGACTGTTGGAAATATGCCCTAGAGGCAATAATAAAATGATTATTATTATATTTCCTTGTTCATGATAATTGTCTATTATTCATGCTATAATTGTGTTATCCGGAAATCGTAATACATGTGTGAATACATAGACCACAACATGTACCTAGTGAGCCTGTAGTTGACTAGCTCGTTGATTAACAGATAGTCATGGTTTCCTGACTATGGACATTGGATGTCATCGATAACTGGATCACATCATTAGGAGAATGATGTGATGGACAAGACCCAATCCTAAGCACAGCACAAGATCGTGTAGTTCGTTTGCTAGAGCTTTTCTAATGTCAAGTATCATTTCCTTAGACCATGAGATTGTGTAACTCCCGGATACTGTAGGAGTGCTTTGGGTGTACCAAAGGTCACAACGTAACTGGGTGGCTATAAAGGTATACTACAGGTATCTCCAAAAGTGTCTGTTGGGTTGACACGGATCAAGACTGGGATTTGTCACTCCGCATGACGGAGAGGTATCTCTGGGCCCACTCGGTAATGCATCATCATAATGAGCTCAATGTGTCTGTCGGTGTCAAAACCGGCGGATCTCAGGTAGGGGGTCCCGAACTGTGCGTCTAGGCGGATGGTAACAGGAGACAAGGGACACGATGTTTTACCCAGGTTCGGGCCCTCTTGATGGAGGTAAAACCCTACGTCCTACTTGATTGATATTGATATTGTGGATGTTTACAAGAGTTTATCTACCATGAGATCAAGGAGGCTAAACCCTAGAAGCTAGCCTATGGTATGATTGTAATGGTTGTTGTTGTGTCCTACGGACTAGAGCCATCCGGTTTATATAGACACCGGAGAGGGCTAGGGTTACATAGAGTCGGTTACAATGGTAGGAGATCTACATATCCGTATCGCCAAGCTTGCCTTCCACGCCAAGGAAAGTCCCATCCGGACATGGGGCGAAGTCTTCAATCTTGTATCTTCATAGTCTTGGAGTCCGGTCGATGATGATAGTATGGCCGATGATAGTTCGGCTGATGATGGTAGTCCGGCTATCCGGACACCCCCTAATCCAGGACTCCCTCAGTAGCCCCTGAACCAGGCTTCAATGACGATAAGTCCGGCGCGTATATTTCTTGGCATTGCAAGGCGGGTTCCTCCTTCAAATGATAGAAGATTGTGAACACCAGGATAGTGTCCGGCTTTGCAAAATAAATTCCACATTCCACCGTAGAGAGAATAATATATACACAAGTTCAATCTGCTGACGTTTTTTGCGGCATGACGTCACGCCACTACCAAGCCATTACTTGAATCGTTTTTTACTCTACCACCTCAGCGCATTTAGCGAAGCGGTTTCCTTAGCACGTCTTGTCGAAGCAGAGATCGTGTTCCCCCTTAATCCGGGATTCTCATCAATACGGACGTGGGTAACCCAACCGCGCCCGTCGCCCCGCCCCCTCTATCGAAGGCGAGTCCCAAACGGTCACGGAGACGGCTCTTGGTATTCTCCCTCTTTATAACGGGGCCAAGGCTCGTTCCTTTTCTTCAATCCTCCATCGAATCCTCTCCCCACTCCAAGTTCCAGCACCTAGAGCTCCAGATTCGAGCGCTTCGGACCTTCAACGATGTCCGGTTCCGACCTGCAGGGCCGGTGGATGCCCTCCTTCGTGACGGAGGAGGACGTGCTAAAGCTGCGGGAGGCCAAGAACCTGGCTTATGAGATTTCGCACAGGTTGCCTGTCGAAGGGCGGGCCATCCCCACCCCTGAGCCCGGCGAGTATGTCGTCTTTGTATCCCACCTCTGTCGGGGTTTAGGCTTCCCGATGGATCCTTTTGTGAGGGGGCTGATGTTTTACTATGGGTTGGAATTCCACGATTTGGCTCCGGAGTCCATCCTCCATATCTCCGCATTTATTGTTGTCTGCGAAGCCTTCCTTCGCGTCACCCCTCACTTCGGCCTGTGGCTGAAGACCTTCAATGTGGCGTCGAAGATGATCGGGGGGCGTCAAGCGGAGTGCGGCGGGGCGGCCATAAGTAGGAGGGCCGATGCCCCGTGGCCCGCTGGCTCCTTCCAAGAGGAGCTCGGCCTGTGGCAGCAAGAGTGGTTCTATATCACCGTTCCGAGGGGCCGCAGACAAAAGCCGCCGCCCTTATTCCGCCCGGGACCTCCACGATGGTTGATGTCGTGGGTCAACCAAGGGCTCAACTGGGGGCCGTCAAAGGACGTGCCCCTACTGCAGGGCCGGATTCGAGATCTCCAAACGAGGGAGGTCGATATGGTGGTGGTAATGCAGGTTATGCTGATTAGGTGTCTCCCGCCCTGCAAACGACGCCCTCTCCGGCTGTGGGAGTTCAATCTGGAGGGCCCATGGATTCTTCAACACTTCATGGGTATGACACCCCTGGAGATGTACAAATTATTCTTCGGATCGCAAGAGGCGCATCCGGAATTGACCAAGGATGCTGGCCTAAGCTGCAATCGCCCGGATACTCAAGTAAGTAGTTCCAAGTCCGGACATACCGTTTGTTCGCCTTTTGATAATTCGCCTTATGACCAACTTCCTTCTAAACAGGAGTGGATAGCGGAGGCAAAATTGATATGGTGTCCGGCCCCCCTCCCCGAGACTGCGCCGGATTCCGTGCTGGTTCGGATGCTTGAGGTTGCGCCTCTAGAGGAAGGCGAAGGGGAAAGCAGGAAAGCTACTGCCTTGCCTAAGGAGGCTCTTGAAAGAGGGGGGATCGAGAATCCCTCCCTCCAAGGGGAGAAGAGGACTGCCTCCGAGGACCCGGGGGCAAAAGCCCCTAAACGGGGGAAGAAATCTTCGCCAGAGGGTCCTACGTCCGGGGAGGCCCCGGCCGCACAATCTCCCTTAAAGAGTCAGCCCTCCAACGAGCCGTAAGTAGAAAGAAAGGAGTTTTATAATAAGGGACATCCCTATTTATGCTTCTGAGGATAACTAAAGTTTTTACCTTGTAGTTCGGATCTCCGTCCTTCGCAAATGAGCTCGTCTTCGGGGGACCTTCGTCCGGAGATGATGGAGAGTGAGACGCCTCCGTCCGGGGCGCCGTCGGATAGGGCGGATGAGCCTGAAGTGTCGTCACAGAGGGAGCCCCGGGGTTTGGCAAAGCCGTATAGTTCGGCGCCAACTGGTGTATGGCTGAAGGATCTGCTTGAGAAGGCGTCTATCTCAGAAGATCACCACGCATTGATGAGCATGGTGATTGAAAGGGTTTCGTCTGCCGAAGGCGGGTTGCATAATGCCGTCAGGAGTTTGCTGGCGGGGTTTGAGGTGCGTAAAAATGGCACACCTTTTAACAGTTTAGCATATAGAATGCGCCCTGTATAGATAGTAGCCCCAGAGACTCGGTAGGTTGTCGAAATCGACAGCGTGCCGAGGATCAAAATCGCAGGTTTAAATTTCCGCCGTGCCGATGCAGGTGGCGGGTCGTCCGGGGGCCAGCCGGACTGATGGAGTTGCTGAACTAAAGCGACAACTCGCTGTTGCGGATTCGGACATCACGCTGGTCAAGAGGCGACTTGATGAGTCGCAAGGTAAGTGTTTCTGTGCGGTCACTTGGTAAGGGGGCCGAAGCCAGCTCCTTACAACATGTGCGTGAAATGCAGATAGTGCCGCGGCTGTGGAGAGCCTTCGGGCCGAACTTGCTCAGGCCAAGGAGTAATGCAGCAGCCTCGAGGGCGGCCGAGGAGTTAGCGGCAGAAAGGGCTGCACACTGCCGGAGCAGGGAAGAGATGGCCGAAATGGCCGTGAAGTTAAAAGATGCTACCGACCGCAATGAGGCTCTTGGGAAGGAGCGCCTAGAGGGGCAAGAAGACCTGGAGAAGGCCACCGCCGAAGCCAAGGATGCCCGCTCTGCAATGCGGGCTATAAAGGAAGAGCTGCGCCAGGCCGGAGAAATTGTAGCTGGCAAGCCTTTTCTGCTGCGCCGAAGGTTCACGGGTCCAAAGTATGCTCAGCTGGGCCAACTGTGGGGTCCAGAGGACCCTTATATGGACTTAGCAGCGAGTGCGGCGGATGCCGTTGTGCATTTTCGAAGCCAGAAGTATCACAAGACGGAAGAGCTGTTTTGTTCTCAATTCCATAGTCCGGAGCGTTCACTTCCACTGACCGACCGTTTAGCCGAGTGGGCTGAGCTAAATAGGTTGTCCGGGCTTGCTATGAAGGATATAGTGACCCATGTCCGGCCGGATAGGCCCGAGCCGAAGAGTTACTTTGGCTTATTGCAGCAATTTCTTGGGGCGGTGCCGCATATCAAGGCGATGAAGCGGTCGGCCTGCATGGAGGGTGCGCGGATGGCACTCGCTCATGTGAAGACACATTGGACGAAGATGGATGCCACCGCTGTTGCGACCCCGGGTTCGAATGATAACCGGTTACCCGCCGAGCACTATTTTGGCGAAGTGCTGCGTGGTGCTCGTGTAATAGAGTCGCAGTGCTCAAAAAATGTTACGTTCGGATGATCGTTTTTATGATGTAAAACAATATTTATGATGTAAGCGCCTTTTATACTTGTGCGTTCAAGTAATAGAATATCTCCTATGCGGCCGTTCATGTATACGTGTGTATAACCTGAAAGATGGCAGCCGTCGGCTTCAGCCCCCACGCACAAGGTGTGGGGGTGTTCGCAAAAAATAGCGCGTTTTCACACTTAATCCAACGTCTCGGTCCTGTAAAGGAGGTGGTAGCGTAGAAAACGAGGCAACCGGACTATAATGCTTTATCACTTTCACTTAGCCATGGAGTTCGAGGGTGGGGCTACGACATAGCCCCTGGGGGCACCGCGCTCTCCGAATTTGGGGCGCGTATGTGCCTGACCGGGAAACGGCCCTTCGTCAAAGCGGAGGAATTCTAAACATTCCCATGGTCGATCGAGTGGTTGACCAGTCTCTCACTGTATCATGACAGTCAGTTTTCGGCTTTCTCTACTGAGGTGCTCGCCCAGCCGAACTGGGGCACAATTGCAGTAGTTCTCCTGGTGCCGCGTTAGCCGATGATACGGAACGGAAGGCAGCAAAACACAGGAGCCGGGCAAACCCAACATTTGACCAAAGGCATGATTCGGAGCTGATGCATATAAGGCCTAACTCGAGACGTCGAACACTCCCGAAGGTGTTCGGTCTTTACAATAGCGGGCAAAACAATGCCCTAAGCCCCTTGTGTCCAGGTAGGGCAGGTTCTTCTGGCGCGGCCGATGCCAAAACGCCAGTCTCCACTCTGGTTATAATGAGAAACCAGGGGATTATAGCAACGAGAGACAGTAAGAAAGGTTTACGTAGGGTCTTAGTCTGAAAAGAGTCCTTGCAACGGGTCCCTACTGCACGTCTGCGCCTGTGTCTCCGTTGTGCCATATCCTGGACGGGTGTGCACGCTGTTCATCTGTAAAAAGAGAGGAACTTAGTTGGAAAATAAATCGTGCGAGAAAGTGCATAAAAAATTGAAATATAGATTACTAAAGCTGAGCCTATGCTAGCTCATTATGGCTTATATGTACAAACCCTTGTGAAGGGGTGTGCGGCTAGGTAGCCCCTAGATTATTCATTCCGGACTCGTCCAGCCGTGTCCGGGGTCTTAGGCGACCTTTTAATGAAATGATGCCACGTGGACCGGGCATTTTAAGCGTAAGAGACGCGTAATGTGGTATTGCATTGAAGCGGACGAAAGCTTCCCGTCCCAGTGATGCTTGATAGCTACTTTTAAATGGGGAGACATGAAAGGTTAGCTTTTCTCGTCGGAAGTTGTCAGGTGACCCAAACACAACTTCTAGTAATAATGAACCTGTGCACCTGGCGTAAGGGCCTGGCGCCACTCCTTTGAAGGAAGTACGGCTATGCCGAATTGTAGTGGGGTTTATCCCGACTTGCGGATTGTGTCCGGATATAGCAGGTTTAAGTTACTACCGCCGTTCATCAAAACCTGCGTAAATTGCAGTCTGTCTATTATGGGATCCGATATCAGGGCAGTCTATCCTGCGTTCCGGATACTTCTGGACTAATCCAGATGGTCGAAAGTGATTGGTTTTGACATCCAATGTCGGTGTTCCGCTGGGGTGGACCGTGCGACACTTGTGTTAGCGAGTGCCTTGTTGGTTTTCCGTACTATCACATGAAGTGAGTTTACTGTTTTGACTTCTTGTGGGAAAGTCTTTTGACTTCCGGTGCTCTGCTGGTGGGGTTCGTCATCGTCCTCGCTTGGCGCATCGAGCCCCTTGTGTCCGGCGTTGAGTCGGCCGGACTGTTTAAAAAGCCAACAATTTCGGTTGGTATGGTTTGCAGGCCTTCCGGTACTGTGGATTTGACATATCCGATCTAAAATTTTGTTTAAATTTGATAGCTCGTTGCTGTTGTCCTTAAGAAGCAGTGTTTTATTGTTTGGCCGCGAGCTTTTGAATCCGGCATTGAGCGCCGTGCCCTTTGGGCTTGTTTCTTTATTCCGGCGCTAATCTTTCCTGCGCCGTGATTTTCCGTTTCCATCTCTGATCTCGGATGTACTCGGGTCGCTGGTGCTGCATCTTGCTAGCCAGCTGTCTCCTCCTGCGCAAAAGTGCGTCATGAGGCTTGTTAGCGCGGCCATTGTTCTTGGCTTCTCTTGGCCGAGGTGTCTGGCGAGCCATTCGTCTCGGACGTTGTGTTTAAAAGCTGCTAAGGCTTCCGCGTCCGGACAGTCGACTATTTGGTTCTTTTTGGTAAGGAACATGTTCCAGAATTTGCGCGCTGACTCTGCGGGCTATTGGGTTATATGACTCAGATCGTCTGCATCTGGAGGTCGGACATAAGTCCCTTGAAAATTTGCTCTAAACGCGTCCTCAAGCTCTTCCCAACTTCCAACAGTATTTTCTGGGAGGCTTTTGAGCCAATGCCGAGCTGGCCCTTTGAGCTTGAGGGGTAAGTATTTTATGGCGTGGAGATTATCTCCTCTGGCCGTGTGTATGTGTAGTATGTAATCTTCTATCCAGACTCCGGGGTCTGTTGTGCCGTCGTATGCCTCTATGTTTATGGGTTTGAACCCTGCTGGAAATTCATGATCCAGCACCTCATCGGTAAAACATAGCGGGTGTGCGGCGCCCCTGTATTTGGGTGTGCCGCTGTCTTCGAACACTTGTCGTGTTGTGTTACTTCCTGGGGCCCTCTTTTTTGGCCCGTAGATGGACCTAGTTGGGCCGTCAGTTTTCCCAGGATCATAAGTCGGCTTGTGTGCGGCGCCGCTTGTCGCTTTTGGCCTGTCATCTGGCCGTCTATCCGGCCAGGCGGCCTCTTTATTTTTTGACTGTGAGGGCTCTATGGCTTCCTCATCGAATTCTGGCAGCAGCTTGCGCTTCGGGTAGCTCTTTGTTTGATGGCCATTGCCATATTTGTCTGCGGTCTTGAGTATTTTGCTCCACTTCATTCTGAGGATGTCTTCCGCTGTTTTGAGCTTCCGTTTTTCCTTCTTCAAACTTCTTGCAGTGGCGACGAGTCTTTTGTGAAGGTTCTTATGCTTCGGGGGTGTGTCCGGACTGTTGATTGCTTCGTGAAGGGGTTGATTATCCGGTTCGTCCTGTTCGGATGGTTGCTTGGTTGTTTCTTCTTCGTCCGCTGGTTTGCCCTGCTCTATCGCTGGGTCGTTAGGAATGCTGCTTTGATCGAGGTGGGACTTAGGGCGGCGTCTACGTCGCCGTTTTGGTTGTTTATCGGCGGGATTATCCTCTGCCGCATCCCGGTGTTCCTCGGTATCGCTTCCCTTTGGGGTGTCCACCATATGTATGTCATGTGACGAAGTGGCTTTCCAGTGCCCTGTAGGCGCTAGTTCTTGATCATCTCCGGCATCGTCGTCCATACCGTTGATGTCTTCGGAGTCGTAGTTTAGCACGTCGGTTAGATCGTCGACGGTGGCTACGAAGTGGGTGGTGGGTGGGCTCTGAATTTCTTCATTGTCCGCGTCTCCACCATCCTGGCTGTAGTTCGGCCCGGGCTCGTTGGATAGTGAGAGATGCTTCAGCGAATTTAAGATATCGCCGAAGGGTGAGTGCTGAAAGGTGTCCGCAGCGGTGAATTCCATGATCGGCGCCCAATCGGATTCGACTAGCAGGGGCGCAGGAGGTTCGGAGTCCGGCAGGGGGTCCGGCACCTCGGAGTCATGGGCTTTATGCGGGACAAGATAAGTGTTCGGCTCCATCGCCGTAGAAGTTGCAGCTCCCGAGGCGGTGTCCAGCCATCCGTCCTCGATCTGAGCGATCGGCTCCGGACTATGGGTCGGAGCGGATTTGTGTGCGGCCTCCAAGGTGCTGTCCGGCGGCAGAGTTAGGTCATGCCCATCGTGACAGCGCGGCACGCTCGGCCGTGGCTCGGATCCATCGAAGATCAAGTCCCCGCGGATATCGGCCGTGAAGTTTAGGCTTCCAAACCTGACCTGACGGCCAGGGGCGTAGCTTTCGATCTGCTCCAGATGGCCAAGTGAGTTGGCCCGCAGTGCGAAGCCGCCGAATACGAAGATCTGTTCGGGGAGAAAAGTCTCACCCAGGACTGCGTCGTTGTTGATTGAAGAGGCCATCAAGCCTATCGGTGACGACACAGAGGAACTCTCAATGAAAGCACCAATGTCGGTGTCAAAACCGGCGGATCTCGGGTAGGGGGTCCCGAACTGTGCGTCTAGGCGGATGGTAACAGGAGACAAGGGACACGATGTTTTACCCAGGTTCGGGCCCTCTTGATGGAGGTAAAACAATACGTCCTGCTTGATTGATATTGATATTGTGGATGTTTACAAGAGTGGATCTACCACGAGATCAAGGAGGCTAAACCCTAGAAGCTAGCCTATGGTATGATTGTAATGGTTGTTGTTGTGTCCTACGGACTAGAGCCATCCGGTTTATATAGACACCGGAGAGGGCTAGGGTTACATAGAGTCGGTTACAATGGTAGGAGATCTACATATCCGTATCGCCAAGCTTGCCTTCCACGCCAAGGAAAGTCCCATCCGGACACGGGGCGAAGTCTTCAATCTTGTATCTTCATAGTCTTGGAGTCCGGTCGATGATGATAGTCTGGCCGATGATAGTTCGGCTGATGATGGTAGTCCGGCTATCCGGACACCCCCTAATCCAGGACTCCCTCAGTGACCAAATGGTTGGTCACGAGATCATGCATTATGTGACGAGTAAAGTGACTTGCCGGTAACGAGATTGAGCGAGGTATTGGGATACCGACGATCGAATCTCGGGCAAGTAACGTACCGATTGACAAAGGGAATTGTATACATGATTACTTGAATCCTCGACATCATGGTTCATCCGATGAGATCATCGTGGAACATGTAGGAACCAACATGGGTATCCAGATCCCGCTGTTGGTTATTGGCCGGAGAGCTGTCTCGGTCATGTCTGCGTGATTCCCGAACCCGTAGGGTCTAGACACTTAAGGTTCGGTGACGCTAGGGTTATTAGGAATACTTGTATGTGATTATCGAATGTTGTTCGGGGTCCCGGATGAGATCCCGGACGTCACGAGGAGTTTCGGAATGGTCCGGAGGTGAAGATTTATATATGGGAAGTTGTAATACGGTCACGGGGAAGTTTCGGGGTCACACCGGTGTTGTACCGGGGCCACCGGAAGGGTTCCAGGGGTCCACCGCGAGGGGCCACCTCTCCCGTAGGGCCTCATGGGCCGTGGAAGGAAGGGAACCAGCCCCTGGTGAGCTGGGCGCACCCCCCCTTGGCCCATGCGCCTAGGGTTGGGGGGGAAACCATAAGGCCCCCCCCTTGCTTGGAGGGCAAGTCCCCCCCCCCTTGGCCGCCACCCCCTCTCTAGATCTCATCTAGAGGGGGCCGGCCCCCTTCCTCCCCCCTATAAATAGAGGGGCGAGGGGAGGGCTGTAAACACACCTCCAAGGCGCAGCCCCTCCCCTCCCCAACACCTCTCCTCCTCCGCAGACGCTTGGCGAAGCCCTGCCGGAGTACTGCCTCTCCATCACCACCACGCCGTCGTGCTGCTGCTGGAGCTCTCTTCCTCAACCTCTCCCTCCTCCTTGCTGGATCAAGGCACGGGAGACGTCTGCGCTCCGTACGTGTGTTGAACGCGGAGGTTCCATCCATCCGGCACTAGGATCTTCGGTGATTTGGATCACGACGAGTACGACTCCATCAACCCCGTTCTCTTGAATGCTTCCGCTTGCGATCTACAAGGGTATGTAGATGCACTCCTGTCTCTCTCGTTGCTAGATGACTCCATAGATTGATCTTGGTGATGCGTAGAATTTTTTTATTTTTTGCAACGATCTCCAACAAATACCTCACAAATCTTTTCACAAAAGTCAGAGAATATATCCATCATGCATCTTTGAAAGGTAGAAAGTGCATTAAATAAACCAAAAGGCATACGTCTATAAGCAAAAGTATCGAAAGGGCAAGTAAAAGTAGTCTTTGCTTGTTCGTCCGCTGACAAAGGTATTTGAGAGAAACCAGAGTAACCATCTAGAAAGCAAAAATGTGTATGTCTGGATAGTCTTTCTAGCATTTGATCAATAAAAGGTAAAGGGTAATTATCTTTTTAGTAGCTTTATTTAATTTACAAAAATTTATAACCATCCTATAACCTGTAATAATTCTTTGCGGGATCAATTCATCTTTATCATTAGGAATGACAGTAATACCTCCCTTCTTAGGGACACAATGAACAAGAGTTATCCATTGACTATTAGCAACGGGATAAATTATACCTGCCTCAAGGATATTTAGTATTTCTTTTCTTACCACTTCTTTCATTTTAGGATTTAACCGTCGTTGATGATCTCTAACTGGTTTGGCGTCTTCTTCCAATTTTATTTTATGTTGGCATAGAGTGGGACTAATGCCCTTAAGATCGTCAAGAGTATATCTAGTAGCAGCACGGTGCTTCTTTAGAGTTTTCAATAATCTTTCCTCTTCCTGCTCTGAAAGGTTAGCACTAATAATAATAGGATATACCTTCTTTTCATCAAGATAAGTATCTTTAAGAGTATCAGGTAAAGGTTTAAGCTCAAACACGGGATCACCCTTGGGTGGAGGGGGATCCCCTAGGATTTTAACAGGTAAGTTGTGTTTCAATATAGGACCATGTTTAAAGAGTACTTCATCTACCTCCCTTCTTTCATTCCTAAACATATCATTTTCATGGTCTAGCAAACATTGTTCTAACGGATCAGTAGGAGGCACGGCAATAGAAGCAAGACCAATAATTTCATCCTTACTAGGCAATTCTTTATCATGGGGTTGTCTACCAAATTTACCAAAATTAAACTCATGAGACGTATCTCCTAAGCCAATCGTAACAACATCCTTTGCACAATCAATCCTAGCATTGACAGTATTCAAGAAGGGTCTACCAAATATAATGGGACAATAGCTATATTGAGGGAAACCAAGAACAAGAAAATCAGCAGGATATTTAACTTTCCCACACAAGACTTCAACATATCTAACAATCCCAATTGGTGAAATAGTATCTCTATTGGCAAGCTTAATTGTAACATCAATATCTTGTATTTCAGCGGGTGAAATATCATGCATAATTTCTTCATATAAGGAAGGAGGTATTGCGCTAGCACTAGCACCCATATCACATAAGCCATGTTAACAATGATCTCCTATTTTAACAGAAATAACAGGCATGCCTACAACAGGTCTATGTATCTTAGCATTGGGTCTAGCAATGTTAGCAGACTGTTCACAGAAATAAATAACATGCCCATCAATATTATCAGCCAAAAGATCTTTAACCATAACAATACTAGGTTCAACTTTAATTTGCTCAGGAGGTGTATATGTGCTAGTATTACTCTTATGAACCACAGTTAAAGCTTTAGCATGATCATTTATCCTAACGGGGAAAGGTGGTTTCTCAACATAAGTAGTAGGCACAATAGGATCATTATAAGCGATAGTCTTTTCGTCAACTGTAACAGGTGCAACTACTTTTACTTCAGTGGGAGGATTATATTTAAACCACTTCTCCTTAGGGAGATCAACATGAGTAGCAAATGATTCACAGAAAGAAGCTACTATCTTAGAGTCAAGTCCATATTTAGTGCTAAATCCACGAAAAGCATCGATATCCATAAAAGATTTAACACAATCATACTTAGGTGTCATACCGGACTCCTTACCATCATCGGAATCCCAATCTTCGGAGTTGCATTTAACTCTTTCCAATAAATCGCACTTGAATTCAATAGTCTTCATCATATAAGAACCAACACAAGAAGTATTGAGCATGGTGCGATCATTGAGAGAAAGACGAGCATAAATTTTTTGAATAATCATTTCTCTTGAGACCTCATGATTGGGTCATGAATATAACATTGACTTAAGCCTCCCCCAAGCTTGAGCGATGCTTTCTCCTTCGCGAGGCCAAAAATTATATATAATTAAGATGCATAGGACAAAACTTCTGGTGAAATTCCAATTTCAATCGTTTATAGTCCCAAGATCCCGTATCATCACATAGTCTATACCATGTCAATGAGTCTCCCTTCAAAGATAAAGGGAAGACCTTCTTCTTAAAAACATCATCGGGCATACCTGCAAGCTTAAATAATCCACAAACTTCATCCACATAGATAAGGTGTAAATCAGGATGCAATGTTCCATCTCCTGCAAAGGGATTGGCTAGCATTTTTTCTACCATACCCGAAGGAATTTCAAAGTAAACATTTTCAGTAGGTTCAGTAGGTTGAGAAGAAACTCTTTGCTCTACTGGTCGGGGTAAAGATACACCGAACAAGCCCCTCAAAGGATTAGTTTCCATAGTAACAAGTGACAGTAAATTTCAGCACACTACATAAATGTTTCCTTACCAAGTTCCACTCACCAAAGGCGCTTCACTCCCCGGTAATGGTGCCAGAAAAGAGTCTTGATGACCCACAAGTGTAGGGGATCTATCATAGTCCTTTCAATAAGTAAGAGTGTCGAACCCAACGAGGAGCAGAAGGAAATGACAAGCGGTTTTTAGTAAGGTATTCTCTGCAAGCACTGAAATTGTAGGTAACAAATAGTTATGTGATAAGATAATTTGTAATGGGTAACAAGCAATGAAAGTAAATTAGGTGCTGCAAGGTGGCCCAATCCTTTTTGTATCAAAGGACAAGCCTTGACAAGTTCTTATAATGAGAAAAGCGCTCCAGAGGACACATGGGAATTATCGTCAAGCTAGTTTTCATCACACTCATGTGATTCACGTTCATTACTTTGATAATTTGATATGTGGGTGGACCGGTGCTTGGGTACTGCCCTTTCTTGGACAAGCATCCCACTTCTGATTAACCCCTATTGCAAGCATCTGCAACTATAAAAGAACTATTAAGGTAAACCTAACCATAGCATGAAACATATAGATCCAAACCAGCCCCTTACGAAGCAACTTATAAACTAGGGTTTCAGCTTCTGTCACTCTAGCAACCCATCACCTACTTATTACTTCCCAATGCCTTCCTCTACGCCCAAAAAATGGTGAAGTGTCATGTAGTCGACGTTCACATAACACCACTAGAGGAGAGACAACATACATCTCATCAAAATATCGAACAAATACCAAATTCACATGACTACTAATAGCAAGACATCACTCATGTCCTCAGGAACAAACATAACTACTCACAAAGCATATTCACGTTCATGATGAGAGGGATATTAATATGCATTAAGGATCTGAACAAATGATCTTCCACCAGATAAACCAACTAGCATCAACTACAAGGAGTAATCAACACTACTAGCAACCCACAGGTACCAATCCGAGGTTTTGGTACAAAGATTGGATACAAGAGACGAACTAGGGTTTGAGAGAGATTGTGCTGGTGAAGATGTTGATGGAGATTGACCCCCTACCGATGAGAGGATCATTGGTGATGACGATGGTGATGATTTCCCCCTCCCGGAGGGAAGTTTCCCCGGCAGAACAGCTCCGCCGGAGCCCTAGATTGGTTTCGCCAAGGTTCCACCTCGTGGCGGTGGAGTTTCGTCCCATAAGCTTGCTTATGATTTTTTCCTGGGTAAAATACATCATATAGTAGAAGACGTGCATCGGAGGGCTGCCAGGTGGCCCACGAGGCAAGGGGCGCGCCCTGTAAGGGTGGGCGCACCCCCACCCTCACGGACGGTGGGTGCCCCCCTCAGGTATTTCTTCCACTGAATAATTATTATTAATTCCAAAAATTACTTTCGTGGAGTTTCAAGACTTTTGGAGCTATGCAGAATAGGTCTCCAATATTTGCTCCTTTTCCAGCCTAGAATCCTAGCTGCCGGCATTCTCGCTCTTCATATAAACCTTGTAAAATAAGAGAGAATAGCCATAAGTATTGTGACATAACGTGTAATAATAGCCTATAATGCAGTAAATATCGATATAAAAGCATGATGCAAAATGGACGTATCAATCTCCAACGTCACCGGTGCGACACCTTGATCTCCATCGTAGCATCATTGTCGTCTCGCCACCTATTGTTACTACGAAAATCGGTATCGCTTAGTGATAAAGTAAAACAATTACATGGCAATTGCATTGCATACAATAAAGCGACAACCATATGGCTCCTGCCAGTTGTCTATAACTTTGTTGCAAAACATGATCATCTCATACAACAATTTATATCACATCATGCTTGACCATATCACATCATAGCAAGCCCTGCAAAAACAAGTTAGACGTCCTCTACTTTGTTGTTGCAAGTTTTATGTGGCTTCTATGGGCTTCTAGCAGGAACCGTTCTTACCTACCCATCGAAACCACAATGATTTTTCATCAAGTGTGCTATTTTAACCTTCAACAAGGACTGGGCGTAGCCACACTCGATTCAACTAAAGTTGGAGAAACAGACACCCACCAGCCACCTTTGTGCAAAGCACGTCGGTAGAACCAGCCTCGCATAATCGTACGCGTAATGTCAGTCTAAGCCGCTTCATCCAACAATACCACCGAATGAAAGTATGACATGCTGCTAAGCAGTATGCTATTATTGCCCACACCTGTTTGTGTTCGACTTGTGCATATAACATCTACGCATAAACCTAGTTCGGATGCCACTATTGGGGAACATGGTAATTTTAAAAAAATTCCTACGATCACGCAAGATCTATTTATGTGATGCATAGCAACGAGAGGGGAGAGTGTGTCCACGTACCCTCGTAGACCGAAAGCGGAAGCGTTATGACAACGCCGTTGATTGATGACCCACAAGTATGGGGGATCTATCGTAGTCCTTTTGATAAGTAAGAGTGCCGAACCCAACGAGGAGCAGAAGGAAATGACAAGCGATTTTCAGTAAGGTATTCTCTGCAAGCACTGAAATTATAGGTAACAGATAGTTTTGTGATAAGATAATTTGTAACGGGTAACAAGCAATGAAAGTAAATAAAGTGCAGCAAGGTGGCCCAATCCTTTTTGTATCAAAGGACAATCCTGGACAATTTCTTATAATGAGAAAAGCACCCCTGAGGACACATGGGAATTATCGTCAAGCTAGTTTTCATCACGCTCATATGATTCGCGTTCGATACTTTGATAATTTGATATGTGGGTGGATCGGTGCTTGGGTACTGCCCTTTCTTGGACAAGCATCCCACTTATGATTAACCCTAATTGCAAGCATCCGCAACTAAAAAATAAGTATTAAGCTAAACCTAACCATAGCATGAAACTAGTGGATCCAAATCAGCCCCTTACGAAGCAACGCATAAACTAGGGTTTAAGCTTCTGCCACTCTAGCAACCCATTATCTACTTATTACTTCCCAATGCCTTCCTCTAGGCCCAAATAGTGGTGAAGTGTCATGTAGTCGACATTCACATAACACCACTAGAGGTGAGACAACATACATCTCATCAAAATATCGAACGAATACCAAATTCACATGACTACTAATAGCAAGACTTCACCCATGTCCTCAGGAACAAACGTAACTACTCACAAAGCATATACATGTTCATGATCAGAGGTGTATTAATATGCATTAAGGATCTGAACATATGATCTTCCACCCAATAAACCAATTAGCATCCACTACAAGGAGTAATCAACACTACTAGCAACCCACAGGTACCAATTTGTGGTTTTGATACAAGATTGGATACAAAAGATGAAATAGGGTTTTGAGTGGAGATGGTGCTGGTGAAGATGTTGATGGACATTGACCCCCTCCCGATGAGAGGATCATTGGTGATGACAATTGTGGTGGTGGGCGCACGACAGATGCCAAGGGATGGATAAAGAGAGGAGGAGGCTCGAGGGCGCTGGTGGGCTCCAGAGGCGGGGTTGGCGTGAGAGAGGGCGGGACGCCGGACATACCCAGGTTCGGGGCTCTCCGGAGAGATAATACCCCTAGTCCTGCCGAGTGTAGTTGGATGATCGATAGTACAATTGTGCTCCTGGAGCTGTATGGAGGAGGAAGGAAGTTAGCCAAGGCTTGGGCTGCTCCTTCTCTCCGGTGTTGCGGTTTGGTGGCTAGTCCTATGCTTGCTTGTTTTTCCCTTGTATCTGTTTCTCATAGGCTACCTCGTATATCTTACATGCCCCTATAGGCGTGGGTTCCTGGGGGTTTTATAGATCAACCCACATAGGGTTACAATGGTAATACGCCGAGTCGGTGGGTCCATATTGTTAGTGTCCGGGATACCGGGCTGGGTCCCGCTTGAGGGCTTGTGGTTCGCCGGGTTCCCCTAGGTGCGGGCCCCGCATGCCTAGGGGGACTGTGCACCGTCTTGTCGATCGTCAGCGCGTGGCCGAGTCGAGTCGCGTACAGTGCTCTCCGTCAGGTTGCCGCTTGATGTCGTCAGCGGTGAGGGCGGGAGCACTGTTGCGATGCCAGCCTCGGTCAGCGGGTAGGTGAGGGGCACTGTTGCCACGCTCCGACTGACCATAGGCATGGGTGGAAACACTGTTGTCTTGTTCATCGGTGATTGAGGTCTCGTCCCATCGTGTGCCCTGGATGGGACGGGAGCTTGACCCGTGGCTGGATTGCGGTGCACGCCACGGCTGGGGTTGGCTTGTTAGAGAAGCCTTGGTCGCGCCGGGTTCGGCTGCCTTGCACCAGTTGCTGAGTCCGGGTCGATGTACCTTGCTAGGTCGGAGAGTTTGGCCGGGTTGCGGGCCTTGCCGGGTCAAGCAACCCAGCCGGGCATGTGCCGGTTTGAGGGGTGATGCGGGCCCCACTATTTTTGAAGATGATCCGGGTTCCGTTGCCTGCCCGGGGTTCATCCCCCCGACAGTAGTCCCCGAAGCTGTGATGGTCCGCCGTCTTCAGATGAGTGGGCCGTCGCAGTTTGCCCCTTAAGCAAGGCGGATTCTATGAGCGTCGGGTTCGGCAACACCCATTGTGTGCCGGTTTTCTCGGAAATCGGATCGCGGCATCTCGGTCGTGGCGGGAACCGAGGAGTCCGTCGAATCTTGGGGCAATCCCTCGGGCTTTGCGCGGGTGCCACATGGTGGCCGGAAGCCGGAGGGGCCTGACAGGCCACGCGCATGACGGGACTGGGCGACGGGCTGGTGCCCTCCGCCACGCACCCTTGGCCCATGCATGTGGATTTACTGCGGCGTCTGGGGCCGGTTGCACTTCCCCAGGCAGTTACCGCGCATGTACATGCACACCTATTGCGGGGTAGTGGAACGGGCACATGCAGATGATCCCACTCCCTCACGTTTGAACCGAGGGTTATAAATCAGGGGGCAGGGGGCGGCGGACATTATTATCGCTCGTGCCCTCCTGTCCCTTTGCTCTTGTTCTGCTCTTTGCAACCGACGCACTGCGGCACCCGCTGCTCCAAGCAGAACTTCCTCCGTCGTCCATCTTCTTCCTTCTTCTTCTCTCCATGGCGCTGTCGTCGGGCTCCTGGATGTGCTCGAACGTCACCACCGAGGACATCATCCAGGTTCGGGCGTCGCGACGCCTGCCACGGGAGACGGACTTCGGTGTTCGCCTGCTGCGCAGCGAGCAGAGGCCTCGGCCCGAGGAGCAGGAGCGCGGGGTCTTCCTCACGCACTTCGAGCACGGGTTCGGGCTGCCGGCGAGCACCTTCTTCCGCACGTTCTTGGAGTTCTTCAGGCTCCAGCCGCATCATCTTGGCGCCGGCGCCATCGTGTAGCTCTCCGGCTTCGGCACCCTCTACGAGGGGTACCTTGGGGTTGAGCCCACGATCGACCGCTGGGCGCGCTTCTTCTCCTTGAAGCAGCAGGGACCATCGGCCGGGGAGTTCGCCGACTGCGCAGCCACCGTCATCTCGAAGCGGTCGGGGGCGGATTTCCTCAAGATCCCGCTGGAGGATTCTGCCAAGAAGTGGCAGAACTCCTTCTTCTAGCTTTGCAACGTTGGCGGGGACCACATCAACCTTCCACCCTTCACCATCGCGCCGCCGCGGGTGAAGACAAACTGGGGCTACTCGCTCCAGCGCCCGTCGCAGGAGATCGTCAACCTCTGCGAGCGGGTGATGGTGATGAGGATGCAGGAGGGGCTCACCGGCACCGACCTCCTTGCTGCGTTCATCATGCGTTGGGTTCTTCTGCTCCAGAGGCGTTCCTATCTCATCGGTGAAACGATCGGCCTTCACAACCCCAACTGCATGGGGTCAATGCGGCTGCCCGTGGAGCAGATTGCGCGCGGCGTGAACAACATCTCCATGGCCAACCTTCAAGAAGACTGGCGGTTCAGCAAGGCGCCGTATAGCCGGAGGGGCCTGACAGGCCACGCGCTTGACGGGACTGGGCGACGGGCTGGGGCCGGCCGCCGCGCACCCTTGGCCAATGTGCATGGATTTACTGCGGCGTCCGAGGGCCGGGTGCACTTCCCCGGGCAGTTACCGCGTGTGTACGTGCGCACCTATTGTGGGGTAGTGGAACGGGCGCGTGCAGATGATCCCACTCCGCCACGTTTGAACCAAGGGTTATAAATCGGGGGGCAGGGGGTGGCGGACATTATTCTCGTTCGCGCCCTCGTGTCCCTTTGCTCTCGCTTCGCTCATTGCAACCAACGCACTGCAGCGCCCGCTGCTCCAAGCAGAACTTCCTCCGTCGTCCATCTTCTTCCTTCTTCTTCTGTCAATGGCGCTGCCATCGGGCTCCTGGATGGGCTCGAACGTCACCACCGAGGACATCATTCAGCTTCGTGCGTCACGGCGCCTGCCGCGGGAGACGGACGTCGGTGTTTGCCTGCCGCGCGGCAAGCAGAGGCCTCGGCCCGAGGAGCAGGAGCGCATGGTCTTCCTCACGCACTTCGAGCGCGGGTTCGGGCTACCGGCGAGCACCTTCTTCCGCGCGTTCCTGGAGTTCTTTGTGATCCAGCCACATCATCTTAGCGCCGGCGCCATCGTCTAGCTCTCCAGCTTCGGCACCCTCTGCGAGGGGTACCTGGGGGTCGAGCCCATGATCGACCTCTGGGCGCGCTTCTTCTCCTTGAAGCAGTAGGGACCGTCGGCCGGGGAGTTCGCCGACTGCGGCGCCGCCGTCATCTCGAAGCGGTTGGCTGGATTCTGCCAAGAAGTGGCAGAACTCCTTCTTCTAGGTCCGCAACCTTGGCGGCGACCACATCAACCTTCTGCCCTTCACCATCGCGCCGCCGCGGGCAAAGACGACCTGGGGCTACTCGCTCCACCACCCGTCGCAGGAGATTGTCAACCTCTGCGAGCGGGTGACGGTGATGAGGATGCAGGAGGGGCTCAACGGCACCGACCTCCTTGCTGCGTTCATCATGCGCCGGGTTCTTCTGCTCCAGAGGCGTTCCTACCTCATCGGTGAAACAATCGGCCTTCAGGACCCCAACCGCATGGGGTCAACGCGGCTGTCCGTGGAGCAGATTGTGTGCGGCGTGAACGACATCTCTAAGGCCAACCTTGGAGAAGACTAGCGGTTCGGCAAGGCGCCATACAGCGAGTCGAACCCGGCGCCGCAGGTGAGTGTTTGGTCTTCTTACTTTGCTGTGACGCACCTTCTCATTCATCCCGACGCGACGCGGGTGATACTTCTGAACGTGATTCGGCATCCTTACGCCCGGGCTCCGTGGCAGGTGGCGTCGGTGGCGCCAGAGGAGCCCGCGGCTCCTGGCGAGGAGGAGGTGGCCGAGTTCGACGCTGGTGCTGGGCGTCGCACGGGTAATTTCTGTGCTTTTTCTCTCTTCATGTGTCTTGAATTGCTGATCACGGCACAGCGCGGGCGATGCTGACGCCGGCTGTTGGTGTAGTGGCGTTGGGCGGGGGAGGCGGCGACGCGGGCGGAGCCGGGTCCTCGCATGAAGCACACGACGGACCCGGCAGGGGCTGGGAAGCCGGCCAAGAAGGAGCGCGGCTGCGGGCACGGGAGGCCAACCCCGATCCCGGTCTTGACGGGGCAAGCTTCCTTTCTCGTTTGCGCCCAGATTTTTTGAGCTAGTCTTGTTTTCTTTTTCGCCCATTTTGTCTTCTTCTTCAGGTTGGCGGCGGACTGGGGAGGGCGGCGGCGGAAGCCGCGGACGCTGAAGGGCCCGCGTTCCACAGGAGCTGGTCCGACCTAGCGACCATGCCGAGGTGGAGGGAGGGCCGACTTGGACCTCAGCCTGGACCCGAATGACGCTGAAGCCTTGGCCTGGCGGGACAGGAACCGGGCCGCGGCATGGGCGCGAGCCGGCCTGGCGCGAGATGCCGGAGGGCATAGTGGTGGAGGCGATGGTCTTTGAGCCTTCATCGATGAGGGAGCGCGGCCGTGGAGGCTGGGCTGAGGAGGTGATCCTTGACCAGGAGGTCGTGGAGGCGGGGGCGATACCCCGCCGCGGGGCAACGTGGTCGAGCGCGCGGGGGCTGATGGTGGTGGAGGCGGCATCGACTTGTAAGAGGCGCTGCAGGCGGCGGCACCGGAGGCGCCGCCGGCTATGGAGGAGGCACCGCGGGCGGCGGTGCCGGAGGCCACCCCGGCAGCTGGGCCGGTGGTGGTGACGCAGGGCGTCCCGGCGTCCGGGTCGTCGTCCGCGCCGGGATGGGCGTCGGAGGAGGTGCTGGCCACGTCGCAAGCGGCCAGCAGGGGGCATGCCTTGGTGCCCCGGCAGGGAGTGCGCCGAGCTGTCGTGCCGTAGCCGGCGCGAAGCAGGGGCGCCGCTGTCTTCGGGTCTCAGACCCAGGAGGAGGCGGCTCTGGACACCATCAGCCGCCGCCTACGAGGCCGGACGGAGCGGCTTGAGGCCTTCGCCCAGGCCAAGGTTGAGCGGACACGCGACCTGGAGCGCGCCGTCCTAGTAAGTCTTATTTTTTCCTTGTAATTTCTTCTTTGTGGGGGCGCGCCAGCGCACCCACTGGGTGTAGCCCCCGAGGTTCGGGCCAACTACGTAGTAGTTGGGTCGAATCTTTAGAGCGCCGACCTTGTTCTGACTTCTGCTTTCTTCAGCATCTCGACGCCTTCCGGGTTGCTGCCTACAACCGTTTCCTGGGCAAGCACTGGGAGCTCGTGGAGCAGCTCGCCGCCAAGGAGGAGGAGCTCCGCGTCACCGCAGGTACTCCTGTGCTCTTTTTTAGTGGGGGCACGCTAGCGCACCCACTGGGTGTAGCCCCCGAGATTCGGGCCAACTGTGTAACAGTTAGGCCAAATCTTAAGTCTTGCTTTTTTCTTCTCCTAAATCCTTCTTTTTTGCAGCCGAGGTGCTATCCTGGCGGACTCGTCTGCTCCAGGCCGGTCATCATTATGACCGGCTCGTTGCCGACACCGGCCGTCTTGTCGTCGAGACGGTGCAGGCGAGGGCGGAGGCGGCCGCGGCCCGGCGGAGTCTTGACGAAGCCAACCGGCTACATGAGCAGCTGGCGGGTCACAAGAGCCATCTTGAGGCCGAGGTGGAGCTCCTTAAGGCGGAGGCCGCCAAGGTGGTGGAGACGCATCAGGCCCTATTCGAGGCACACCAGCAGCGCGGCCAGCTGGCCGACGACAAGGGTCGGCTCCAGGCCAAGGTGGATCGCCTGTGGGGGCAGGTCACCATGGCTGAGGGGGCCCGTCAGGACGAAGCCCTTCGCCACGAGGCGGCTGAGAAGGCGGCCGAAGACATGGACGCCGAGCTGAAGGCGGCCCTTGCCAAGGCGGACAATCTGGAGAAGGCGCTCAAGGAGCACGACCGCGCCATGGAGCAGGAGAGGCGTGGTATGTTGCTTGAGGCGCAGCACCTAGAAGAGTCCTTCTCTAGTAAGTGCTTTTTCTTGTAGTTTGCCGGGTCGGGACCCCTTTGCGGCAGGGGCCTTCCCGAAGACCCAGCGGCTAGCGGAGGAAGCCGTCCGCTATCAACTCGACCCGACCGGCGTCATTGGGTCCGGGACGGATCTGCGGACGGCCTAGACCTTCCCGGAAATCATCGCCGTTGCTGAGGCCCGCCTTCGGGTCTTGGGAACGCAGATGGAGCGGCTGTCCCGGGCCGGCACCGTGATGACAATGGCCCTTTGGCTGGGCGCCGTCGTGCTGAGCAGCTTCACGCGCCTGGCACACTGGTTGGTGACGGGCCCGGACCTGCTTGGCGGGTGGCGTGTCTCCGCCGCTCGTGCCGATGCCGAGATGGCGCTCCGGTTTGGGCTGTCTTGTCTTGGACGCGCTGATGGGCCAGCGGGCCGGCTCGAAGCAGTTGCTGCAGGAGCAAGCCGGCCGGATCGCCTCCCGGGTCAGCTACATCGCCGAGTTCGCCTTCCACGATGAGTTCCATCCGGAGCGGACGGAAGACGGCAGGGCCGTGGATGGTGACGACTACGGCTTGCTTCTCCACGATCCTAAGGGGAGCTCAGAGGAGACGTGCATCTATGGTGACGCGGATGCCGAGAAGGACACCGGAGACTCGCCGGACCCGGAGGCCGCCAGGGGAGGGCCATCGACCTCGCGACGCGGCGCTGGAGATTCTTGAGATACTTTGCCAAAATTGGTTAAGTAGCAGGTCCACCCACCTACTGGGGGTTTCTTAGGGTGTAATGAACTCGGGCCGTGGGCCTTTTGTAAAATATTTGTGTGTAAATGTCGTGAGTGCCTTTGCTTTTTGCCTTCCGTTTTTCAGACGGATTT